>NW_028186902.1:0-5720 GCF_003343005.1 Rhea americana
ATCCCCATGTCAGGAGTAAATACAGGCTCACAGTAACCAGTCGCTCACAGGTAACAAACTGTATTCATATGGGATGTTTTAGTCATACGAAAAGTATCAGTGTATGCTGGATCCTCTAGTGAGCTATACTGACAACATCCAGTGTGAGGCGTCTTTTACTGAAGCAAAGCTTTCCTGTGAACGTGAACAAAGACACCATCTGGGAAGACATTGTCCTTGTGTCCATCCATAAAGATGTTTTTGGCAATATGATCAGGAGAGGTAATTTCTTTCCCCCCGCCAGAGTACTGCTTCTCTCAAAGAAAATGAGCATGTTGTTTCTTCTAAGCACTGCTACTTATCTATTCACATTCTACCTAGAGATTAGGGGTTTGGGTTTTGTTTTACTTATTAGTCTGTTTAAGAGATGCCACACCTCTAAGTCAAAGGAGTATGCCATTTCTGTACTGTYCACTGCTTCCAAGGCACTGTTTCCACACCTCCAGGTCTGGATACCAGGGGTGTGTAGAGAGGCCCCAGCAGRGGCATCAGGCCTGCATCCCCTGCCAGAGGAATATCACATCACTGCCAAATGCTCTTTCTGCATGCCCAAGCAGCCAGTGGGTATGCCCCAGGACGCACTAAGTGATCAGSAACATTTACTTTCCAAGAATGGCCTTGTCACCTAACAGCCATACCCTCATCCTTGGAGGTATTTCCCATTTGCTCTGTCCATTTATCCATGCTGGCTATAATTTTGTATGTAGCACATCTGGTTTAGTTGTTGATGCTCCCTCAGGTGGCAACCTAAGCATAAATGGCAGCAGTGATTGTCTTTAGTGGAGTGAAAAGAAGTGTCCTGATGAAAGAGGTGTATCTGTCTTTTGGCAGCAAAGATCTTTTGCTGTTCACTGTCTATTTTATCTGCCTGTGGAGGACTGTTGACAGTGGCTGCCTTTTCTGTCCTCTATGCGGTAGACTCTGAAAGGAGGTTATCAAGAACTTGATGCTCCAGGGAAGGTGTCTGCGTGGGAGAGGGAGTTGCTGGAGGGCCAGGATGCCAGGCTGCATGCTGCAGGGCACAGCTGTAGCCTGGGAGCAGCAGGGCCCTTTGCACACGCTGGTCTGGAGACCATGTTCCCTGTGCTTGGGAGGGCAGAGCCATGCTGGGAAAGGGCAGAGACCTGCTCTCTGCAGCGATGCATGGTGATGCCCTCCCAAGCCAGTGCTGGGTGTCCAGCTGCATCTGCTGGGCAGACAGGAAGTTTGCATGGAGTTTGCAATGCAGCCCCGCTGCTGAGGCCAACTTGGTGCCACTGTGGCGAGCTTTGCGTGTCTTTCCTTTCTAGGCTATGATGCGGGCAGGGGAGGGAAGGCTTTCTAGGGGACGGGGACAGTGTGTTTTCCCCTGGTGCCAGCACAAGCCATCCGTACTAGGCAATGCTGCTGGATGCCTCTTGAGATCTAACCTGCCCTCTCTGACAGGACACACAAAAGGGGCAGTGCAGGCTCAGGGCATGCAGGGGGTCACCAAGGCAGCCCCAGCTGTTGGCAGCATCATCTCATTCTGTGCTGCCCCACAGCAAATCTCCATCACCTGGATGATACTCCAGGAGCCCAGGCCTCCCCTAGCTGCAGCTCTCCAGCCTGCTGGGCTTGGAAGCATCACTCAAGGCCACAGTGGGGTGCATCAGACCTGAGCCTCTGCTCACTGCCTCTCTCTGTGGACAGCGGGATGTCGGGCTGTGCAGAGCAGAGAGCCAGAGTCAAGCTGGGCAAGGCCACGCCAGGGGGAGCCGGGCCCCTTGGCACCTCAGTTCCCTCACTGCTGAGGGCTCACTGAGAGATGTTGATTTAAAGGGGGAATTGGTAGCTCCTAGGAGGTGGGACTGGAATCTCTGGCATAGGGTTGTGCAAATAGAACCTAGGCACCTCTGGACCTGGGATTTGTAGACTGTTCAGAGAGGCTCACAAACGTCTTTGCCTCAACTTGCCAGAGTCCTTGCAAAGAGCATCCAGGCTCCAGGAGGCTCTGCCTAGCCCAGAAGCCACAAGTCTGCTCAGCCAAGCTTCAGCCTCTCTCTCTGAGCAAGACCTCCTCTTGCCTTCCCTCTCCCATGACAAGAAACTCTGACCCTCCACAGGGTACAGCCTTGATATCAGCTGAGATATCCACTGAGGTGAGACCTTGTCTTGCAGGAGCAGGAGGAGGGTTAGGAGGAAGAGGAGGAGAAAGGGCTTTGTATAGTTATATAGTTATATAGTTCTACTCACCTGATTCCCGAGGAGGAGGATGAGAGAGAAGAGAGTGAGAGAGTGAGGAGCTGGGCTGGTTTTGTACTGATCCTGCACTTCCTCAGGCCCAGAGGCACGCATTGCAGAGGCGGCAATTTTCTGGCAAGATTCTCTCCAGTGCAAAACATCCCTGCTAATGACATGGGCTGTCTTTTTTGTCTTCCGTGTTGCTGCCTTTCCATTTCCCACTTTACGCCATGCCCATTCTCCCCTGTAGGCTTGTTCTGAATACTTGGATGAAAGGCCCAAGGACTTCTGGGGCAGGAACACATTGGTTTCGGCAGAAGACTCAGCTCAAGTGCCAGAGAGGTCCAGCACAGGCAAGTGATGTAAGACTGAGTTGTTCCTGTGTGGCTGTTTGCGGTCCTGTTTGACAGAAGGCACCCAGCTGCTGAGGTCCTCAGCTGGATGCCTAAAGGCTCCCACACAAGAGGACATACACCTCCTTCTTTCTAACTCCCTCCCTCCCAGCTCACTCTGTTGGTCACTTATTGTCACCTCCCCTGGTGAGTGGGCTGTGCTGCTAGATTTTGACCCTATGAGGCATAACACCATTCTCCAGAAAATTTTATAGGCCTATTTTGTTATGTATGGAACCTCTCTGTGGAGTCTCTGAGGATCCCCAAACAGCACCACTAGCATGTTTGGGGCCAAGTTCTTCCCAGGGTGCTCATGGCCTAGCCGTGTTTACCAGCATATCCTGAGCTGAGTCCACAGGTGCTGCTCCTGCTTAGGCACATGTTCTTTTCTAGTGTGTGCTTGTGGGCATGCTGGATTTGTGTGAGTGCAGGTGCGTGCATAAATTAGTGCATGATTCCATATAGGGGTGGGTGAGCAAGTGTAGGTCTGTCTCTATTTGCATGTACTTGCTCCCTCCCTATGAGAGAGAAATCCTGCCCACCTCATGCTTGCCATGCCTGAGTGGATCTGTTGCCAGTGCAGTGTTGGTGGTGTGTGGGATGGGACGCAGGCTCCTTGTGTCCAGATGCCAATGCCAAGGGCACTGCTGCAGTTCATTGACCTGGCTCTAAGTCAGATAGACCTGGCGCTGAACAGGTATGGAAACAGAGGGACATGGTTCCTCATGTCACTAAGCTGTGAAAGGAAGGACAGAGCCCCTGCAAAGCACAGGGATGCACAAAGAGCTTATGACTCCTTTGGTGTTTGGGCACCAGGCCCCTCCTGCCCCTCCTTGAAATCTGAGTCTGAGCACTCAGCAGCTGTGCTGAGAGGGAAGAGGGGTCTGATTCAGGGCCACATATCCCCAAGCCTGCTGCTGTGCCATGAACAAGCACCACAAAAAGACGCTCCTTGCAAAAGGGTCTGAGTGGAATGCATAAGCTCCCTGAGTGCATCTCAGGAGCTGATGTGGAGTCAGATTCTGACCTGTGGATGGCTTCCCACCCTGCCTTTGGAATGCCTCATCACTATGGACTTGTATGGCAATCCTGGAGTGTGCCGTCATCTGATTTCCACCATTAGCCCTGATCCTGGCCCTGTCTTGCTGATTCACCTCCCTGTCTCAACCTCAGGCTTGCACGAGACAAGAGCCTGAACCACACAAAGCAAGGACAGACAGAGAGCATGGTCACAGAGGCGGTAGAGGGAGGCAGTCAAGATGGGTGTGGCTGATAGATGGTGACTCCTGGAAACAGGACATAGGCTCCTGCTAAACCTGCAGGCCTGCAACTTCAGAAGAGGTGTAGTGTCCTGGGCACCAGTGAGGATAAACAAGACCCACTGGGGGGATTCATTAGAAGGTGCTGAATCCAAATCTTGTGCCTGTGTGAAGGAGGAAAGGCTTCAGATGGTCTGAAGACATTCCCTCCTGTGAGGTCCAGAGGCACCAAACTGCTGACCTGACCTGTTGACTTCGGTGGCCAGTTACTTGCCAATGGCTGGGAGCTTAATTGTTGCAAAAGGACTGCCAAGTCTCGTGGGACCCTTGCACTATTCCCTCATGCTGCTCTTCCATGTGGGCACCAACGATCCTGTCATGACTAACCATAAGCATATCAGGAGTGACAACAGGGTTATGGGGGTGAGGTGAAAGCCATGAGGGCCCAGGTAGTGTTCTCCTCAGTTGCTTCAAGGAGGGGGAAGGGCTTGGGTAGAAGTGGATTCCCCCCCATAGATCAACACCTGACTGTCTGATTGGTGTTGCAGGCAGGGCTTTGGCTTCTGTCACCACTGCTCAGGGGTGGGATATACGTGACAAAAAGGGGAACAACTGCCTCTGTAAACAGGCTTGCTAACCTAGTGAGCAGACTTTAAAGTAGGTATGGGGTGGGGAAGGTTCACCTTAACCTGAAGAGAGGTGAGGGCACAAAGGGCAGAGCGAATTTGTGTGGAAGACAGCATGAGAAGGGAGCCTCTGCCATTTCCGCTTCCTTGTAAAAGCAGCACAAATTGGGGCCCCTCTCAAAGGGCCATACAGGAGGCACTTAGCATGGGGAAAAGTCAGGAGACTTTAGTAGTCCATGCACAGGTGCAGAGCTATGACCTCTCTGGAGATTTGGAGACCTAGTGGGATAACTCTTGTGGTTGCAGTGCTGCAGTGGAGGGAAAGAGGCACTTTGGGGAAAGATAGGGTGGGCGCGGGTAGAGGAAGGGTTGCGATCTGCGGAAAAGTGTTTCTGGAATGCAAGGAGCTTTTCCTTGGGGCAGGCGATGCAACAGTTAGGAGAGCTTGTGGATGAGGATTAGAGGGCAGCCCAGCAGAGGTGATGTTGAAGTGGATGTCTGCTACAGACCTCTTGATCAAGAAGGGAAGACGGAAGAAGCTTTCTTCAGGCAGCAGGGAAAGCCTCATAATCCTGCAGGCTGGGACTCCTCAGTACTGCCTAGGAGAGATGCTCCATTGTGTCTGCTCCTCACAAACAAGAAAGGACTGCTGCATGATGCAAAGGTCGAGGACAGCCTTGGCTGCAGTGACCCTGAGACCGTGGAGATTGAGATTCTCTGTACTTCAGAAGAGCAGATCTGAAACACCTCAGGGACCCACCTGGCTCAGGCCACTTGGCTATCTCAGGCTGRTTCTGGTGCTGTGCATGCTTACTCCTGTTGGGCACTCTCCTGCTGGGCTGGTGTTTTCTTTTCACTTCACAGATGAAGGAGGTGTCTCAGTGTTTTCCCACCTCTCCTTCCTTTTCTCATGTGCCCTGGACTATGGTGGAGGAAGGGGAGTCTTTCCCAAGGGCCAGACTGCTGCCAATAAAGAGACACCTGTAACAAACATGACTGCAAACAGAGGTCTGAGTGTGTGTTGGGGGGGGTGGCTTTTGATATTTTGTTTTTGATTTTCCCCTCCCTAAATGCCAGCTGGCAGGGACAGTACAGCAGTCAGTGGGGACCTGGGCAGTCACCACAACTTGCTCTCAGTGGGATGCCTGAGTCAGTTCCCTGTTGGCCCCTTCAGATCATTAGCACACTAAGTGAATGAAGGG
>NW_028186902.1:6025-9634 GCF_003343005.1 Rhea americana
CACCTGGGATAGGATTTCCCTGCATGTGCACCTGAGGCTCCCATGACAAGCAAGGCCTCTCCAGGGCCAGGCTCCAGGATATATGTGTCCCTGGGGGACACCCCATTATCTCAGTGCCTGCAGAGCTGCTCTCAAATATCCACACACACCCTGTGTGCACATGCTGCCTTTTCCCACCCCCCTGGGGCACAGCTGCCCCCCATGCTGTGTGATCAGGTAAAGGACAGGCTCCTCTGGGAAACACTTCCAGACTTCCTTGATTTGCTTTGGGGTCTTTCCTCTCTCTCACCTGAACTGCTTCTTCTATATTGGTGGCTTCACAAGCTGCTGGACCACATCTCCTGATCCTGCACTTTTTACAAAACTGTAGAGTTAAAAATGCTGTTACTTCCTATAATTTACAGCTTTTTTTCCTTTGGTTGCTTGGTCTTTCTTGGTAATTCTGCCTTCAGGGCTGCTCTGTTTTTGTGCTGTTGTGATGCTCCCCACAGAGGACAGCAGACACCAGCGATCACTGCTCTCCCAGCAGCTCTCTTTTCTTTTGTTGCCTGCTCTACTTCTCCCTCCTTGGTTCTTCTGCAGTAAACACCCCTTCTCCTGCTACCAGCTCTTCAGCATTAGCTGCTTTCTGCATTTATCCCGGCCTGCTGCARTTTGCTTTGCATCAGCTACAGCCTGCCTCTACAAGCTGTGGCTCTGTACTGTATGGAAATGCAAACATGAAGGAGAATCCAGAGACTCTTTATCTCCTGGGAAACAACTCACATTTACTGCATTTCCAAAACCAAGAGCATAGGATGTAAACATGTGCATATGTCTAATGTACTTAACTTTCCAAGGTTGCTGCCATTCACCTTTGCTCTGCCAGACCTCCACTGATACTTTCCAGGCAGCTGGGGTGTCCGTGGCCAAGGGGCCCAGGCCAGGGGCAGCCCCTGCCTGCATTGCCACACACCGCGGGTCACTGCAGCAGGTCTGCGTGGAGGCCTCGTGGTTGAGCTGTGACGCWGTCTCACTCCCGCTCGCAGGCACCTTTCCTGGTACCTCTGTGGCCGGACTTTCACGGGACACTCGCCCAGCAGTAGCAGCTCCTTGGGCAGCAGCAGCCTGCAGCACCTGGGGCAGTTGGTGTCCTTTTGGAGTGCACTGTTCTCGTGCAGCAGCAGATGAGTCATTACTGCGGCTGGGATGCAGGAGCTCGGGGAGCGTCAGCTGCCCCCGCCACCGTGGCTTCTGGCGCTCTGCTTTGTGCCGGGGGCATCAGGGCTTGTCCCCATGACGACACCCGGCCCCTGTCGCTCCCGTCCCGTCTGACCCCTGTCATGGGCCTGGGAGCGCCGTGTGCATTGCGGAGCAGCTGCCTCCATGTGCCGCGACACTGCCGAGCACCTCACTCCCGTCCATCTTGCCCCCAGCCACGGCCCAGGACTGGGTGTGGGTGAGGCCGAGAGCGGTGCTGGTGCCGAGGCAGGGCACAGCCCCGGGGCGGAGCTGCTGCTGACAGCGGTGGCTGAGAGGAGGCACCGGTGCTGCAGCACAGAGTCGGTGCTGGCAGGCCGCAGTGAGGCGTGGGGAGCCAAGCGGCGCGGCGCTATGTGTGGTGGTGCGATGTGGCAGAGCCAGGACGCAGGGCTGGCGGCGCTGGCCACGGTGCTTCTGGGTACGTGGGGCTGGCAGTGGCCCAGGGCAGTGCCGGGGATCGCTTCGCCTGTGAGCCTCGGAACTGCCCTCGCCTCTGGCCCTCAGGCTCCTTTGCACCCTTCCGACCCCCGGCCTTCTTCTCCTCTGCCTCTTTCCCTTCCATATTCCCAGCCGTCCTTTCCTCTTCCAAACCCTCCTCTCTCACTACTTTCCTCCTCGCCTATCAGCGGGTATCCTTCCATTCAATCCCTGCGCCTTCTTTCTTCACTCTCTCCCTTCTACTCTTCTCCATTTGGAGCAGCCCTCCAAGCACCACTCGTCAGTTTTTCCCTCCCAGGAGCCACTCATTGAGAAAGCTGCTCTCCATCCTTTCTTCTCCAAAGAGTTTTTCCACCAACCCTCAACAGTCTTCTCTCCTCTCCCTCTGCCTGACCTCTTGGGGAGCAAAGGAATTTTCTGAGATTTTTTGCCTTCTCCTTGGCAGTGGCTGTGGGCAGAGCCCAGGTGCAGCAGGAATTGTCAGTAGAGGCCACAGAGGGCACGAGCATCAGCTGCTCACACCGCAACATACAGCCCTACGAGTACATCCACTGGTACCGGCACCTCCCGGGACGAGGTCCCACGTTCATCATGAGCACTCTCAAAGGGTCCAAAGAGGTGCAGGACCCTCCAGGAATCCTGCTCGTGGCTGCAGACCGCCGGTCCAGTGCCCTGCAGCTCGCACAGCCCCGGCAGCATGACACGGCAGTGTATTACTGTGCCCTGAGAGACCCGGTAGGACAGACTGAAGCTGCAGCTGGGCATGAACCTCCACGGGCGGGGCAGGGTGTATAGGGCGGGGTAGGGGTGGAGGTGGGTGCATGGAGGCGCCGGGCCTGTGAGGGGGCGCCACCCTTCCTCCAGCCAGGGCAGCCTCACAGGGCTTGCCCAGTCGTGGATTGCCCTCTGCTGGGGCCTCGGGGAGGGAGGGTCCCCAGATTTAGCAAGAGGTGGTAGTACAGAGATCTACACACACACACACACACACACACACACACACTAGGCATGCTGGATTCCTATGGAAACTGGCTTCAGATGCTCAGGCCCATCGATAGATTGCACAGCATCACTAGGTCTCACAGTTCCCTCATGCACAAGACACAGACACACAGCAGAGGCAAGGAGCTCTCTCCAGCAGGTGGCCCAGACCTGTGGCCTTTTGTGTAGCAGATTCCCAAACCYCATGGTTCCTCCAGTAGCCAACTCTCAGCCCACCCTTGTCTCTCTGATATCTGACTCAGATTTATGCCTTCTCCCTTACCTAGCACCCAGAGCTGTATCCTRCTCACCAGTTGGTCCAGCTTGCAAGAAGGCAGGAAAGGCTGTGCTGATCAGGTGCARGGCATGGCCAGAAAAGCATAAGGACCAGCCACCTGGCACCTTCTCTCCCTTTATCTGCCTCTTTCCCCATGCTTGCTTCTTGACAAACTACCTTCATCCCTACCTTGCCTGCCTTTGGACCTTCCCCAAAGCATCCCACCTTGCACAGTCCTGCAATGCTCTCCCACTACAACCCACAACGAGTCCCATACCCCAGTAGACAGTGAGGCCCTAAGTTTGTCAGGTGATATAGGGAGAGCATCCTCAGCTGACTCATCCTGTGAAGCCCTCTCATGCAAGGGTGCTGATTGTTCTCGCTGTGATTGCCCTGGAAAGAGTCAGGTCAGGGTGTGCTGCTGCCTCTGATGAGCTTGCTAATGTTCCTCTGCCTGCCACTGTTCCTCTGCTACTTAATATTTGAGAGTTTAATCACATAAACTTACACCTGAGAAGGGACTGAAAATGGATAGCACTTGTGCTCACCCAGGCAGTGGGGGCACAACAACCAGGTAAGGCCCTGCAGTTGGAGGCTGTGTGCAAAAGCAAAGGGCTGTGCTGTGATTTTATGCCCTACTCCACCCCGCCAGAGGGGGCAGTGTGTGTGCCTCT
>NW_028186902.1:11586-12486 GCF_003343005.1 Rhea americana
CAGGGAGGCCTCCTGGGATGGCACACAGAGCTCAGTCTTTGTGGCAAGGAGCGGGTGGGGAATGCATGAGAAGGAGAAACAGGGCAGAGGGAGTGAGAAGGAGGGAAGGAGAATGGGGCACCTGGAGAAAAGAGATGGCCTGTGCTGTGGGGTCAGGAAGGTGGATGAGTATCCTTGCTCCCAGTTGTATGGGAAAGAAAGCAGTAGTTTGGCTGCCAGGTGGAGGATGATTTCCTGTCTGTCCTCTAGCTTTTGAAGACCCAGAGATGTGTGATGGAATATTCTGGCTTTTGTGAGAAAAGTGGGATGTGTGGGAGAGCAAATAATAACCATGTTTGAATATGCGGGCACTACTAGCATCTTTCCAGAATGCCATTAGAAATGACGTGCCTGCTTTTTCCGACGCATGTTACATTGATTCTGATTGCCCAAGAGATTAATCTTTCCCCGTTCTTTTACAATCATACCTTCCCCAGGTGTGCTGAAAAGTGGATGCCATGACTTAGCATTGTGGAAGATGCTGTTGGTGGACCCTTCACAGACTGAGCAGGCACTGAGAAGTGCAGGCCAAGGGCATRAATTAGTGTGCTGAGTTAATATGCTCACATCTGTTGTGTTTTCCTGGCCCCATTTGGAGATAGAGAGCAGGATGCACAGTGTGGCTGGTGAGAGCTCAGAGGATGATTCTTCCATGGGGCTGTCTGCAGTATTTCTAGCACTACCGCCTGCCAGGAATGGCTCATCATCTCCAGTGGCTGCCTCCGGGACCGCAAGCCAGACTGCCAGGCATCAGACAGGAAGAGAGATGCTGCTTACCAGGGCATTTTCTCCCAAAGGCTTTGGCTCAAGAGACAACTTTTCCCCTAGGGAAAGGTGCCTTTCAGCTTCTTGAGTCACTGA
>NW_028186902.1:14571-30629 GCF_003343005.1 Rhea americana
GTGCCATGGGCCACACACCCCTCACCCCATAAGAGGCACTAGTCCCAGTGGAGGAGACAGGCACCTTCCAGATCACCTAGACTTACCAGACATCCACCTTTGATGCCTTGCTCTGATCCCAGCACAGGAGAGGCCAGGCCCTCGGCCGGTCTCATATCAGGTGGCAGCTGGCCTGAAGGAGAGGGGCTGATTCACCACACTGCCGAACACCCCAGGAAAATATGYGTCTTCCAGCTGGAGGAAGTCAAGGTCTCTGGTAAGTCCTTGTAGCTGTGTTACACACAAGAAACCCTGGTGCAAGCACATTCCTTGGCTGTGCAGGAASCTGGGGAAGGGAAGAYGTGTCTCYGTGCGAGGCTGAGCTCCAGCTCTCCCTTGGTAGCACCGTTTTCCCTCCACATCTGGGGATCTCCAGTCAAAGACTCTCTTTCTGAAAGGGGCTGGTGCCAGTGGCTTCACGGGAAGGAGGGAGGCAGTGAAAAAGCCTCTGCTGTACAAATGTTGTCTCCACAGTCCAGGACAGGACCACACTGCCCACATACTTTTTGCAGGGTGCTGGTTGGGTATTCAGCTCTCTGTGAAGCACCAAGGGCTGGAAATAGTCAGGGGCTCATGTGAGTCTCCAAGTCTCATAGCCCCATATATATATGTTTATATATATRTGTGTATGTGTACATATAAACATAGACTTTTTCTTTTCTTCACAGAACAAGAACAACCTGTTCCCAGGAATGGATTCCATGTCACCCCTAGGGCTGGTGGTGTCCTCAGAGGCATGATTGGGCTTGAATGCTGCACACGGCCAAACAAGCTCAGCTGAGGGATGCTGGCATGTATTGCTGTGCCTTGAGGGACATGGGAAAGGAGCCTGTCTGGGTGCAGCACAGAAACTCYCTGAGCTGCCTCCCTGCTAACCCTGCTTTCACCTTTGCTGGAAATGACTGAGTTTGGAGGACTCTGACTTTCCTGTGAGCCTGAAACAAGTGGTGGAGCCGGCAGGGGGAAGCAAATGTGGCTCGCGTCCCTGAGTATTGTCTTATAATCACAGCTGGTCTCCCTATTCTTTCCCATCTTCAGCCTGCATCTGGAGTCAAGAGCAGTCCTTTGGGTCCCCATGCAGCAGCAGGACGCTGCACCACCCTGTCTCTCCCACAAGAACCAAGCAGCTCCAAGTATGACCACTCCAGTCTCCTGGGAATCAGACTGAGGTGTGAGCTTGGCTCTTGGCTTGATGTCGCCCACCCTGTCCCAGCGTTTGGGTCATGGGTTTTGTGTTGGCTGYGGAGAGATGGCTGAACTGGCTTACTGGCTGGGACAGTGCTACCCTACTCCCCTGCCCTTGCTAGCTGGCTCAGCTAGGCAAACTCTGCTGGGAACCAGAACTCCTGGAGCCAGCCTGCAGCCCCTCTGGGCCACTCTTTGCAAGTTCCTGAAAGCCTGCTGTTGAGAAGGGAAATCAGGCCCTCGCCCAGCCCTGCCTAGCTGCCGTTAGATGAGGTGTTTTGACAGAGAGCCAGAGGGTTGTTTTCTAAGTATAAGGGAGAAAGAACTAAACCGTCTGTGTGTGAGGGACAAAGYAAAGCACACAGAAGAGCCCTGATTGCCAAAAACCCAAGTGTTTCCCATGTTTGCAAGGAACAAGCAGATAAATAAATAAGCAAAGACAAAAATGGAGCCTTACATTTCCCTGGGATTCTTGCAGTTTCCTTATGGGTGACTGCTAATTAGTCTTGCCTCCAGTGCTGGGAGGAGTGCCACAGTGACACGCTCACAAGGCAGCAGAGGGTTGTATGCCTGGAACAAGACAAACTCCCTGCAGGCTGCAAAAGCTGCRTGTGAGACTCCAGAATCGAGACTGTGGTATGATGCTGTCTCCCGTATCATGTACCATACTCATACGCAGAGGTTTGTTATCCCCATGGCTGAAGAAGCCCCACTACAGAAGAAGCCTTGTGTACAGTATCCTTATAAGGTCGAGCATGAAGGTGCAGTCTTGTCACTCCTGATGCTGTAAAGGTGCACTGAATGCCACACAATCTACTGAAGTGCAAGGTACTCTGGGAAATATTTCTAGACTTCATTGGTCCACATTTGTTCCTTGTAGCTTTCAAAATGTCATGCTCTGTCATTACAGAAAGTCACGTGTGTGCACACACAGACTCAGTCACAGGCACAGTCATTGCACCCAGAAGATCCCTGTTCATAACAGGAGGCACACTGGTCCTCACCGAAACAACCTGGATAACACTTGTTTTGAGAGGGAGACTGTTTAAAATTAGATTCATTTCAGTGTCTTATTGTCTCTTGTCCTTCAACTGCAGCCATGAGAGCTGACCTAGAGAGAACCTGTCCCACTTTTTCCTTCTTGTATGTGCATGTATGACAATAAAACAAAGGAAGAGAGAGATAAAGCAACAGTTACATGTATGTGTGGGTCAATAAGTCATCCCTACCATTATGGGCATTTATCTGAGGATGTGATGAAATGCTTTAGGAGGTGGGTGGCTGGGGGAGAGAGAGACAGAGASGGAGAGAGACTGAAGACATAGATCAAGAGTAACTGCAAAAAATATGGACAATAAGAAGCACAGGACATATTGACCAGATGTGGCTTGGCTGACAGAGCTCCACACGCTAGCTCCATCACACTGTTCTCCACCATTATGGTTCACCATTTCTCTCTTTTTTTTTTCTCCTTTAAAAAGAAAAAGCTCTCTTAATTCTCTTCTTCTTATTCTGTGAAAGCATAGCTTATTTCTCCCCTCTCTGTAAAGCCTACTGTAATATACCTCTGCTTACTCTCTTGATCTCACGCCCTAGGCCACAGGCTGTTCAGGTCGCAGAAGAGACTTTGGAGTGATCTTGAAAGGAACGCTGGTTCAATTTACTAGTTGTAACGGCTTGAGAGGAGCGAGAGAAARACTYCAGAAGTTGCCTTGGACTGCTGCAGACAGCCAGGTCCAGGGGCTGTTTCCCTGCAGGTGCACTCAGGTGCCTGTTGGGAGGGCCCAAGCCAGCGAAGGTGCCACAGGCACTGGGGCCGAGTTCCCTTCCTGCCACCTGCATCAKGGCACTTCCTCCTCAGCTGCCCCTTCTGCAGCAGGCCAGGCCAGGCTAGGCCTGCTGCTGTGTGTCTGCCAGCACTGACAGCCCCTGCAGGCGCTGGTCCTGCCCACGCTCCCAGGTCTGACCAGGCCCGGCTGCCTGAGAGCAAGCAGTGCTCAGCCCTGCTCCCTAGTGCTCTTCGCCAGGCTCTGCCCATGATCTCTCGCCCTGCTCGGCATGGCGTTGGGCTGTGCAGTACCGAGCTGCCAAGCAAGGCCAGAAACAGACTGCCAACCAGGCTGGGAGTGGCTGCGGGCTGGCAGCACTACGACCCCAGCACTAGTGGCGTGAGGGGTCAGGAAGCACATCTCAGCCCCGGACAGGGCGGTAGCAATCTCCACACATGAACTGTATTCATTTCACTTTATTGCCACTCAGCACAAACTTCTGATCACTCTTTAGGCTCTAAGAAAGAGAAGAACACACAGGTTCAAACATCCCTCTACACACAGAGCTCTCCTGCTCCACTTCAACCTTCAGTAAAAGATCTGTTCTCCTCCCTCCCTAATCTCACCTTCCCTTGTTTTTGCTCTGGATTGTACTTATTCCCCACCTACCCTGTCACCCCCTACCACCCTCATCCCTTCTGCTTCAGTGAAGTAAGGTGTAATGTAGGGGTTTAGGTCTCACCTGCAGTATGTTAGGTTATGCAATAAAAAGCTCATCTACACACATATGTGTCCGTACTACATGACACTTGATGGGAATGGGCCATGTTTTAACTTTTTAATGCCTAGAACAATACCACTGTGTTAAGTGGAATACAAATAAGTAACTGACAAGGTCTTGGAAATCTGTGAGAAAGAACAGCGGTTGGTTACATATAGCTTCTGTGGCTTCCAGCCACAGAATCACCATGCGAAGCAGTCAACGTGAAGATCAGAAGTTGAAGAGTAATGAAATAGCAACCCCAAATTCAAATGTTGCCCCCAAAATAACTCTGCATGCATGTGCAGTATCATAGCTGGTTATGCAACTGGGGTGGAGTTGGGCTCCACTTGTTGCCCCATGTGCCGGGACTCCTGCCTACCGCAAATAATCATAAATACTGGAATTTTTCCGAAGGAGAGAGAGGCTGCTACACAACAGAGGACCACATTGCCTCCTCGGGAACACCCGAGAGATTGTGCCTGCTGACTCTCTCTCTCTCATCATGCAGACGATTGGGACAAGCGTTGGAGTGGTCCTTCTCAAGATTACCATTGGGTCTGTCTGTTTGTAAGTATCTACTAATAAACTGCTTGCTACTGAAGAGTGTTTGTGCATGTGTGTGTGTGTGTGTGTGTTGGTGCTGGCTTGGCAAACTGGGTATTTGGTTCCCAGGAATCTAACTAGAACAACATACAAAAGAGCACAGAGAACAGCAGCAGGTGTGGCAAGTATAATACCTTGCTCCAGTTATTCCAGGACCCATCTCAAGAAAGCCTTCAGCTCATCAAGGACTTATCTCTGCAAGCACTAAGGAGCACAAAGGCAGGTGGGGGAACCAAAATGACATATGCAGAGGAAAAGACACCCTATCCAAGCTACTCTCAGGAATGTCCCACTGCCAAGGCTTGAAACCCATCAAGATGCATCATCCGAAGCAGCTCAGCAGAGCAGATTTCAGATAAAGTGTGTGTGTAGCGGGTAGTGGCGGTGGGCGGGGAGGAGGAGGGGAAGTGTGGTTACTGCCAAGGTGTTTGGGACACTAGGARTTGCAGGGCAAGAGCATTTGGGGATTGCATAAGTTATTAATATTGCATAAGGGCTGTTTTGGGGCCTTAAAAGAAAAGCAGGAAAGGTGGGGATCAAGTGCCACTGATTGCTGTGTGCCTGTCCCAGGCTGCCCTGTGCTGTGAGATGGCCAGAAGATCCCAGGCAGGGCAGGATACCCGCTTTGTTTTTGCACCCTCAGCCCTTCTCGCCATGCTCATGTGCTAAGCCTTGTGCAGTGGCCACAGGCTTGTCCCTCTGTTGCATCTCTGCAGGAGCTGGGGAYGTCTTCCTCAGCTCCAGGGGACTGTGCCTGAAAGGAGCTCACTGCAGTGTGTCTGCCCGTCCTCTTACTCTGGGAAAGGGTCACCTTGCTCCCCTACCTTAACAGCCTTCCCCACACACTCTGTCAAGGCGGGAGAGGGGAGGGGGCTCCCCACCTTTGTCCCTGTGCAGCTTGAGATATTGTCCACAGAGGGAAAAATCACATGGACATCCAGGCTGGGATGCTGCAGTACTTTCACAGAATCACAGAATCACAGAATCACAGAATGGATTAGGTTGGAAGGGACCTCCTGAGACCATCTAGCCCAGCCTCCCTGCTCAGGCAGGGTCACTTAGAGCATGTTAGACAAGACTGCATCCAGGTGGGTTTTGAATAACTCCAGAGAACGAGACTCCACAGCCTCTCTGGGCAACCTGTCCCCATGCTCTGCCACTTTCACAGGAAAGAAATTCCTCCACATATTCAGGCGGAACTTCCTGTGCTTCAGCTTGTGCGTGTTGCCTCTAGTCCTGTTGCATGGCATTACTGAAAAGATTTAAGTCTCCCCCTCTTTGACACCCTCCCTTCAGATACATATTATAGAGACATTGATAAGATTCCCCCCTCAGTCCTCTCTTCTCCACGCTTAACAGGCCCAGCTCTTGCAGCCGTTCCTCAWAGGGCAGGTGCTCCAGTCCTCTGATCATCTTTGTAGCCCCACGCTGGATTCTCTCCAGCAGCTCCATGTCTCTTTCATACCGGAGAGCCCAGAACCGGATGCAGTACTCAAGATGAGGCCTCACCAGCGCTGAGGAGAGTAGCAGGAATTCCTCCCTCAACCTTTTCTTCCTAATGCACCCAGGATACCATTGGCTTTCTTGGCCACAAGGGCACATTCTCGGTTCATAGTCATCTTGTCGTCCACCTGCACTCCCAGGTCCTTCTCTGCAGAGCTGCTTTCCAGCAGGTCAGCCCTCAGCCTGTCCCAGTGCATTGAGTTATTCCTCCCTAGGTGCAGGACTCTGCACTAGTCCTTGTTGAACCTCATGAGGTTTCTCTCTGCCTGCCTCTCCAGCATGTCCAGATCTCTCAGAATGGCAGCACAGCCCACTCATGTATCAGCCAGTCCTCCCACCTTGATGTCATCAGCAAACCTGCTGAGGAGGCACTCTGTCCCTTCATCCAGGTCACTGATGAAGAAGTTTAACAGGATGTGACCCCGTACCGAGTCCTGGGGAACACCGCTAGCCACAGGCCTCCAACTAGACTCTGTACCACTGAGTACAACCCTCTGAGCTCTGCCATTCAGCCAGCTCTCAATCCACCTCACACTCCACTCGTCTAACCCACACTTGCTGAGCTTGCCTAGGGGGATGTTATGGGAGACAGTGTGGAAAGCCTTGCTGAAGTCAAGGTACACAATGTCCACTGCTCTCCCCTCATCTACTCAGCCAGTCATCCCATCACAGAAGGCTATCAGATTGGTTAAGCACGATTTCCCCTTGGTGAATCCATGCTGAATACTCCTGATCACCTTCTTTTCCTCCACTTGCTTGGAGATGACATCCAGAATGATCTGTTCCATCACCTTTCCAGGGACGGAGGTGAGGCTGACAGGCCTAGAGTTGCCCGGGTCCTCCTTCTTGCCCTTTTTTGAAGGTGGGAGTGACACTGGCTTTCTTCCAGTCCTCAGGCACTTCTCCAGGACCTTTCCAAGATGATGGAGAGCAGTCTGTCAACAACATCCACCAGCTCCCTYGGTACCCGTGGGTGCACCCCATGGGGTCCCATGGGTTTGTGAATGTCTGAATGTAGTGAGTGTAAAGAGGGAAATGTGGTTGCTCCAAGCTTAGGTCCCCAGTGCGGGGAGCACCAGAAGCAGCCAAGAACCTGCATCCCTTCAGCATGGCAGAGTTCTGCAAGGTATGTGTGTGCAGGCCCCACAGAAAGTGCAGGGCTGGGAGTTCCCCCCTTAGGTGGCTTGGGACAGGGCATGCGTGTGTCATGGCTGGTGAAGCAGAAGACTACATAAAAGAGGAGAGAGTGGAAGACACAAGTTAGGGAGAGGCAAGTTAGACATTGCGTATGTTTTCAGGGAGCCCAGACTAGCCCCTTTCCTGCCCTCCTTTTGCAAGGGGAGCYCTGTATTCTTAACCTCTGTGAAATCAATGGCCTGCATGAGCTTCTGAATTCCTTCTGTGGTGCCATCAACAGGGGCTTTATTGGGGGAGGGGGGGCMCACCTTGTGCCACAGTAATGGTTGGAAATGCTGGAGAGGTCACAGCAGTCATAGGTGATGGGGACTCCCTCAAAGCTGAGGATGCTGCCAACAGCAGCAGAGGTGGAGGATCCCATGATGGTGTTCTGCAGGAAGGAGCTGAGGATAAAGCCGGGCAGGGCAAGAACGACGGCAGGGAGCTCAGGGGCAATGGAGCAGTTGTGTCACTGCGTGATACAGCGCTCCTTGCAGCTGTTGGCCAGAGGGATGGGGATGGCATGGCAGACACTGCTGGTGGCATGACATATRTGGGGGCTGGAGATGTGCTTGTGGGAGAGGGCAGGGAGGAAGCGGAGCAGGAAGGTGTGTGAGCAACAATCTGTCACCTGCCCTGAAGGTGTCAAGGCATCCACTTGGCTAGGATTGGCATCCTGTGAAGAAGCCATTCAGGCTTCTGGTCTGTCTTTGTGTCCTGCTAGGGCCCTGCAGGGAGCACGCATGCCTAGGAAGGCTCCTGTCTTGCCCATAACCCAGGACTCACTGCAGCCAAGCCCCAGCAGCACTCTAAGCTAAGTCTTCTTCCCCCTTCTCCCTCCCATGACAAGCAGCCCCAAGACACAGCCTAGGAGGAGGGAGACAACCCAAAAGAGAAGGAGGAGGAGAAGGGGGCCTCAAATTCACCCGGCTCACACAGAGGAGGAGGTGAGGGAAGTGGATGAGAGAGCGAGGGAGTCACATTGGCTTTTATAGTGGGCCTGCAATGCCCCAGGCACAGCRGCACCCTTTGCAGAAGGGACAATTTTCTAAGATGCTCACAATRAATRGAAAACATCCCARCTAAYGACATGACCTGTGCTGCTGCTTCCCTCTAGGCTGCCTTTCCATTTCTGGGTTTACGCCCTGCTCATTCCCTCACGGAGGGAGGCCTCTTCGGAGTGAAAGGATGGGCGATCCTATGATTTCCAGAGCAGAAATGTATCAGYGTGGGAAGAGATGTGGAACAATTGCCAGAGGGGCCCCCTGCAGGCAGGTGAYGTCAGACTTCAGCAATCCTGTGGGGCTGTTTGTGGCTCCGTTCTCAGGAGGGGTACACCTTCTCCTCACTCTGCAAGCCCTGGATGGATGCCTATGGTCTCTTACGTGTGAGGCTGTGCCATGTCCTTCTCTCACCCTCCCTCCTAGCTCCCTCCAATGATCCCTAGTCCACTCCTCCACAAGCAGGTGAGCTGTGCTGCTGGATTTCCTGTCTCTTCCTCCTAATGCGTCTTGCAGGAGAAATCTGCTGACCTGTTGTTCTTCCTCCTCTCTCTGAGCAGCCAGTCTCTCTGAGTCCTCAAAAGTGCTCTCAGCTTGTCTGGGGCCTTGTCCTGCACAGAGCACTCCAGCCCTGCCCTGAAGGGGAGGTCCTCAGCATCTGAGGGGACTGAGGTTCCCCTTGGTATCTCCCCCTACCCTTCTGTATGGTTTCTGAGCACTCCTGGGTGTGGGAGTGTTTTTGTGTACCAGCCTGTTTGACTGAGCACATGCACCTGTCTAGAGGTTCTTATGTATGTGTGTGCATGTACCTGATGTGTGTATGTGTACACATGCATGAGCTCATATTTATGTGTGCACAGGTGCTTTCATGTGCAACTGTTGTCCAAAATCTGGGTTCTGTTAGCTGGTTTGCAAGCAACCATTAGACACACAGGGTCGAGATATTTATTTCATTTCTGCGCAGAGATGGGTGCTAGGTGGTAAATCCACAAATCTAGCACACCTTCTCCCCCTCTCTTTCTTTATTTATACACACTTTTCAGGAAGTACTTTATACAATTTTTTCTATTGGTTACAACTTCATTACATCAGGTAATTGCACTTTCACATTCCTGTTAATTAGCATAGGAAGCAGAGAAGAGGTGGTAATATCATTATCACCTCATTTCCATCTCATTATTCATTTATGGGCGTGTAGTTTAATATGTTAATAAGCCTTAATGAACCTAAGGTCACTTCTGGGTTATTCTGCTGTTTTTGTCTTGCCTACCTCTCACATTCTTCAAAGTGCTATGTTTTCAAGGTTATTTGGCTGGACCTTGTTATCCTTTGCAGTACTGTTTTTCTTCCTCCCTTGTCCTTGAGTCTTGTTAACTATTTGCAATGTTTTTCTCACAGCATTGCTCCAAAACAAGTACGAGTGTATTTTTGTGATTTCATATGCACATGTGCTCGTGCACATTTGCTTGTGTCTATGCATCTGCGTATGCTTGCCATCCCTGCAATGTGCTACCTCCCCTGTCCCTTCCCTTGGTCTGGGCTTCTTCACAGCTCAATCCTACCTGTCCCTGTTGTGGCTTGAAGGAACCCCACATTTTTAGGAGAGTGTGATGGTGGTGTCCGATGGGCCTTTGCCCTGACCTGCTCTCAGCCTGACTGTGGGGCTTCCCATTCTCTCAGGTATTTCCACAGGAGGGGAGGCAAGAGGAGAAGAAAGCATCAGGCCACGCAGGCCTCAATGGTCTGCTCAGTCCTGGGCCTGTATATCCTGACAGAGGAGGAGCTTCTCCACAGGGCTCACCCACCAGTAGCAGGGCCACCCCTGGCTCTACCACTCCAATGGACACACCCCCATTGGTAGATTTCAGAGTAGCACTTCCAGCCCTGTGTCTGACTGAAAAATGCCTCTTCGTCCTGGTAGGAAAGGGAGGCCAGTCCCGGGGGACACCCAGAACAACAGCTTTTTTTGGTGCCTACATCTCTGGCATGTTCTGCTTCCCTCCAGGTGAGCACAGGCAGCATGGAGGCTTCTCTCTATTCCCAGGGAACTGCTGGGTCACGCACAGAGAACTATTGATCATTGTGTACTTGTCTCATGTTGACTATACTGTGGTATGGATAAGATGCCATGCAGGACWGGATCCCTGCTTTGATTTCCCACTCTCAGCCCTTCTTACCCTGCCTGTGGGCTGGGCCTGGGTCAGTGACCACAGGCTGGACCATCTGCTGCAGCTGTCCTGCCTGGAGGCCCCTCCCTGGGCACTGCAGTCTGGGGATCCACTGCTCTTGTGGTGGGAGGAGGTCAAGTCAGTGTCCTACAGCTGTGAGGGGCTGCTGGAGGAATGCCACAACTCTCAGTCTCTCCTGCAGCCCCTTGATGTGCTGGGTGACATGATGCAGGGGCTGGTATTTGGTGTTCACAGTGCCAGACTCCTGAAGCCTTTGGGCATCTTGCAGGTCCAGCACTGGCAAAGAGTGGGGGCTCACAGAGGTCTGACGCCCACCCGCAAGGCACATAATCCCTGAAATGGGCACCCCCAGCACCAGGTGCCGAATGCATGCTGCAGGCAGGGGGCCTCTTTCCAGGGACCGCAACATTCCCACTGCGCTCTTCTGGGAGCCCTGGGTCTCCTCACCGCAGTTAGAGTCTGTCCCTCCCCTCTTCTCCAGTGCAATAGGAAGTCATTCCCATAATTGCTCCTGCACAACCACTGCAAAAATCCTTCCCTGCTAAGGTGCAGGGGAGGGAAGGCTGGGACACAGAGCCCCACACGGCCTTTTAGCCACCGTTGGAGTAGGGCTAGGCAGATCCCTCCCTTAGAAGATTTGGCTCTCTCGGGCTCCCATTTGGGTTCAGGGCTCTGGAACCAGTGGTCCCTTCAGCCCTGCTACCAGTCCTTCCTCAGTCCCAAGTGCTGCAGCCCCAGCAGCGGAGTCCGTGACAGCACTGTCATCCCTGGGGTGGAGCATTTCCCACTGCTGGAACAGCTGATGACCCCTCTCAGACTGTGCTGCAGCAAGGGGCGTAAGGGCAGCAGGGTCTGTGGGGTCTGTGGATGCTCTTCACCACCTCAGCAACTTCCTCCAAAAGCAGCAGAATGAGAGAAGCTGTGCTGGGCTGGAGCCTGACAGACACCGACATCCCAGCAGGAAAAGGCAAGACACCTCTGTGCCTCAGCTGCTCTCTTCAGTTGGAGGAAGGAGCAGAAACCCCTCAGGCATGGCTGTAGGAAGCAGCCATGCTGCATTACCTTGGAGAAAGGGGTATAGGGGAGCCTCTTTGTCAGAGAGCCAATTTTTTCCCTGACACCTTCAGGCTGCCATCACACACACTCCATCATTCCCACTGACTGCTCTGTGTTTCCCTTCCTGCCCAGGCAGAAAGCCTTCAAAGGACAGCACCAGAGCATCCCCAGCTCCAGGCAGACTGGTAAGCCAAAACCTTCTGGCTTTGGTCGTCCAACTGTACCAGCAACAGCACCTCAGTAATGAGCTGCTCCCTTTCTGGTATGCATGGATGTGGGTCAGTAGGAGGCTTGGTGAACACAGGGATTAATGATAGTTTGGAATGACACATCCTCAGAGAGATGAGCAACAGAGGGTTCCAAGGGTGCCTGTGCAGGGAAGAGCCAAACGCTCACCCCAGGGCATAGCAGGCTGCTCTGGCCTGTTGGTGCCAAGAAGGCAGCCTGCTGTGCCCTGCTCCTGCCATAGCCTGTCACCTGCTCCTGCTGCAGCCTGTCAGAGCTGGCCCAGGATAGACCCCCAAAACCTGTCTGAAGCCAGGGTGCCCCTTCGGCTGCCCAGAGCATTGCTTGGTCCTAGAAACTCTTTATTTCTTCTGCAGTAGACATTCTTTCAAGAGCAATTCTTCCTGAATTTATGCATGAGTGTTGGCAGCTGGCACTGTATCTGCCACAGCATACAACTTAGAGTTAAATTTTTATATTACGTGCACGTAAGTGTTAGGGAGTGAGAGAATCTGAGGACTCTTGATTTCATGATCAACACAAATGTTCACTGTGTTTCCAAACACACATACAGAAAAAGTGAGAATGATTGTAAGATACACAAATCTACGTACACTTAAAAAATTCCTAACATTTCCTTTTGCTCTACTCCCTTCCGACTCCTTCTGCTGTTCCTGTTCCAGGGCTGCTGGGGATCTCTGTGGCTATTCGACTTATGCTGGGGACAGCCCCTGCCCACTCTCTGCATACCCACAAATGTGGCAGGCAGTTCACACTCCCGCAGTTTCACCAGACACTTGGTTGGTAGCAGCAGCTCTATGGGCAGTAGCATCAGCCTGCAGGGGCAGGAGGGAGGCATGAGTGAGCTGTGTCGTTCTGGGTCTCACTGTTCCCGTGCAGCAGCAAATGAAACACTACTCTTGCCAGATTTAAGGAGCTCCAGGACAGCAGGTTCTCCGTGCCACCACAACTTGTGGTGTTCCGGTTTGTGCTGGGGGCACCAGGGCTCCCCCGAACTCTCCTGCTTGTCCTGACCCTGCTCACCAACGACATGCTCTCTTGCCCCGGTTTGGTAGGGCATGATTCGGCCCTGCCCATGCCAGGGGCGTGCCATGGCCGCCAGGCACCATGTCAAGCCCAGGAGCTCCGTATCTGGTGCAGAGCCACTGCCACTGCCACCAATATAAAAAATGATATCTCTGCTGACAACAGTGTTGGGTAATGCTGAGATCCATGTTGTGGAACTGGGAGGTGATGCATGGCCATGTGCTGGGATTGGGAGGACATGCTCACCTGAATGCCCTCCAGCCTGGCCATCCTTGGAGCCCCTCTCCCGCCTTTCTTCCAGGGCTTCCCCCAACCCCTCTTCTGTATGTTCTTTGGTGGAACCAGTCTGCACCGCTTGAGTCAAGAGCTCATTGGGGAAGCAGAGCACTGGGCAGATGTGGGCACCAGCCTCTGCCGGGAGAAGGGCTGGGCCCAGGGAGAGCTGCTTCATGGCTGTGGAAAGGCAGGCACTGCAGAAGATCCACAAAGATCCAGAGTCCTCAAAGGGTGCTGTCAGCTAGTCTAGGGCCTTGTCCTGCACAGAGCACTCCAGCCCTGCCCTGAAGGGCTGTCACTGAGGTCCCCTTGGTATTTGTCAGAGTCCAGTACTCTCTGACCAGATTCTTTTAGRTATTCCACACATACAGAGAGTGCAATGTTTAATATAAAAATTTACTTTAYATACATTTGATATTACACAGGATTTTTGATTTTGCAGAGTGATAGAGGAATATACTGGAATCATACTACAAGYGTAATTGTTATTTCCRRTCTCTATGATATGCTCACCACCATGATGCTGGGTGTCCCCAGTCACYGGGAAAGAATACGTGGCTTGAAACCAGCTCCAGCCCATTGCTCTCCTCAAAAATTCCTTTGTTGTTCAGATTTTATACTCTGTATTGGGCTGAGCTACATATACAATTCCCCCATGTTAGTCTGGCAAACCTCAGGGAGACAGTCACATTCTTTGTTCAACTCAGAAAGGAACAAATGTATGGCTTCTTATCAAAAACAAGTGTCACTCTCCAGCTCCCTTTGTGTTAAGGTAATGTCAGTTCTCTGTGCAACAGCTGTGATTACTAAGCTGCATCTTCCTGAGTTTCAAGGGCATCTTGCCCGTGTTCATCTCTCTGAGCCTTCTTTCATGACARGGGTTATTGGTAAGTTACAGTATTCCCCCCTACCCTGCTGTGAGTTTGTGGGCACTACAGGGGTTGGGGAGTGTGTTTGTGTAACAGCCTACCAGGCTGTGTAACTGACCATGGGGGCACATGCATGAGCATACCTGTGTTTGCATGTGCATGCATGAGTGTATTTATGTAACTCCATCTGCATSTGTGCTCATGCACATGTTTGTTTGTGTCCATACATCTGCGTATGTATTTGTGCACATTTGTGCATCCTTGGTAGGGGCTAGTGTGTGTGCACCGGATTGCCACAGATTCCAYGGATGTGACCAGCCAGTTCCAAGGCCCATAGTTACACCCTTCTGTGGCAGCGCCAGACTGAGGGAGAGGGACCATGCTGGAGAGCTCAAGTCTTCCTGAGAAGGATGCAGAGCACAGACCAAATCTTTCTGTGCTGCCTGCAGGCACCCCTTAGGGGCTGGCTTGTGTTCTTGAGGTGTCCCCAGCTCCTGGGGGAGTAAGAGTGGCACTGGTCTGGGACTCAGCTGCCTCCTCAGGGATGGGAGAGTCCTCAGCCACAGCGGGCCCTTAGCCAGAGCCAGCAGCCACTGGGAGAGGCAACTCCTGCAGCAGCAGGCATCTCCCCACAGGGAAAACACCCACTCAGTTAGCACTGGAAAGAATTCTCCTTAAAAAATGCCCTGACCAAATGTTTTGGCATTTTCTTGGTGAAACCTTTCATTTGGAGGTGGTACAGCCACATGCTCTGAGCTTTCCAGTGTGAACCTCTGCTAAGTCTGTTGGGATATCATCAAAGTTTCCATCTGCTCCAATCCTCCCAGCACCAGCCGCAGAGAGCATGCTGYGGGCAGGAGGCCTCTTTCAGGTGAGTGRAACATTCCCACTGACTTCTTCTGGGAACCCAGCAGGGAACTTGCTCCCCGGGTAATRGGAATACTTGTGACCAAGGTGTCCATGTCAGGGAGCAGACCCTGCCCACTCTCCTACACCCCCATGGTCGCTGCAAGCAGGCTTGCTCCCACAGGGCTCTCATGAGTATTTGTGTTCCGGGCCTGTGGCTGAGGGTAGGCTCCTGCTCGCTGCTGCTCATGGTTGCTGCTCCCAAGGCTGCTGTTCCCGGGGCYGCTGTTTCTGCAATTTCAGGGAAACATTCTCATGCCAGCAGCAGCTCCACAAGCAGCAACAGCCAGAGGCATTTTGGTGGTGGTGGTGTGGGGTGGGGGCTAGCGTCTTTTTCGGGCGCGCTGTCCCTGTGCGGCAGTGCATGAGCTGTTACTGCAGGTGAGATGCAGGAGCTCCGGGAGCTGCCACTGCCACCGCGGCTTGCGGTGCTCTGCTTTGTGCAGGGAGCACGAGGGCTCGTTCCTGCCATGATGCCCAGTCCCTGCCACTCCCCTCCTGCCTGGCCCCTGTCGCGGGCCCAGGAGTGCCATGCATGGTGCAGAGCGCTGCCTTCGTGTGCTGCCATGCTGCCGAATGCCCCACTCTTGCCCCTCTCGCCTCCCCGCTGTGGCCCAGGTCTGGGCGAGGGCGAGAAGAAAGGAGAGAGCGAGGCCAGCACTGGGCTAGGGCGCAGCCCCAGGGCGGAGCCAGCTCCGGTGGCAGCGGCAGAGAGGAGGTGCTGGTGCTGCAGCAGAGAGTCGGTGCTGGCAGGCGGCAGCGACGCACGGGTGGCTGAGCAGTGCCATGTGGTGCGGTGTGATGCGGCAGTGCCAAGGCGCAGGGCTGGCGACGCTGGCCATGGTGCTCCTGGGTACGTAGGGCTGGCAGCGGCAAGGGGGGGGCGATAGGGATGTGGGGCAGAGGCCAGGGGAAACCATGCGGGTTCCAAGGTCGTTACAGCCACAGTCACCACTAGCCCTCAGGTTTTTACGCAGACCTCCTTTTGCTGGACATCCAGCCAGCCACCCAAGCCTCTCTCCCTCCTTCATCTGTGCTGTCTCCACCAACCGATTCAGCCATGTCTCCCTCACTACAGCCCTTCCTGGCTGCGATCCTCCCTTCATCCTTCCATTCTCCCCTTCTTCCTGGGCAGGAAAGCCGTTGTCGATGTGAATTTCTCCTCTCTTGGCAGTGGCTGTGGGCAGAGCCCAGGTGCAGCAGGAGCYRTTGGYAGAGGCCACTGAGGGCACCAGCACCAACATCACCTGCTCACATCCTAGCATTGCTGCAGGCTCAACTCAGTGGTACCGGCAGCATCAGCACCAACCACCGCAGCTGATAGCAACGGGTGTCAGAGGCGAAAAAGTGGTGCTGGACCCACCAGGAACCCTGTTCATTGCGGCAGACCGTCTCTCCAACACCCTGCGCCTTGCCCAGCCCCGCTGGTGGGACACTGCACTGTATTACTG
>NW_028186903.1:0-14091 GCF_003343005.1 Rhea americana
ATGGAGACCTACGAGTCCCTCTTCAGCTGAACGCCGGCTGGCGCGAGGGCAATAAAGGTTCCTGCTGTGCCAGTCCTGGCGCCCCTGTGTCCTGCRGGCCGCGATGGGGGCAGCCGGCCCGGGCCAGGTCCAGCGTGGGGCAGCAGGGAGCATCCCTGGGGTGGACTGGAGCTCCCGGCCCTGCTGGGGAAGGAGAGTGGCTGCCCAGCCCCAGGGAAAGGGGCTTTTCCCCCGGGACAGGGCTCCGTGTGGGGACGACTCGTTCAGGCTCCTGCCCGCAGCAGGCTGGGGTGGTTGGAGGGTGCCGGGCGCTGTAACGTTGCGCTGCCCCAGGGACACGGGCGCAGCTGGGGGAGAGGCAGGGATCGTGCCCGCGTACTCAGCTCCGCCGGGAGCAAACCCTCGCTACAGCCCTCCCGTCCCCGTGACACAAGCAGCTGTACCAAAAGTCACTGGGGTTTTATTGCTGCAGCCACGCACGGGGCCGAGGGCCGGAGCGAGGGGGGCTGTACAGAACGGGGCGTATGTACAGGGCGAGGCGGGCCGGGCCAGCGCGCTCACTCGGCCACGGAGGGGGCCTTGTAGGTGCGGAACCGCTCGTGCGCGCGCTCCTGCGTGAGGAGCCGGAGCCGCGCGGTGTCCACCGCCTCCTCCAGGCCCGGCTGCTGGGAGATCTCCACCGTGTAGTCGTTGGCCTGGGGGCAGGGAGCAGCGGGTAAGGGTGGGCTGTGCGGGGGCCGCCAGCCCTCGCCGGGGCAGGGCAGGGCTCGGGCACCCGCCGCCCCCTCTGCACTCACCAGCTGCAGCGAGGCCAGCATGTACCGGCACACCTCGAAGTCGGGCTTGCCGGCCACCAGGCTGGCGAAGGAGCGCCACTCGCCCACGCCGCTGAAGCAGGACACCAGCTGGTCCCCGTAGCGGTGGATATCGAAGGTGGCTCGCTCCTCCTGCGAGGAAGAGCGGGSTCAGGCAGGGCCTCGGGCTTCCCGCGCGCGTCCCGGGTCAGGGAGCGTCCCAGGGCGCGGGAACGCGGCGGGAGCGCGGCACCCCTGCGGCCGCCGCGCGCGAGGGCACCGGCACGAGCGCAGCACCAGGGCGCAGACGCTGCAGCCCCGTGGCCCGGCCCRGCGGGGTGCAGGGCCCAGTGCTCCCCCGCAGTTTCGGTCCCTGTGGGCTCAAGCCCATCTGTCCCCCTGCCCCGCGGCAGCCGCCTGCGCTGAGGACAGGGGAGGCCACGACGTACCTGCTCCTGCAGCAGCGGCCCCATCTTCTCCTCCCACTCCCGGACGTGCCGGGACAGCACCGTCTCCTGCGCGTACTTCTGGGAGTTGGCGATGAACAGCTCCTGCGGGCGGGGAGGGCCACAGGGAACAAGAGCCACCAGCACTCGCGGCGCGCTTGGCTCCCGAGTCCGGCACGCGCGCCCCCGCCAAGCCCCCTCCCCGGAGCGGCACTTCCCAGCCCGAGCGCTGCGCCAGCGGCCGCGGCGGCGGCTCCCCGAGCGGGCACGCCGCCGCCCTCCCGCCCCGGCCGGGGGCAGGCCCCGCCGAGGCGCCGGCCCGTGCCGCTGCAGAATGCCCGTGCCAGAGCGAGCTGCGGCATGGCTACGTACCACGTTCCTCCTCACCAGCTCCTCGTAGCTCGGCGAGTCCAAGTCGCAGGGGCCTGCAAGAGGGCAAAGTGTCACCAGGAGTGTCACCACGCAGCCTGCCCCATCCCACCCAGCCACTCCAAGGGGGGAAAGGGGGATGCTCCCGCAGGGGTGCTCRTGCCCCGGGCTGGACACCGCTCCGGCAGGGACACAGGGGCCGTCCCGCGGGGCAGGACATGCTGGGGGGCTCACAGCACCCATCAGTTGCTCAGGATGCACCACAGCCTTCGGTTCACACCGTGTCCTGGCTGCGGCACCGAGGCTGCACGGCTTGAGCTGYGAGAAGAGGGCTTGTCCCACGTCCCCCATGAGCACCTTACCCACGGCTCCTTCAACCAGCTCCTCTGGGGCCTCGAGCTGGATATCTTCATGCTCCCCAAAGTCACCTGCCAAGACAAAGAGACCCTGCTCAGGACCCCCAAAACGCTCCCAGGTTCGCCCCACACCAGCTGGCTCCGGCACAGCCCCAGCTGCGAGCCAGGCAGCACAGTGCACAGGTTCCTGCTGCTGCTGCTCCAGGTCCGGCCCCATCTCAAGAGTCAGCAGTCACAAGGGGTCTGGCAGCCGCAAGCGCTGGGGCAGCAGGGCAGGACAGAGGGCCAGGCCTGCCAGGAAACAGGACAGGAGGGGACCCCTGCAGCTCGCTGGCAAGGATCTGGCCCAGCCGAGTCGATGAGTGCAGACGGCCCAACAGTGCTCACAGATCGGCCTCCTCCAGCGGAGCCAGAAGCCACTTTGTGGAGCAGGCGTCACCYGCCCAGGGACGGCAGGGCTGCGAGAAGGGCCCGAAGGCCGGACAGGGTGAGGTGCTGGCCTCGCCCCGCAGTTTCTGGAAATACCTGCTCCTTCATCACAGCTGTCCCCACGTTCCTCTTCCAGCACATTCAGCTCCTCCTCAGCCCCCGCTGCCAGCTTGTGCTGTGCTAGCAGCGGCTCCTGGAAGAAGAGCGTCCCTGAGCACCCCAGCCATCCGCCCCCGTCACCAGGGCTCGCAGCGCGGCTCCCCACGAGAGGCCTCGCTGGGTTTGCAGCACAACAGTTCCTGGGGAGCAGTGCTGGGGGGGGCAGTGCTGGGGCAGGAGCCCCCCGCTCCTCGGGTGCCCTGTCTGCCCCTGCGCGCAGGCGGGCAGAACTCCAGCTCGGCTAAGCACGCCCATGGCCAGACGAGCTCCCCCCTCGCATCCGCCTCCCCACCGTGCCCCGGCACCGCCGCGTCCTCACCATTCTCTGCTGCAGCTTCCTCTGCGCAGCAAACCGCTCCTTCAGCTGCTTCCAGTACAGCACCTCCAGATCTGCACAGACGCGGGGTTTGCACAGGCCGCACAAGCGCTTCACTGCRTCCCCACACCCCTTCACAAGGTATTGCCTTGCGGTGAGGTTTTCTCCTCAAAATCTGGCAACCCACAGTGAAGTTTCCCACCCTGACTCTCTGAGATTGTCAGTGTGCCTCCCTGGGTTCCCTTCTCACGGCTTTGGTGCTACAGGCCTCTGTGGACCCCTGCCCTTCCTTCTGCGTCACATCACTGCCGTAGAGACAAGCCAGGAGTTCCCCAGCTTCACCCTGTCTTTAAGTACAGGACAGGTTTTGGAGTGAAAACAAGCAAGGCTTAATTTAGTAAGATTTACAGTCGTCTTTTTAAAAGACAAATAGCTGCAAAATTAGCAACCACAGGTTAGGAGAATTAGAACATAAAATGTCATCCTCATCCATCTAGAACAGCAGCATTCTTGGCTAGTGGTTTCTATGCTCTCTGCCTTACTCTCCCCTGGCACAGCCTTGCCGCAGAGGATCTGGGTTTTGCACCCTGTAGGGTGTCCCCTTCCCTCCTGGTCTCCATTTCCCAGTGACACCAACTAAGCTTCCTCCTTCCTTTCAGTGCAACCATACMCCCAGGAGGGTGCACAGTACAAGGCACAGGATCAGACACCTTTGCCTTCGCCCAGATACCCATTTCACACTCTCACGGGGGAGGCAATGACAGCCACAGTTTGGAAGGAGAGGGATGAAATGAAATTCTGTTTCTCAGACGCACACCACTACATCCTGCTCACCAGCAAATGTTGGTCCTCTCCTCATGGTTCTTCTGCCATCAGCTACATTGTTATCTAGGAAAATTAGASATAACTGCAGTCAGACAGAATCGAAGGTGCCAACCCGATGGCTGCATCTACAAGCTCCTCACTACTGCTTTACGGACACACACATTTTGGCAGCACAGAGACCAGGGCTCAGGCTTGCTCTGGCAATGAGCTTGGCAATGCTGAGCAAACCGCAGGCTCCTGTGTCTTTCCATCTGCACAACAGCAGTAACGGCCTGGCCTCCCTGTGAAGCCCAGCAGGGAGACCACGCAAACATGAGGCTGTGAGCTGCACAAAGGCGAGGGGAGCAGACAGGCACTGTCACCAGTGGGCATCAACCACTTCTGTTACTATAATGCCTGTCATAGCATGCAACAGTCCTAAAGAGACTGACAAAGCCACCTCCTTCTCCCCCCAAAAGTTTTCTGTCCATGCCCAAGACAGCAGCCAGTAACTGTTACTAGCAGTGGCCAGGAGCCTAACAGAGCTTGCTTCTGCTGAGAAAAGCACAGCCTCACATTTGGAAAGGGAGCAAGGGACCATAGGATCTTCAGAGAGCCAATGGATCAAGGAGGCCACCTCTGCAATTTGAGAGTGCAGAGCTCCACAGAGCTTTCACATTTTCAGTGGAGAAAAGATGCTCAGCTCTCTGCAGTTCGGAGCTTCCCCTCAGAAGGGGACTGATCTTTTCTAGAAGAATAGTTCTTCTAGGCATTGCAAAAGTGCCCAGACCCAAGCCAGGAAGACACAAGCACAACACAGCTGCTGCTATGTGCCTGACAGTAAGAAAGGACATTCAGAACCATGTTCATTTTCCAAAAGCTTCTGTGTCACCAGTTTGAGGAGAAACTCAGAAACATCAGTGTCAGAGGTGCAAAGTCCTATGCTAGAGCCTGCAAGTCAAAACTACAGGTGGGGAGAGGTGACCTGCACATCTTGTGTGCTGGGGCTGACTCAGACAAGAAGACAGCAGTTTAAAAACGTTTGTGCCTGTTAAAATTGCTAAAGATCAGTCAAGTAAGCTCTGCACAACCCAGAGCACCCTAAACCAGCTGCTCAGACCCCTCCTTTTTCCCCTCCAGCAATCTGTCACAGTACAACAAGCAGTACAAAAACCACATGGATTTATATTTAGGCTGCTAAATATTCTCTCAGCTTCCGTTTTAAACATGTTTTGTTATCACAGTAAGTTGGTAGTGGATTTTCCCTGGATTTTCAAAACCTCAGTAACACCCTGGTGACATGCAGAGCTCTGGCCAGGTTATTCTCTTTCAGGTTATTTGCCCCTTTCTCCTAGAAGCAAATACCTTGACTAATGCTAAGTCACAAACCTGGGTGTAGAGATCTTGAGCTAAGGAAGGTAATTCATACTCCACTCAGCGAATGGGAGAGAACACTCACATCACACGTGTCCTTGAAGGACTCCAGTAAGACCTGAGACCTTGCATCAGAGCAGACACCAGTTGCTGGTGGTAGACTGGGTGTCAGGGTCTAAGGTGAATGCTGAAAAGGGCTCAGCAGGCTCAGAGCAAACATATCGCAGGGTTTGGGCAAGAGCATTTTCTGGCAGAGAAAGATCCTGGGAGAAAACTAGCTGCAGGGTGGCAAAAGCTAAGGCCACTATACTCACAGGTTACAGAGAACCATTTCATGAAGTCCTGAAGCTTTCGTGGTCCTTTCCTTTTCCGCTTGCTACCAGCCACTTCGTCCAGGCCATGTGGCACGACAAAGGGCCTTCCTGAAGCCAGAGAAGGGAGAGATGAGCAGCCCTGAAGGGCTGGGGCTACGCCAGGTCCCAGGAAAGCAGCGCTGGGTGCAGTAGGKTGCTGGGTGCTGCAGGGTGTGGGGAGAATCCCAGGCCTCTGCTCAGACATGAGCAGCTTCAAGGCACAGCGCAGCCATCCCTGAGGGTCCAGAGCGGGGCGATGAGCACAGGCTCTCCCTGCCTCTCCCCAGCCCCTTCTCTGCCAATTACAGGGCTGGGAAAGACTCACCCTGGCTCTGGGGACACTGATGACAAGCTGCTGGGAAACATGGACGTAACCTCCCATGTTTCCCCCCCACCTGCCACCCCCCACCCACTGCTCACCCTTCAGCAGAGGGATGTGGGAAGAGCTGTGCTCAGGGGACCAAGGTGGGAGGAACAGAGAAGCTGAACCACGTGGAAGCATCAGCGAAGCACAGCCCCCGGGCTCTGTAACCTGGGCTGTACCTGGTCCCTCTTCTCCTATCCTCTCAGCACCACCACTCCCAGGGGCAGAGGGAAAACAGGGTGGTTACAGGAAGTGCTATGTGCCAGGACAGGGAGACATCTGTGAGTTTTTCAGTCCCAAAACAGGGACTTCCTCTGTCCATCACTGCCCTTCACCAAAGCCTTGTGGCCCCTTACAGCTATATGTCTTCAAGCTGAGCCAAGCCCTCATCATGCAAGCACAGACTAAAGCCCAGGAAGCAGCCACTCTTCCCCAACCCCACCTCAAATACCTTTCTTAAATGGCTTGTCTTCAGAATCACCAAATGGGTCAAGGCTTTGCCAGGGATCCAGCATTTCCTGGTGGAGGAAGGAAACACAGATGAGCACTGTGCCTGGGCAAGCTCCCACCCACCCTGCTTCAGGTGATGATCTCTGCAGCACCCCTGGGTGGGCGCACAGAAGCAGCTATGTGGCTCAGCAGATCACTCCACGATCTGCACCAGCACAGTGGGGAGGGCAGGGCAATCCTGCAGCAGCTTCCCACAGCATCTGGGTCTTGCTCATGTCCACACAGACTCAGAGGGGTTCCTCCTACCTTAATGTGGGCTTTGGGGTCCTCAGCAGCGGCTCGCTCCCGCAGCACGTACCCTTTTGCCTGGGGTGCACTCTAGCAGGCACAGAACAAGACAGTTAGTTTCCTGCAGCATCTGCCAAGAGCCCAAACAGCAAAGCACAGGGCAGCAAGGCTTTGGTGGCATGGGGAGCACGGCAGCTGCACTGCCTCCACCGAGCCCCTGCCCAGCCCTACCCTCTGCGGCTCAATGTGTTCGTCAACGGCTGGAGTCATTTCCACGTTGTCCTCTGGGGCCACAGGCAAGTCATCGTCACAGTTGTTGTCATCATCTGGTCCTGCAGCACCTGGCAGGAGAACTAACTGATCGACAGCCATAAAGGCCTCTGGGATCTCCCGCTGGGATCTCCCTCTTCCACCCCATAAGCCAGCCCCACAAGGCACACGCGCGGGAAGGGCAAATGGCTGGATCTCCCTCCAGTCCCTCCGACCAAGTATATCTCACCTCCGTCTTCGGAGAAGTTCAGCACTGGGATGGGTGCCCCACAAGTGCTGAGACGCGTGGGCTCCTTCCCGTCACCGAGAGCAGAGGATTGCACTCCTACCAAAATCAGAGAGACGAGATGCTGAAAAACAGCCCCAGCCAGGCCCTCACTATTTTCTGCCCACAGGAGTCTCATCTGCCAGCACCAACATGCAACAGCCACCGTTCACAACTGCACCTTCCCACCAAGCCCACAAAGGCTGACTGCCACAGGCAGCCTCCACCGCACACACAAACCGCAGAAGGGGCGGCTGCAAGCATCAGCCCAGGCACTGCAACAAGGACTGCTCGGCTGCTCTTCCAGGCAGTGCCCTGTCTCGCCCAGTGTCTCATCTCCCCCATGCCCATGATCTCCTGGTGAGGACTTCCTGCTGTTCTGGCAGCCAGTGCATTTTTGCTGAAGGCAGAGCAGCAGAGGGAGGGCAGAGACATGCCCCCCTTCACAAGGAGCTCGGCTGTTTCAGAGGTAGGGCCTCCCTCGAAGCAGAAGGCTAGCAAAGCATCCCATTGGTGCCGCAGGCCACTCAGTGTTACTGCCTTTTGGCTGATCCTCAGACCGGCCCTGGCAGCTCCACAGAGCTCACCCCAACTCCATACCTACTGCTCTGTCGAGATTCCCTTCGTGGCGCCTTTCCTGCGAGAAGCACGTGGGAGAAAGGCCTGCCAGCTCCAGCATGAAGGCTCCAGTGGCATGAGGGGTGCATGTGTTCATCCGGAAATCCTTCCTGCTGGCTAAGATCTCCCCCTTCCGGCTAGGAGCAAAGAATCCATTAGGGGATCCCCCCTCCGACAAGGATCTGCCCTGTCTTGCTGGGAACCCAGGTTCACGGGCAACTGGCCTGCCTCAGGAGCATGCAGGTTTTGCCTGCGAATAGAAGAGGGGCTGCCCGCAAAAGTTGGGAGGAAGTTTGAGAGGGGAATATGGGAGCCCAGCTGAAGTGTCCCCAAAACCAAAGGGCCCTTCCTGCTCCAGCATCAACCGCAGCACTCCTGCCAGCTTTTCTCGCACTTGTCTGGCACAGAGAAGTCCAGACCAGATTTCCCTTCGCAGCCTCTGGGCTCCTCCCTCCCCCTGGGGTTACCCCCCTGCCCTGCCTTCACTAACTGCAGTTCCCCGGAAGAATCACATGTATCCCAGCTCTCTGGAGCTGTTGGGATTATTCTTCCTTCGTGCTTTAGAGTTTGAGTTAGGAAAGTGCTACTTCCTCTGTTATGGCACAGGGAAAGTCAGACCTTACTCTGACAGCATGCAAAATGCAGTGGCCCAGCTAACCCTGGAGGGCTGCCAGAGGGGCACCRTGGGGCTGGCTTTCACCTGAACAGAGGGTTGTTTCTCTTCTCAGCCTCTTCTGGAGGAACCAAAGCCATCGGCGTCAAGGGAACAATGTCCACAGTCTGCAAAGACAAGACAGCAGAATTGCAGCTGCTGTGGCACAAGGCAGGAGAAGGAGCTGCGGCTGCTCCAGGAACAGGCACCCAGGACACTTCTCTGCTGTGTTCCACTTCCTAGGGCTCAGGAAGGGCGACAGCTGGGAGGGCTCTGCTGCTGGCCAGCTGACGCCAGGAAGCAACCTCCACTCGTCCTCTGCGAGTCACTAGCACTGCTCCTTGCAAAGCTTTGTTGGGATGGCAGCTGGCCCCAGGCACCTTTGGGATTCAGCAGAATGCTGAGGAAACGTGATAGAGAGGAGGGGCCAGAAGAGGACAAGAACTTCTCTTACATTGGGCTGATAATCCTTCCTCATGTCCACGCTCGCCTGGCTGGTGTCTCTGATGTCATCCAGGGAAAGGAACTGCTGAGAGAGATCCACACCAGTGAACACCCTGGTAGGTAGGGCTTGGTCTGCTGGGCTGCACTGTCACTCAAGGACCCCAAGACCCTAACAGGGATGGGGTGGGCACAGGGCATTCACACGGCTGCCACTACACAAGCGAAACCTTCAGAGCTACAGCTAATGGAGCTGTACCTTTTGCACTTCTGTACTTGGACAGCAACTAGGTCGGCATGCACAGGACTCTCAGAAGACAGTACCAGACAGGCAAGAAACTGCCACAGGGGAGGAAAGGGGGCAATGGACAAACCAGTGTGCCCAGCACCATGGAGAAGGCCCACTCCCAGCTCTCTGCTTGGTCCAAGCCAGTGAGCCGCCCGCAAACCCAAAGGATGGAAAGCTGAAGGACAGAAGCCCTGAGATACAGCCTGAACTAAGGATTAAGAGACAGAAGGTTAAGCCACAGGGTTGATGGAGYTCCCCAGTTGCTGAACAGGGACCGCCACCACCCAGGAACAAGGGAAAAGGGGCTAACTCCCTTCCAGGAGGGCTGCCACATGGCAAATCACCTCTTTTGTAGGCCAGCACAAGAGCTGCGTGAGAGAAGTTCTTAAGTGCTCTGGCCAAGTCTGGCGGCAGAAGGGGGTGATGTGGGGYTAAATGCCCTCTGCAAGGGAACAGTGGCAGAACAAACACAGCAGATGGTGCCCATAGTGCTGGTCAAAAAGGGGGGATATGCTGTGGGCATCTGACCTCAGCCGCCTACAGCCTGCTTCCAACTYTCACAGCYCAACAGCTGGAAGCAGCTCTGCCTGTGCGCAGAAGCCACTGAGCGCTCCCGGGATGAGGCACAGAGGGCCCATACTCCGCAACGACCATCTCACCTCTTCTTCCTCAGTCCCAAAGCTTGCATCAGCATCTTTGCCATCCTCCCCTACAGAGCTGGGCTGCTTTTCCCGTCTGAGTCAGGGAGCAAAAATACAAGTGGTCACCAGTCAGGATCTGTCCAGGGCACTGGCCTGACACCAACAAAAGCCACAGAAAAAGCAATGGCAAGTTTCTTCCAGCCCAACTATGGGCCATACAGCAACTGATGCAAGAATCTCTCAGCAGAGGCATCCCAAAGCACTACAGCAGATAGTACTGAGAGATTAGAGCATAACTATTTGCTGTTCTGTAGTGACACAATCAGTSCATCCTCCTCATGAAAGGTAGTTAACRTGCCAAGGAAAAAGGTGCAGGTGGCTGGGAAGGAATTAGATTGTGAYGGAAGAGGGAATCCAGCCTGCCCAACAAATCCCGTCTTTAATAAACAAGTCCYACCAATTCTAGCTCAGAAGCTCAGTTACCAAGACAAGAAAAAATAATTTATTTCAAGGCAATCACAAGGCATGGGAAGTAACTGTTTGCTACATTTAGAAACCTCTGTCGCAGCTTCATCTTGCTCCAGCCCAAGCAGAGCCTCTTCCTGGTCTTGTGACCTGGCCTTCCCCAACAAGCTATTTGCAAGATTTCTTGTAAGTGGGACTTACAGCTGGGCAAAAAGGAGAAGAAGGATGGTTCATTCAGGAAACTTGTTTGCATGGCTTGAGCCAAGTACCTATTTGAAGCCATGTGCATCCTGAAAACCTCACCTTTTCTGCAAATATCAGTTTGAGTGCAAACATAACTGCCAGTTTTAAAATGATCTCTCATTAATGGAGAGCCTGTTAAAAACATGGGCCAAGTTGACAAAAGAAAAGTTACATGAGAGAGTTTGAAAACTGCAACTAGAACAGTAGTGCCTCAGTTCAGCAGCGAGCAGAAAATCAGTCACAAGCTTCTTTGCCACTGTGGTTGATCTGTGTCAGATTGGGATTTGCTGTGTGGGATGCTGGGGCACTGTCCTTTCCTTACATAACAACAAAGCAACACAACAACAAAAGAAGATGATGCCACTGGTAAAGCTCTGGGGGAAGAGAATCATCTCAAGCTAAAGCCCTGGACTGAAATTAAGTCCTACCAGGGGCCTTTCATGCTACCAAAAAGAGCCCTTCACCTTCAAGGATCTTTTTATAGGGCTGAAGACCATCACTGTAGCAGGTTTGTTTGTTTCTGCTTTAGAGGTGATTGCCTGCRGGAGGAGTGCTCACTAATAGCAGAAGCAAGGTTCAGAGCTGGAGCGGAGTCGGGGACTCGGTCCCCACAGGGTCTCTCTGGAGATGGTGGCAAGTCACAGCCTCACCCATARAACAGCCAGCAGTCAGGACAGGGGCCACCAAACCGCAGCAGGAAAGACAGCAGGGAAAGGATAAAGGCCTTACCATGACAAAGAGATCAAGAGCAGACAGGGAGAAGAATTAAGTGTGCACAGCCAAACCAGTGAAGTCGTGCTGGAAGATCACCCCTTAGCAAGGGATGTCTCTCCAAAAAAACGGCTATCTTTACTTACTTTTTGTTGGAAATGAAGTCAAGTGCCTGGTAAACTAGAGAATAGAGATATTCCACCTACAAAATAAAGCCCAGATTCTTAGAGAAAAATAGTTCGCAGAAAGACTACTGCAACACATGCCAYGATGAACCACAGCCCTCTTCTTACCTCCACCGCAGATAGCTAAAATTCAGTTACTTGATAATCCCATTATTTTCATTACTATTCATGCCATTTTGAGTCTAGGTTTGGGGAAGCAGTTATTTTTGTTTTCCACTCTCTAGAGAAAAAAGTGCTCAACAGCAAAATTCTTGTTTTTTCTAGACTCTTCTGGGCTGCCAATTCCCACATATATAGAAGGGGTGAATTTGGGAATTACAGATTTACACCCTTTCAGATTGGTGACTCATTTTCATGTTTCTTTCAAAATCAAGGGCAACTTCCCAAAGCAGGCTCTGTACAAGCTTCAACCTCAAAAACAACAGCTGAAGGATCACTGAGTAGACAAAGGGGAAGGTCTAAGACCAAGACAGGGCAGATACTCCCAGGTTTCTCACCTTCTTACTGTAAATGCAGGCAGAGCCCTGGATTAACAGAGCTGCTTCTATGAAATTCATAGTGGTTTTGCCACCATCAAAGGAAATACAGATTTGGTCCAGCTGCAAAACACACAGAAGGAGGAGAACAAAACGCTGACTTGCAGACTGGTTTAGAGGATAGCACAGCAAGARGAAAAAGTTAAGAGAGAAAAATCATGGCAACATGCCTAACATAGCATTTGAAGGACCAAATGTAGTAAGTAAATGAGCAGAGAGAGAATATGTTCTTCTGCCCCCACTAGCCTGAGGGGAGCTTTTCTATCAGTGATCTTATTTCTCCAGACAAGGCTTTGCTGTGAGGAGCATGGTCCTGGTGCCCCAGGAAAACAGGGGGCACTCAAAGAGGTGGCTGCAAACACCGTTGGGTGGTGTCCTCGACCTTCAGCCCATCACAAGCCCAGATCAGGGACAACGCGGCTGTGCCGCCCTGCGGGCTGAGGCAGGTGAGGGCTTCAGTGTCGGCACCGCAGCCACGGGTCTGCTGGGGAGGGGAGGACGGACGGACGCTCCAGCTGCGCGGGCATCGCTGCGCAAGCCTCTCCACCCCAGAGAGCCTCCCTTACCTCCTCCAGGTACTCGCCGAGCTGGGCAGCCACGTCCACCTCCCAGTTCTTGGTGAGGTCACGGATGGGCTGCAGAAGGTGCAGGAAGCGCGACTCCACGTCCTCCATGGCCACAGATCCCTGGGAAGGCAGAGGTTACAGCCCACTCGGCGGGTGCGCAGACCCACGGGATCACTGAATAACCCGCTTCYGGACGAATGCTCTTCGTAATTCCCAAGACGACGTTTGACGGGTCACTGTTCACTTAGGGCCAGGCTGTTACAAGAACATGAAGTCAACTGATTGTCTTTCAATTTCAGTAGAAATAAATGTTGTAAGTAAACATATCCCACAAAAGCCAGAATAAAACCAGACTAGCACATAAGAACCCCAAAACAGGAAACGAATGTTTTCTTTTATCTCACTGAACACCTATAGGTGAGCCTGAACACAACATCAGCTAGAAAGGCAAACGTAACTTCCAAGCCATTCTCGGACAAACATCCTCAGCAAACACTATTATCCGCAGAGTTTGTCCAGAGCTGCASCCAGGAGGTGCTCGCTGAGCTCACAGACTCCCTGCACAGGACAGCGGGAGAGACAGCGGGAGGACAGCGGGAGATCCCTGACYGGTTTCTGCCCACCCTGATGCCCAAGAGGAACTTCACACACAGGAGCAGCTGCTCCAAAGGCAGCGGAAGCATTCCTGGGAGCAGCGATTCGTGTGCCAAAGAACCAGCTCCTACAAACTTTTACAGCCCAAACGCAGCAATCCACAGCTAAGGGCAGGCTGCAGCACCTCTCTGGGCCCTCCAGCAGGCCTTGTGTGAGGCGGTGCACGCAACCCCCCCGCGGCTGGGTCCGGTCAAGCAGCATCGTCAGGAAACGCGTTCCTTCCAGAGGAACATCCCAGACCTCCGCTCCCGCGTCCACGAGAGCGGACGTAAACTGTACTCCCCAGGGACCGCCAGGAACGCACGGGCGGCCCCCGCAGCGGCACAGAGAACGGGACCACTCAACGCTTCCTCTTCCGTCCTCTTCCGTCGCAGCTAGGCCAAGGAAACGCAGCTGTGAACAGGGCAGCGACAAGCTGTGGGCGCAGGGCCGGGGAGACAGGCCCCCCGCCCCGACACCCCCTGACCCCAGCCCCGAGCCCCCCGTGACCTTGGCCTCAGGGACACTGCTCATGGCCCCCATGACCCCGACCCCCGTGGCCCCGACCCCACGACCCCCCAGTCTCAGGGACGCCGTTCGTGGCCCCTGTGACCCCTGACCCCAAGACGCCCCTCACGGCCACCCGTGACCCTGACTTCTGACCCCGGGGGGCTGCTGATGCCCCCGTGACCCTCGACCACCCTCACCCGGGGGGGGGTCCCGGGCAGCACCACCCTCACCTTGGTGGGGGGGGTCCCGGGCAGTACCACCCTCACCTTGGTGGGGGGGTCCCGGGTAGTACCACCCTCACCTTGGGGGGGTCCCGAGCAGTACCATTTTCACCCGGGGGGGGGCCCGGGCAGCCCCACCCTCACCTTGGGGGGGGTCCCGGGCAGTACCACTTTCACCCGGGGGGGGTCCCGGGCAGTATCACCTTCACCTTGAGGGGGTCCCGGGCAGCCCCACACTCACCTTGGGGGGGTCCCGGGCAGTACCACCCTCACCTTGGGGGGGTCCCGGGCAGTGCCATTTTCACCCGGGGGGGGCCCCGGGCAGCCCCACACTCACCTTGGT
>NW_028186903.1:15708-29676 GCF_003343005.1 Rhea americana
GGGAGCAGGCCCCGTTCGCGCCAGGCCCGGAGACCCTCCGAGGCAGGCGTGCCCCCGGGGCGCCTCCGCGGGAGCCCCCGCCCGCCGGCGCGGTCGCGCTCGGGTGCCCCGTTCCGCCGGGCGCCGAGGGGAGAGCTGTGGGCAGCAGGCAGCATAGCTCGAGGCAGCCTGAGAGCTTGCTGCGCGCAGGGGCCGAGTCCCGGGGGACGGCGCGGTGCCTCTGAGGAGGYGCAGGAGGGATCCCGTGGGGCTGAGGCTCCCTGGAGGGGCCGTGTGTCCCGTGACCTCGCTGTGACCGTCCTTCCCTGCCCTCCCCAGGGCTGTACGGGAGAGATGGCATCCTGCCAGCTCGCAAGGTGCTGCGCATCACTGGGAAGGGGCTCTGGGAGCAGCTTCGCGACTTCCCTACGCTGCTGTGGCTCAGCCCGAGCCTGGGCCTGGACACAGAGCTGGGCATGGAGCTGCTCTGCCTTGCCGGCGTGCTGGCCTCCTTCRGCGCCATGGTGTTTGAGCCCCTACGGGACAGCCTCATCTTTGCCCTGCTCTGGGTGCTCTATCTCTCCATCTATCAGGTACGGGCGCAGTGCAAGTGCAGCGTGCTGGGGACGGGCAGCTTTCTCATGTTAGCTCTTGCTATGAGCTCCTGACCACGTTTGACTCCCCTTGCCCGTGTGCTCTCAAGACTGGGCGCGGTGCTGGTTTCTCCCCAGCCCTCAGACCCTTGCTGGGAGATATGCCTCCATCTCAGACCTTCCCTGGGGTTAGGGCCTGGAGCCAATTCCTGCGACACTGACTTGGCAGGACAGCTCAGTCCTCTGGTTGTTTGTGGCCTCACAAGGCAGTCCCTGAGCTTAGGCTGAGCAAGGCTACTGGAGCACCTGGTCCCTTTCCCACTCTTGTGGCAGATTTCACAGCAGCTCAGTGCCACCAGCCGCAAACCCTTCCTCCCTGCAAGCCGTTTGCATTCGTTGCCAGGGCCTGGCAGCCCTGTGCTGAGGAGCTTGAGTGAGTCAGAGAGGCAGGAGGCTGCTGGGGGAGGAGGGTTTCAGTTCCTTCTGAAACCAGGGGAAATAAAAGAGAAAACCAGCTGTGCTTGGAAATCCCTCCTGGGTCAGGCAGCTGTGTTAACCCCAGGAGTGCTGCACAGCAGCAGCTCTCCCAAGGTCCTGCCTGGCAACACAGCAGGAAAGCAGCCCGGGACAGTGGCTGCGGCTCTTGCTGGTCTTCTGCTTGCTGGGGCTTGGGTACGGTCTCTGTCATAGCCGTGACAGCTGCAGGGAATGGGGCTGGGAAGCAAAGCGGCTGGRCTGAGAGAGGTGGGTTTCTCCCGTGGTCAGAGGCTTCTCTGGAGCGAGCTGCTACTGCAGTGCTGTTACCTCCCCTGCCCCGTCCCCTCTGCCCAAGCCTCCCTGGCATGGGGCGCCCATGCCCGCAGAGAGCTGATGTGAGCGGTTCCCCATGCTCCCCTCGTGCAGGCAGCCCCACTGCCCTGGCCTGGCCCCTCTGTGTCAGGCCCACGGTGGGGGGCAGGGTGGGAGCCGGGCTCTGGCTATGACTCACTGCTGTCCATCCGCAGCAGAGGAAGAAGCGGTGGCTGCGCAGAGCCCGGAAGCCCTGGGTAATGGGCGGCCCTGGGGGCTCCTGTCTGCAGGGGCTCCCGTCTCCCCAATGCTACTCTGCTGGGGCAGGGAGTCCTGCTGGTGTGACCAGGGCCACCCCAAGGGTGCTGCGCTGCTCTGTGCTCGCAGCATTGCCTCCTCCCAGCTCTGGATGTGCCAGGCCCTAACAATTCCCTTTTAAGGTGATGCTGGAGAAGAAAGTTTCTTTTCCTGCCTGGAGCTCCAAGCCTCCCTCCGCTCTGAGAGGCCCTGACCCATGCCTGTGGTGTTCTGCGCTGGGTGTGAGCAGGGTTTGCAGCCTGGTTTGCTGTCAAGTGCTGCTCTGCCAGTGCTTCGCTCTAGGCCTGACTGAAGTGTTGGGGACAGGAGGTGCAGAGCCCCRGGGCTGGGAGCACCCGTGCAGCAAGCCAGTGTGCAACAGGGCTCCTCTGCGACCCTACCAGTCCTGACCTGCTGCCCAGGGCTCCCCAGGCAGCCCCCCATCCTTCTTCCCTCCYGCTTGCCAGGAGATTGCTGGGTGCTGACAAAGTGATATCTCCAYGCCTGGAGCACAGCTCCACGCACTGGAACTGAGCCTGTCTCGGTCTGTGGTTCCTGGCACTGGTGCCTTGCTAGCACGTGTCACCTGGGAGCATCCTCCTCTTTCCTCTGCCTTGGGCGGCGGCAGCCTCCTTGGTGTCCTGGTACAGCAACTCTCAGCAGCGTGTTGAGGCCACAGCTCTGCTTGTTGAGTTTGGCTCATGGCCAGTCATGGGAAAGGAGCTGGCATCGCTGCCAAGAAAGCATTCGGGAGAAAGTCACAGCTGCCCATCGGCTTTCCTAACTCCYTCTCCATGGGGTAGGAGTTGGGAAGGGTCCAGAACAAAAGCGTGTGAGCGTCTCCGCTGCATGGAGCCTCCCAGCCCTGCTAATCCACTCCATGTTCCGTCTCCCCACAGGTGGGACAGGTGTTCCTGTACTTCCAGTGGTAAGTGAGCCTCCAGCGTGGCATTCCCAACAAGCCTGCTCCTCCGGAGCCGAGCATCAGTCCTGGATGGGGCATGGCTGCTTTGGGTGTGTGGCAGGAGGGAACAGCCTCATGGTTCAGAGCRGGGCTTGTTCCATGCTGGGTTGGCAAAACTATCTTACCCCTACTGCGTTGCTGCAGCTGTGCCTGTGCCCCAWGAACAGGAGGTCTGCGCAAGCCCCAGGTCCTGAGGGGGCTGGGGAGGGCAGGCAGGAGGGCCGTGTCCTGTCGGGGCGCTGGCGTGACCTGGGTTGCTGTCCTGGGGAAGGAGGTAGCAGATTAGCCAGCTTGTTGCCACCCCAAGGCAGCCCCTGGGGTCTTAGTCGCAGCGCAGCCCTGGCGGGAGCTCACTGGCCCCAGGGTGTGGGTGGGGGCTGCAGCAGTGAGGGACCGCCTGGTGTTCCCGCAGGGACAGCCTCCTGCTGGAAGCGGGTTTCCTGGCCGTGCTCGTGGCCCCCCTGCACCTGCTGAAGTGGCGCTCAACGGCCTGGCGCGCTCACGACAGTGTCACCTTCTGGCTGGTGCGCTGGCTGCTCTTCCGCCTCATGTTCGCCTCCGGCGTCGTGAAGCTCACCAGCCGCTGCCCCACGTGGTGGGGGCTCACAGGTGAGGAGCACGGCGGGCTCAGCGCAGCTGCGGACCCTGGGACGCCCCGCCGCGTGTTTCAGGGCGCTCCAGCAAGGCAGAGGGGGCAGAGGTATTGGCCCARATGTCAAGCTATGCTTCCTCTGCCCTGTAAGCAGCTGTGGGGTTTGGCTCTCCAGGCAGTGCCGATGACTGCCCCCATCCTACCCTCAGGGCTGCTCTGGACAGCCGCTACAAGCCCCAGCTCCTCTGCTTGGCACACGCAGTGCAGGTCTGTGGGGGGGGATCTGCCTGCTCCAAGCTGTGTGCCTGCTGCTGGCCTTCCTACGTGCCTCTTCGCACCCCTGACTGTCCCCTTTCCCCCCCAGCTCTCACCTACCACTACGAGACCCAGTGCATCCCCATGCCAGTCGCCTGGTTTGCCCACCAGCTCCCTGTGTGGGTCCAGAAGTTCAGCGTGGTGGCCACCTACATCATCGAGATTGCCATCCCGCTGCTGTTCTTTGCACCTATCCGCCGCCTCCGGCTCTTTGCCTTCTACAGCCAGGTGTGTGGGCAGAGCTGCTCCTTCTGGCCRTGCTAGCGAAAGGATGGTCTGGTTTTCGTCCAGTCCCTGCTGCAGGGAAATGCTATGGGGTACCCCACTGCCCTCCCTGGAGGAAAGGGGAGACAGCTGGGTGGGCATCTTGCTGTATGGTGCCTTGCAGGCMGGGCCCCTCCTGGGTGCTTCCAGCTGTAGGAGCCCAGCACTGGGATGGCTGTGTTGCTGCTGGTGTCTGGGTCTTCCCTAGGTTACTCACACCCCTGGGTGCCTGAAGGCCTCTGCTCCCAGGTCAGGGCAGTGAGCTCTATGCTGTGGCCCCCCAGCCCTGTGTTTGTTCTTTCCCAGGTTCTGCTGCAGGTGCTTATCATCCTCACGGGTAACTACAACTTCTTCAATGCACTCACCATTGTCCTGGCCTTCTCCCTGCTGGACGAGGAGCAYGTGGGGCGCTGGCTGGGGCGCAGTAAGAGGAGACACGCCAGCAGTGAGTCCCTGGGCCTCTCGGCTCGCACTCCGTTCAGGGAGGTGGGATCTCCTCTCTGCCATGCATGGGATGGGGCAGACAGGCTGCTGTCACTGATGACGAACACCGTCAGAGACTGAGTGAGGGGTGTTGTTCTGACTGTGTCTGTGTGGGCTCCTTGCAGCTGCCCTGTGATTAGGTGTTGTAAGAGCCAGCATAGCCACCTCGTGCAGTCCTGGGGCTGGGGTTTGTGCCCACGGGGCGCTTGAGCTGGGGAAGCCATGAGGCAGTACATTGGCCCCTGGTGATGGGATGTGCTCAGAGCTCTGCCTGGTTGCCTTTGCCATGTGTGGGCACTTGTAGTGAGGTTGTGCATCTCCTTACAACAGTGGGTCAAGCTCTAAGGCCCTCATAAGCTCCTGGTATTCACTTCACCCCTCTCTGCCCTGTAGCCTGGCCTCCTGGCCTGCGGTCATTCCTTGGCATGCTGCTGGAGCTGACTGTGTACAGCTTACTGATCTACTGGAGCGTTCACTACTTTGGCCTGGAGATCAACTGGGAGAAGAAGCTGCTGGACTCCAAAGTAGGTATGTCACAGCCATGTCTTGGGGTGGGGTGGGGGCCCTGGCAGCCGTCACCCTGCYCTGGCAGCCAAGATGACCTCTAGCAGAAATCACCTTGGCAAAGGAGTTGCCAGTCTGTTGTCTCGTGGCCCTGCAGCAGTGCCTGGCCAGGCYGTGCTCGTTAGCACAGCCACGCGCCTTGCAGTGCCACTTGGTGCCTGCATCCCCCACCATGGTTTTGGTGCAGGAATGGGTCCTCTCTCCTCTCCGGGAGCTCTCTGACCACYGTGGGTTTTACTCTCCACTCTAGCCTTCACGTACCACGAGTTCACTAAGTGGCTGCAGGCAGTGACTCTGCCCCTAGTGGGGCTGGGCTTCCTCTCACTGTCCTGGGAGATCCTGTCTGCCATGTACAGGTGAGCAACCGCGCCAGCAACAGAGAGGGGTGCTGGGTCTCGTACCGGGCAGTTCTGCTGTGTCTGGAGGGGAGCAGGAATGGGGCAGCCAGCCCCTGCATGGCTGGGGTGGCCTGACGCCGCTTCGGGTGCCATCCCTGAGGGTGTGATCGGAGCTGGGGTGCACAGCATGCCTGGAGGGACGCTGGGACCTCGCTGGCGCGGTGGGTGCTGCCACAGGACACTTGGCACCAGGTGAATGTGGAGGGCTGGGTCCTGGTGCTCTGTGAGGGTGGGAGCCCCTCGTGAGGGGGCTGCTGGATGAGCTGGGGAGAGTTTTCCCTTGCAGAGTCGGAGTAGGGCTGAGCTCTCTGCAACGTGAGCAACCCTGAACTGTGGCTCACAGCGGGAGCCCTGGGCTCGCTGGGAATACTGGGATGGGGCTGGGATGTACTGTCCCTCCGCCCTAGAGGTTGCCTCAGGTCTCGTTCCCACAGTGTGGCAGCCAGCTGAGACCTCCAYGCAAACACAGAGTTAGGGGTTGTGCAGCCCTGAAGCAATGTGTGCTGACCTGTTTCCTTACTCACAGGTGTGTCTGTGTTCGTGGCTTCTTCTGGAAGCTCTGGGCCACGCTGCAGTGGGCTGTCTTTGCCACAGCAACCATGGGGATGTTCGCTGTCAGCTTGGTGAGTGGTGGGAAACGTCTGGAGCAGGGAGGGCAGGGACAACAGCGCAGGGCCGGGGCGGGTGGGCAGCAGCGTCAGGCCTCCTTGCTTGGCCCAGTGCTAGGGAGGCTGGAGAGATGGCAAAGGCTGTGGGGAGAGCGCTGGGCTGTCTGGCCARGCCGTATGGTGGGACAGCGGCGGCAGTGTGTGAGCTGTAAGTGTTCCTGCGGTCCCCATTCCCTCACCACCTCTGGACACGAGGCAGTGCCCTAACCAAGCCAGGCCACGGGGCCAGGATGGTTTTGTGCACGAGGGGCAGGGCAGTGGGAGCTGAGCTGTGCGCGCCGACGAGGTGTCCCAGCCTGCCAGGACAGTCGGCTGCAACGGCAGGTCGTGTAGCCTGTCCGAGCCTCACCACGGTGTGTCGCTGCTGGGCCGTGGAGCAGCCCTCCGCTCCGCTCCTGGAGCATGCGCTTGCCTTAGGGTGTCAGAAGTGGGAGACACAGACTGGCTCCCTCCAGCCCTGCCGAGTCTCTCAGATCCCTGCTCAACTCCCTTCTCCATCCGTAGTGACGCAGCCACCCGCTCTCTGCTGCTCCCCAGGTGCCCTTCACCTACATAGACTATGAGTCGAATGGCAAGCTGTGGCCTGGCATCCACCAGATGTTCAACGCAGTCGAGCGCTTCCAGGTGGTGAACTCCTACGGGCTCTTCCGCAGGATGACGGGCGTCGGGGGGCGGCCCGAAGTGGTGCTGGAGGGCAGCTACGACAAGCGGATATGGACGGTGAGCCACCGTTTTCACGCTGAAAGGGAGAGGAGCTGGACTGTGGGCAGTCGTGTGGGGTGCCTGCAGATAGCCGATGGTAGGAGCAGAGAAATCGACTCCAACAGAGCCGAACAGCCTTGTCGTACTGGCTTGGTCTCCACTGGGGCATGTGGCCATCATCCATAGGGTGAGATCCTTCCTCTGGGAAGAGATAGTATCTCTGGAGACGAGGGAGATAGGTCTGGGGAGATGGCGATTCTGCTCCCTCCGAGATCTTGAAGGTAAAGAAGATCCAGACCCGGGAGTGCCCGTCCCTGTTTCTGGAGGCCCCATCTCACTCTGCTCCCTGCCCTTCAGGAGATCGAGTTCATGTACAAGCCGGGGAACCTCAGCACAGCTCCCCCCGTGGTTGCCCCGCACCAGCCCCGTCTCGACTGGCAGATGTGGTTCGCGGCCCTGGCGCACCACAGCAGCAGCCCCTGGTTCACCAGCTTCGTCTACCGCCTGCTGCAGGGCAGGAAGGAAGGTGAGTGGGGCTGGGGGCTGCCGGGCAGGTAATGCTGGGAGCTTTCCCAGGCCTGGCACCCTGTCATATGGCAGGGCAGGAGCAGAGGCAGCCGTGAGCCTCGGACCAAGCAGTTCTGCTGCACTGGGAACCTCCGTCCTGCTTGGAAGGGGCTGCCTGGGGTGAGCAAGGGTTTGGTGACCCCCTAGGAGCAGGCTGGGCTCTGTTCACCCTGACTGGGGGGCTATCACTGGCCAGTTGCAGTGGGTTTGCCGGCTCCCTTGATGCCTTTCCTTGGGATGTAGGGGCTGCAGGCTCCAGCCCAGCTGYGGGTTGGGGTGTCTCCCTGCAGCAGGGAGTGCGGGGTGGCATCCTGGAGCCCTGACACTGTGTGTCTCCAATAGTGATCCGCCTGGTGCAAGCTGACGAGTCGAAGTACCCGTTCAGCTCGCAGCCKCCTGTCTACATCCGCGCCCAGCTCTACAAGTACTGGTTCACAGACAGCGCGGAGGCAAGGTGAGCAGGGCCAGGACCTGGGACGCGTGGCTCCRTGCCTTGCACCATGCTGCAGCCCGGTGCTGAGAGGAGTTTCATTCCTCTGGTATCTGAAGCTGATGTGACAACGCACCACCGCTYGGGTAGTGCAGTCACTGGCACTGACTGTGCTCAGACAGCTGGAATGTGACACCTGGATTTGGGAGCTGCTTTTCACCTAGCTAATGAGCTCATTAATTCACAGCATGCACCTGCAGATGGGCAGTAGCTCATCAGGCAGCGTGCCCCRAGCCCTCTGCTTTGGGGAGGGTGAGCCAGTGCTGCCTGGGCTGCAGCAGGCCTGGAGGGAGGCCGGACACCTGGACTGGCCCTGTGGGCAGAGCTGCCCTGTTCCTGTGTGGGGTGGGAGGGCAGAGCGTGTGCAGGGAGGAGGACTCGGGGCTGTGTCTGGGACTCTGCGCTGAGGTTGTCTGCCCTGCAGGGAGGGGGCCGCACCGTGGTGGCGGCGACAGCACGTGCAGGAGTTCTTCCCCACCGTGTCCCTGGGTGACCCCACGCTGGAGAACCTGCTGAACCAGCACGGGCTGAAGGTAGGGGCCTCGCGCCGTGCCGCGCGTTGCGAGGCTGCCGTGAGYGCGCGGTGCCGGAGCAGCGCGGTGCCACGCTCCGAGCCGCGGGTGCAGGGAGCCCTGACTGTGCTCCTGCCCCCACAGGACAAGACGCCTCTGAAGCGCCCCACGGACGCCTTCCTGCCTTGGCTCCTGCAGTCCGTCCGTGAGCACAGCCGGCCCTACTCCGGCCCCACTGTGCTCTGGTCCCTGTACCTCATCGCAGCTACCATTTGCCTCTTGCGGGCTCTGGGCCACCGGCCCCGGGGGGGCGCACCCCCGGGCCGCCACAAAGGCCCCAAGCGGGGGGACCCTGCGGACCGAGGGGGCAGCGAGAAGAACGGGCAGGTGAAGAAGAAGGAAGCCAAAGAGGCAGAAGAGAAAGCCGAGGGCCGTGCCCGGGGGGGTGGCGAGAGCCATGCCGATGGCCTCCGCGGCAAGAAGAAGAAGTAATGCCTGGAGCCACCGGCCCAGGACCTGTCTTCCAAGCACTGACTGCCATCACTGGCTCTGGGCCCCGCTGCCTCCTCTCTCCCCGGCTGGCTCTTCTCAGCACTGTGCTCGCAGGGCAGCCGGATCCCATCTCTGCCGCAGCCTGCGTCCCTGGGGCAGAGCTCCCTGCCCTCCTGCGTGCTGGCGGGGACGCAGCAGACTGACCCCTGCCGCAGCGGTGACGCTGCCCGCCCCGGGTGAGTTTGCTGTTCTCTCCCCTGCCGGTGCCTTCATGCACAACATGGTCATTGCTCACGGGCGGCAGTTGCCCTGGGCCACCTGCTCCGGCCTTGTGGCCGGGCAGGAGAAGGGGGCAGGCTCCATCACAGCCTTGCAGCACGTGGAGAGCGGAGGCTGAGCATCCTTTCCCCTGTGCGTGGGGCTGGAGCTGTGCCTCTGCCTCCCTGCACCTTGCTCGGTCCTGCGGTGGGCTGTGCCGTAGCGCAAGGGGCAGCGAGCGCAGCAGGGCTCTTCTCTTGCGCAGAAGCGGCTTTGGGGAGGCTGCAGCACCACAGCACAAGGTCTCCTGGCTCTACTGCGCACGAGTTCCCCCAGCCCCCTCTGCTGCCTTAGCTGCCCCTGCCTGGCTGCTTCCCGGCCCAGTCCTTGGGGCGGCTCAGAGCTGCTGCCTGTGCCCGTGGCTGCAAGCCATCTCTGCCCACCTMCCCCGGCAGGAGGGCTCTGGCTGTAACGTGCTTCCCATCAGCTCATCAGTGAGCACAGAGGTTTCCTATAATTTTCTAAATAAAGCCTTTGACATTCCAGCCCCAGGCCTTTCTCTGGGGCCATAGAGGCCAGGGTGTGGCACAGGGATCTCTTCCTGCCCCGGGGCTGGCTCTGGTACTGGCACACCACATCTCCAGGCTTACAGCTCTCATCCTTTCTGCTCCAGGGATGGCCCAGAGGAGAAGGGGGGAAAGGCYGGCAGCCCCTGTGCAGAGCAGAGGGGGAGCTGGGGGGGTCTAGGGGCTGCCCCCAGCGCCCTGGGCCACACAGTGCGACTTGGGGCGGCTGCGTGTGACAAGCAGGTTTATTCGATAGCCCTGGCGCCCCGCTGGGCTGTGGGTGCTCTCGGGGGCCGGGGCCGCGTGTGGGGTGAGCGGGACGGGCGGCAGTGCTGGGCCCTGGCGGGGGCTGCGCAGGGCTCACCAGCACAGCTGCCCGGGGCAGTACTTGTCGATGAGCGCCTGGTAGTAGCTCCGGAGGTGCTGCACGTCGGGCAGCTCTTCCTGCTTGGTGTAGAGGTCGAACTTGCTGTGGGAGTGAGGGTGGGGTTAGCGCTGGGGGCCTCTGCCCTCCCTGGGGCCCTGGCACCCCCGGCAGGGCAGCCCCTGGCCCCAGCCCCCTGGCTCTGTGCACCCCGCCTCCCTGTCGCCTGGCTCGGGTGAGCCTGGGGCCCCTCGCYGCGGTGGCAGAGGGAGACGCTCGCGCGCTGCCCCTGCCCGGCGGGCGCACGCACTTGAGCTCCCTGACCCACGGCAGCAGCCGGAGATCCTCGTCGTTGCAGAGGTGCATGTAGTCGCCGTGCGTGTGCCAGGGGTAGAAGGAGTGGAAGCGAATCATGTAGAAAGCCTGGAGGGGGGCAAGGCTGTGCCAGCGCAGCCGGGGTGCTCCCGGGCTCCGCAGCCGGACAAGCCAGGGAACGGGGGGAAACAGCCSCCTTGCCCGAGAGCAGGGGCCAACCCCAGCCCCCTTGCCCTGGGTGCAGGCTCAGCACTGGGTGGCGTGGGGCCCGGTGTCCGTCCCGCGCCCCCCAGCCCCGCTTACCTCCTTGGGCAGGGAGAAGTTGTTGAATTTCATGACTTTGTACATGTACTCTGGGGAGAGAGCGTGGGCRTTAGCCGCGTGGGCACGGCAGCGAGCCGCAGCACGCGCACGGCTGTGTTTGGGGGCAGCTCCGTTCAGGACACCCGGAGCTGCTGCWGCAGCAGATGCGTCGGGGCTGGAAGCGCGGAGACTCCAGGGGAAAGTCCGCTCGTGCCGCATCCGAGGCCCCAGTAACGGGGCCGGCAGCGCTAAGGCTGCTGGCACCGCGGGGAGAGCACCCGCTGGTGCCCGTTGCCCTGCGGACCCTGGAGCGCTTCCAGCGCGTGCCGGGAAGCGCTGCAGGGCGCGCGTGCGGCTGCAGCCCGCGGCTCCCGGGGCAGAGCCCTCGCCCAGGGGCTGCCGGACCGTCGGAGCCGAGTCCCGCGGGCGCCCAGCGGGCGGGCGGGCTGCTGAGCACTGCTGCGGTGTCCCCTTCCTGCGCAGGGCCCCGGCGCCCAGCGCGGCGGGAGCCGCGGCTCGGGGCGGCCCGGGTCCCTTACCGTCGTGGCCCCAGGACATGAGCACCTTCTCCAGGCCGCAGCGAGGCTGGTACATGCCGAACTCGGTGCTGGGGGAAGGAGCCGGTCAGCAGCTGGGGCTGGGCCCCGACCCATGGCCCCAGGGAGCCCGGACGCTGGGCCGGGGCTCACCTGTACAGGGGGTCCCTGGTGTCGGGGTTGGCGTGGAAGGTGGAGTCCCTGAAGACCACGGAGGGCTGCACCTTGCAGCCCACGGGGAAGGTGTCCCCCACGACGGCCCACTGCGGAGGGGTGCGACAGCGTCCCGCGGGGYGGCCGGCGCCGGGGGCCGGTGCCAGGGGAGGTGCCGGCTGCCCGCGGAGCCCTCAGCAGGCGCTGCCTCCCCGCCGCTCACCTGCGGCTCGCCGAAGAGCGCCAGGACCTTCCCCAGGTCGTGCAGCAGCCCCACGAGGTGGAACCAGTCTGGGGGCGAGCGGAGAGCGCGTGGGACGGCGGCACGYGGGCACGGCCCCGGCGGCCCGGGCGCTGCCCTACCTCTGTCCGGGTGCGCCCGGCGGATGCCCTCGGCCGTCTGGTACGCGTGGAAGGAGTTGGGGAAGTCCACGTCGGGGTCGGACTCGTCCACCAGGTTGTCCAGCAGGTCCAAGGCCTCCATGATGCTCATTTTGCGGAGGGAGCAGGGCCCGTACTCGGCGTGCTGGGGAGGCGGCGGCAGGGCGGTCGGCGGGGCGAGCGCCCGCGGGGGCCTGGCCCCCTGCCCCGGCAGCGCCCTGGCCATGTCCCGGCGCCGCAGCGGGACAGGTACCTTCTGCTGGACGAAGTCGACGGTCTGGTGCGTGTGCATCAGCAGGTAGGTGCCGTAGACCCGGTCCAGCAGCTGCCCCTGCTGCAGCACAGCGGAGGCTGCGGGAGACGCCAGAGCGCGGCCGGACCCCCAGGGGTCCCGGCCCCGTGTAGCCGGACCCCCAGGTGCGCCCAGCCCGGTCCCGTGCAGCCGGACCCCCAGGTGCGCCCAGCCCGGTCCCGTGCGGCCGGACCCCCAGGTGTGCCCGGCCCCATGCGGCCAGACCCCCAGGTGTCCCGTCCCCGTGCGGCTGGACCCCCAGGTGTGCCCGGCCCCATGCGGCCAGACCCCCAGGTGCGCCCAGCCCGGTCCCGTGCAGCCGGACCCCCAGGTGTGCCTGGCCCATGCAGCCGGACCCCCAGGGGTCCCGGCCCCGTGCAGCCGGACCCTCAGGTGTGCCCAGCCCATGCGGCCGGAGCCCCAAGTGTGCCCGGCCCCGTGCGGCCGGACCCCCAAGTGTGCCCGGCCCCGTGCGGCCAGACCCCCAGGTGTGCCCGGCCCCGTGCAGCCAGAGCCCCAGGTGTGCCACCCCGTGTAGCCAGACCCCCAGGTGTGCCCGGCCTGGTCCTGTGCAGCCGGACCCCCAGGTGTGCCCGGCCCCGTGCGGCCAGACCCCCAAGTGTGCCCGGCCCCGTGCAGCCGGACCCCCAAGTGTGCCTGGCCCNGCCGGACCCCCAGGTGTGCCCACCCCGTGCAGCCGGACCCCCAAGTGTGCCCGGCCCCGTGCAGCTGGACCCCCAGGTGTGCCCGGCCCCGTGCGGCCGGACCCCCAGGTGTGCCCGGCCCTGTGCGGCCGGACCCCCAGGTGTGCCACCCTGTGCAGCCGGACCCCCAGGTGTCCCATCCCGTGCAGCCGGACCCCCAGCACGCCCGTCCCCGTGCAGCCCGGTCGGAGCAGCCTCAGCGGCGGCGGCGGTCGCGGTCTCACCGTGTAGTTCCGGTACCCGGACGCGGCCCCCGGCTCCGGCCGCCGCGCCCCATGGCAGTCGGCTCCCTGCGGCAAGAGCRGCGAGGGCGGATCAGTGGGGCTGGGCGCGCTGCGCTGCCGTCCTCGCAGCCCGGCCCAGGGCCGCTTCCAGCGCTCGGCAAGCGAGGAGCCAACTGCCCGGCCGGCGCTGAGCGGCGCTGAGCGGGGCTGAGCGGGGCTGAGCGGGGCTGAGCGGCGCTGAGCGGCGCTGAGCGGTGCTGAGCGGCGCTGAGCGGGGCTGAGCGGGGCTGAGCGGGGCTGAGCGGCGCTGAGCGGTGCTGAGCGGCGCTGAGCGGGGCTGGGGCAGCGGCTGCTCCGCGGTTCCTGCCCCGAAGCTGGTGGAAACGGAGCGCGGGGAGGGACCGGGCGCAGGAGCAGACGGGCCGTGGGACGGGGCATCGCTGTGGGGTCCCCGTGGGGCCAGGCGGCCCGCGGCCTGTGGGGCTGTGTGCCCCATGGGGCTGGGGGTCCCGTGGGGCTGGGTCCCTCTCGCCAGGGGTCACATGGCCCGAGCCGGGGGGCAGAAAGGTGGTGATGCTCAGGGCCTGTGCCCCACGGCGCAGGGCGATGCTCGGGGCTGAGCCCCCTGGCACACAGCGATGCTCAGGGCCTGTGCCCCACAGCGCAGGGCGATGCTCGGGGCTGAGCCCCATGGTGTGGTGCAATGCTCAGGGGCCTGGGCCCCACGGTGTGGGGCAATGCTCAGGAGCTTGAGTCCCACAGTGCGGGGAAACGCTTGGGGGCCTCTGCCCCATGGCATGGGGGGATGCTCAGGGCTGAGCCCCATGGTGTGGGGCAATGCTTGGGGCCAAGCCCCAGGCACAGGACAATGCTCGGGGCTGTGCCCCACGGTGCAGTGCAATGCTTGGGGCCGAGCCCCACAGCACGGGGTGATGCACATAGGTCCACGGTGTGGGGAGGCGAGCACGGTGGCGGGTGCACTCAGGTGCCAGGGGCTGAGCCCTGGTGCTGGATGGGGGGGAGCTGGGCTGTGGGTCCCACCATGGGGCTGGCCCAGCTGTGGAGCAAGTGGTGCAGGTCTCACCATGGGGCACAGGCTGTGGGTCAGAGGGTGGCAGTGTGGGTCCCGCGTGGGGCAGGGGGTTTGGGTCCTGCGTGGGGTGGGCAGTGTGGGTCCTGCCATGGGGCAGGGGGTTCAGGTCC
>NW_028186904.1:0-1340 GCF_003343005.1 Rhea americana
ATCTAGTAAATTCTAGATCTCTTGAGAGGTAGTATCTAGATACAGACTTGTAGGTCAAGGGGTAACAGTGCTGTTATTTTCTTGAAGCATTATTCCTAAAATTTTGCCTGACATCTTGAATTTCTAGAATTCCTGCAAATAACTACTCTAAGATTGCTATCAAGAATGTTCCATATAAGAAGCTTTTTAAATAATATTCTAGGTTTCTGCTTCTGATGTGCTTTCCCCYACTGTGCACTCAAAGGATTTGGCAACATTTGCATATATAATTCAAAACAATTTGGCAGACGGTTCAACAGCAACTGCCACTACAAATGTTCCAATGAGTCCTACAGCAGCAAGCAAGATTTCAGAACAACCTGACCTATCACAGTAACAGCTCCWCAGCTGAGGCTTCCATCGTTACAACAGAAAGGACTTCTGGGTTTGAAAAAGCCATTTCCTTCCTTTTGCAACCCAAATATATCATATATATATTGGGTCAAATATATCCTTGTAACATGTCACCTTTGTCAAATATCCATTTCTCTTTTACTAAGCTGTATTAAAATTTTCTTTTCTGRCTCCMTAATGTAACCTGRCTCAAATTTATTCACGCACTATTTGATTCTACAACTGTAACGACTGAGGAGTCCCTAAAGTATAATCATCATTCAGAACAAAAGCTGAAGATTAGTGCTAGAACAAGCTCACGTTTTAGTAGTACTAGGGCTATGCTACTCCACATATCTAGAAGTGCCTTTCAGAACTACCAGCCTGCATAAGCCTTACAAATTTAGTCCTATATACCTGCATAGTCTTATGTTACTTAAAAATCAGTATTAYGCCATATATGCTAAGAATCAGAACATAATATAAATTTACAGGAAATTTAGCATRTTTTGAGGTACTATTCAAGTAACTTTGGCAGCTATCCTATCAGTAAAAGAGCTTCTATTTGGTACTCTATAAATCTGCAATAACATCTTCTAAGCCACTKTTTCGCAGTTTACTTATTAGTGAGGAACTTAGTAGGCTCTAACTAACCTAAGCGTTAACCTAGGAGCTAAAAGAAATCTCTTTTCAGCGAATGATTTGGGGCACTCTTGCTTAGTGTTCTGTGTAAATGGACTGAAGCAGCCAGCAACATGTCTCTAGAGAGTCAGAGAATGCATGTGCTTACGATTGCTAAAAATAAATAAAATTAAATACAACATAGCAAGACTGAAAAGGAAAGCAATAACTAATAAAGAAAATAGTGTCAAATTCAGCACAGCTGTTAGTTCACAACATCAGAGCAATGCAGTCCCTTTCCATCCAGGCAGAGAGGGATGGTCAGAGACAGGATTTCAAAAGGGAAA
>NW_028186904.1:10095-11675 GCF_003343005.1 Rhea americana
TAAGTGGGACAAGAATTAAGTTGCCTATACATAAGCACGATCCATCTGCTTAGGAGTTGGAAGAAGCAACATTAAGTTAATAAAATAAACAAACAAACAAACAGTCTCCTTTTAGTCAGCCTAAGTCCTTGGAACTGCCAAATGGAAATTATTTATTAAATAAAGTTTTAATTCACATTTCAAGCGTAGTAAATTATTTCTACATTGCTGGCAGTACTGTATAAACTCTACTTACCACTGCTCAGCTTTAGCATCCTGTGTCATGTCAACACAAGAAAAGGGACCAATACAGAAATAAAACTCTGCCATCAGCAAGACTGTGGGCTATATGAGGTTCAGAAAGTACAAGACACTATTCCTGATACAGGGTTGAGAGGGTACAAGACACTTTCTGATACCAGTCTGGAAACAAGTTGTTACCACTCACCCTCATTCAATAAGACCCTTTGTTATCGAAGCGTCTTATTGAATCTAGATTATTACTTTTCTGCTGCATTATGCAGTGTGTCTGTGGATACAGATACAACTTTGCATTAATCCTAGTCAACCTCATTTCATCTCTCTGCCTTGTCTCTTCATCTACAAAGTGGTAATAAGTGCACTTACCAATGTCTTTAGAGTGCCTCAACATGAAACACTACAGAGGTAAACCAAAAACTTTCATACTCTTGTGGAAAACAGGATGAGTGATTCAGGTCAAACAAATCCCATTTTTTCCCCCACATCTCCTTCATAACAGACATGCATCGAAGAACAATCACTGGGGCTACAGGTGTATTGGAGGTAAAGAAAACTGTGTTTGACAGTAAGCTTTCATTCAGCACTTCCCCCCCTTTTTTTAAATTTAACTCTGCACTTGTGATGCATGCCATTTTTTTCTTGACAATTCACATTCACAAGCACAATTTATAATCTATGTACAGCCCAATTCACTCAGAAAAAAGGCATGAAAGATGAAGGGAATGAAAGGGAGGCATGGAGAGATTTCAGTATCTATACTACTTTTGTGCTTGATACATGGAGATGGAAGGTAGACCACACGTGAGTTAAGACTAACAGGCAAAAGATACACAGTACAGAAATCAGTTCACACGACAAAACAGTCGTTTAAGAAAGTATAACAGGAGCAGAGGTGACACTTCAGGAACCAGCAGTCAAACCTGCAGCATGACCATGGCAGGCAGTCTTATTGATGTGCACTCCCACTATGGGCARCAATCTTACCTACTCAGGACAGAGAACATGCACAGATAGGTTATAAATGAAACCCTGCCTCTGACTCCAGGCAAAGGAGAAACAGCATAAAACCCACAACCCCWTTATAAAGCRGATGACCAGTGTCAGATCCCTCCTYAGAAAGCCACCAGGAACCCATCTCCATGCYCATYTTTAGCATGCACTTGCTATAGGCCTGCACTAGTAATACTGGCTCCAGAGCCCTCACCTGTCCTGCAGCTCCCATCTGAGCAGCTTGAGCCTGAGCTGCTTGCACTGCTGCTGCCTGCTGCTGCTGGACCAGCTGAGCTCTTACCTTGAATATGAAAAGAAAGAAAAGTAAACATGTATAACGGATTTCAGTA
>NW_028186904.1:13625-17354 GCF_003343005.1 Rhea americana
TGCTGAGCTATCTGCTGAAGCTGAAGTTGGGCTAAAAAGGAGATAGAATGTACTTACAAAACAAAACCCAGAACATGACAAGAGACATCACCCAGTATAACGCCACGATAATTTAAGATGATCTTTAAAGTACATAAATGATCCTGGTTAACACTATATACTTTTGCACCCTCAAAATGAAAATGAATTTCAAAAATGAAATGACCCGCCAGCCGCTTCCCGTCGGCATTTCCCGATGGTGGGGTCATGCGGGAGAAGTGCACGGTTCAGTGACGGCAGCCCCATTTCCCTGGGAGCAGAGCAGATATTTTATGCGCTTCCCATGAAGCTGGCAAGGAAGGCAAATCACAGCCCTCAGCAGTGAATTAATGGCAAAACCAAAGCACTCAGAGCAGCACCCCTCCGCAACTTCCCAACACGCAGCCAGGCTTGGGGGTGGGGGGCTCTTTGTTTTCTTTTCATACATCTTCAAGTATACTTGAACGGGGGGTTTACTTTCAGTCTGAATTTGTTTCTCCTCTTCCTCAAGGCAAGTGGTAGCGCGGCTGTTCATTTCATCCCCGGCTATTTTCCACCCTCCTCCCCKCTCTGAGGAAAAACGCTGCCTTTCTCGGAGGGGTCCCGGACCCGGTTATTTCCCGGCCGCGGACCAGCCCCGCCACCGCTGCCCTCCCGCCCCGAAGCGGTGCAAATGGGCCGAAGCGGGCCATGCTCCCCGCAGGGCAAACACACCGGCGCTGCCTCGTCCCCACCGAGAACGGGGCCAGGTTTCCCGACGGCTCCGGGCCCCATCCGCATCCCTCGCCGCTGGAGGGCGGGAACCGCGGCGCCTTCCCCGCCGCTGCGGACGGCCTCGACGGGGCGCACTGCCGGGGGCGGGCGGGGAGGCAGCCGGTGCCCCCCGCGCCGCAGCCGGGCGGCGTGGAGCGGAGCGGCAGGTACGCCGGGGCCGCGGCTCGGGGAGGCTGGGAAGTGCGGTGGGGCAGCCAGGGGGAGGCGCCGGTGGCCCGGCGGGGGCGACCGCGGGGTCCGGGCCGGGCGGCGGGAGGTGCCCCGGCACCGCCCGTGTGTGGAGGCTGCTGTGATCCACGCGTGTTCGCGATCGTTTTTTTTGTTTTTTTTTCTCTCCGCCTTTATTTTCCCCTATATGTCCCCCATCCCCCCCCCTTTTTTATTTTTTTGTACGTACATCCCCTTCTTTTTCTCCTCAGAAGTATCCATGGCCCTGTTTATAATAATATGAGGATGGCTAACATAAATATTAATCTAATCCTTACTGGAAGGATTTTAGTGCTCGCTGGATATCACAAATACATAATCCAGGAGAGAAYGACATTAGAATGATAGTGTGGAGCGCAAAATATGATTTGAATAAAATGATAGGGTGGTATCTAATATTTCCTTTAGGGAGTACTATACTCTGAGCTGTCACAACAAATTGTGTAAATAGACTAGACTGAGGGATGTGATCCCAATCATATTGATGAAATATTCATCTGAAAGACCAAGTGCAACCAGAAGGGACTCACTACGAATACAATTAAATCCTGATCTGGGGAGGAGAAATCCTCTACAGACTTTTAACCTCCTATGCTCTCCCCCCTTTTCATTTTAGAACCAAATAAAATGTAGCAAGAGAGAAAAAGGGGGAAATGGAGTACTGAGAGGCTCGCCTACCTGAACTACTGAATTAACACAGTGAGTGCTGGAGAGGAAGAAGATAGAACTGGAGTCCTGCAGATGAATCGAGGTCTAACTTCACTCACATGGGTAAGTAGCTGCCTGCAGAGGGATTCCATATGTGAGTGGTGTTAATCAAGTGCAGAAGGCTTATGTGGCCAGAGGAAGAGTTCTCTTTTCACTCAGGTTTTGACTACCGGTTAAATTCCAGGCTTGAGAGCAAAATTCAGTCTTCTATATGTCCTTAGTTTCCATCTGCAGTAGGGAAATGATTCTTGCTGATAATAATTTTTTTCAGCAGATAGATTCTTTCTTCCTGCCTTTCCCCCAGCTGGTTCCTCTCCAGGGCTCACTACCACAATTTCAGGCTGGCTTCCAGTGTGAGTATGCTACTGAGTAGTGCATGGTGAAATGGCTGACATCAGTCTCCCTCTTCCCCTCGTGTGGCGAGGGGGATCAGATCACACTAGAAATAGGTTAGCTGCTGTAATAGGTGGACTGAGCCATTTTTGATCACTGTCCCCAGAAAGATGATCTGAGAAGACCGACAGAACAAGGCTCTACCTGTGTTATCTGTAATGGCACTAAAGCCAGGCTGACTACTTTTCATTGCTTTTTTAGGGGAGGCAGTAACCAGGTCCATTTTCCTAATGCATACTGCCTTTTAGCTTGTATTGCTAAAATGTATTCAAACTATGAACGCCCAAATTCATACAATGATATTTAAAGCTCAGCTGTTACTGGAAAACCTGTCTGTCTTCTTCCTCCTGTCAGCCTTTAAAACTAGGCTTCCTTCAATGTCTCAGACCAAAATTTGGTCTAATATTTTTAGAGCTTTTTCAGCTCTAAAAGTCAGGCACTATTTATTAACAAGATCAGGCAAAGAACAAGGCAAGTTCTCTCCCCGTGGAGTGTTCTCAGTGCTAAAAAAAAAAGGCCCCCAAAACAATGTCCAGTTCTCTTTCAGTGGGGCATGATAGCCCTAAGTAAGGGAAGAACGTATCTGTGGAGTGGGAAGTCAGTTAACAAATCTGTAGAAAGAGGGCTGATACAAGCCCAGGTTCTCTTCCACGGACATCATAAGCTTTGGAGATCTACAGTTCGTAAAATAAAATAATAATAATAGTAATAATAAAATAAAAAATAAAATAAAAATCCCCGAAAAACAACAATAAAACCCTATCACTATTGAAGCAGGCACTTAAAAGATGGTTGTAACGTGTATCATTTTAGCAGTTTTTTAATGAAACTTTAGGTGAGGGTTAATCTGTTCTTGGATTGTATATACTGAGGCCAAAGGAGCCATTTCTGGCATGATTGTTCCCTCTTTTACTCAGAGCTGGTTAGATTTTTGCAGTGGAGATAGGGCATAATTTTTAAACTTCATGTAACAGTTATAGTCCCATCTGTCTGTAGAGCAACACAGTCTTTGTGAGTCACTTGACATGGCCGCAATTCTCCTTTGAGGAAGAAAGCAATCCATCTTTATTTTTAACCTGGGCTATTTGTTTGAATGTCCAGGACTACATAGGGACTTAATAATGTATTTTCAGGGTCTTCTATCCTCCGATAAATTGGTAGCAATGCTCTGGCTGTTCTCAGGGGGAGAGTTCTCAAGAACCTGACTGACTTGTTATGTGTTACTGCTCGCTTGTTCTTAGTGCTGAGAAGCAAAAGTGTCTAACTGTCAATAGCAGAAGTTTTATTCTATTTTTTAAATTCTCTCCTTTCTTTCCCCCTTTAAGTCCTCTCCTTATGTCCTATCCTGAGTAAGAATGTAAGAAAATGATATTCCTGCCCCAATGAACGCACAATTTAGGCAAGGAGAGCTCCTAAACRGGCTCTTCAGAGGACATGACAACACAAACTTGAGAATGTTCAGAAGCTACTTGCAACAGCAGGTGCACTTTATCCTATATCTTACTCCAAACAGGGCGAGCAAAGCCTCACCTGCGTAACCTAGTCTCCAGTTTATGCGCAAAGTAGTTTCCAGCAGCTTTGTGTTTTATGACTAGTCTACTGTACAGCAAGAGATTTCTTGCTGCTAAC
>NW_028186904.1:18509-20792 GCF_003343005.1 Rhea americana
AAGGGACAGTTAGCTCAAGTGCTTTCCTGATTGCAGCCACAGGAAGAGAAAGTCATTCCCATAGATGTTAAAAAACCCCACACTCCTTGCTTTTGCTATGGTGAAAAAGGCATTAATCGATGGGTAGCATAACGGAATCTGTGTTGTTACAGCTTGAATATGGTTTCAGCCTGGAAAAAGTCTGATCGTGATGTGGGTTCACATGTGAGTGAGAATCCTTAGGGAAATGTAACTCCACGGAAATGGCCTGAAATATTGGGAGCTCCAGGGTAGCATCTTTAATCAGCAGCTGCAGGAGGCATACTCAGTGACAGGTTACCTTCCATTTCAGATGTGGAGTGTTTCCAGAGGAACAAGGGGTGTATTTGGCTGTATTGAACAAGAAATAGTCTGCCCCACCCCCACCCCCCCCAAAAAAGGACAGACATTATTCTTGGAGCTTGTTTTTAGTTTAACTCTCTCACAAAACAAACAAACCCCCACAACCTTTGATGAGATTGCATTGAACTGTGGAATGACAGTTGATTTCTACTTGACTGGATTGTGAGTTTTTTAATAAGTGGCAAACATAGTTTCATGGCCAGTGCTTCCCTTTGCCCCGAGTTGTACTCAGTCCCTGTAGGGGAGCACAGAGGGTACAACATGAAGAGGCAATGCCCTTCTGGTGTTATAGCACCCCATGTAGTGATTGGAGTCTTAGGGGAAAAAAAAGAAAAAAAAAGGAAAAGAAAAAAAAAAAAGGAAAATAAAAGGATTAGATCCCTTTTCTTGCTGATAACGTATCATCCATGAGAGGAGTCTCCCGGAGAGCCAAAGCAGCAGCAAACATGGAAACACATGCCCCTCCGCCCTGTTCACTTCAATCAGATTTGACCTGCTTCCTTCTCCACTCTGGTGTTAATACTGTTGTGCTGAGAAGTGTTAATGGCTGCCCATAATACTTAAAGATTACTGAAGTACGGAGTGTAAACCCTCTATAGAAAGGCTTAAAGATTGGCCATAGCCATACCTAAAAAAAATCCTGATGGAGACTAAGTGGTTGAACTCTCTTTCCTTTGTCTAACAGCTGAAGCCTTTGGTCTCCTCTATTAGAGCAGCTGTGTGGGTTAACAGCCAGGCCCATGCATCTCCTAAAGCCTTATGGTGTGTCTCCCCTGAAGTGGAAGGGCAAACTTATGGGTGCTGAGAAAGCAGAGAGGGTGTCATCCCTCCTTAGTTTGTCCTTGACATGCTTGGTTTGTGGGTCTGCTACTTACTTTGACCAGCTGTGAAACTCATCAGATCTCTCTGTGAGTCACTTTACTGACTTGGCAGAAAACGAATCCAGGAGAAAAAGACAATTGTGTTCTGCTGCATTAATGAGTTGAATCTACTACCTCTGTTAGTCATGGAGAGTTGTCTCTGCAACAGATGTTTTTACTATTTTAGGGGGAGCTTTCCTATYTCTGCCTCTTTCCATTATCATTTTTTGGTTTTCTAAGATCTGTATGCTCCTGACTAGGACGAATATAGTAGGAAGTAAATTGACTTGCAAAATTTGCCTTGTCTGTCATAAAATGTCTCTTTTTGGTGGGATAGAGGTTTTATTGGGGGGGGGATTTGATTTTTTTTTTCTTTTCCTTGCTGATGTTACAGTTTCTTTGGCTTCAGCAACCTGGGCATGGAGGTAAACACTGACTGTCAGTCCAGATTGCTGCATTTGCTACCAGCCTGCATGAGAAGCCAAGGACTCAACTCAAGGGAGCCTTGTGCAAAGGCAGCTCACGGGGCTGCAGCCGTGTGCCCCGATGCATGGGGCTGCAGTGCCCTCTTGCGTGGGAGCACACTGTCAAGGCAGGAGGTCCCTCCGAAACTCCTGGCTGCTGGGGGAAGAAAGAAATCAGACAAAATCCTTTTCCTGCTGTTGCTATTTGCAGCTCTCTTTTAGTCACCAGTGCTTTCTTTGGTTCTGTGTTAAGATGTAAATTTGAAGACAGTTTTTAGGCTTTTTTCAGCCTAAAATGTGTTTTTTAGTCTACTTGTCCTTTTGTCATCAGCTCCAAAGTTAAGACTTACTATTTCTGCTGCCATGGTGCGCCCTGGACCTGTTACGAACAGGAGCATCTGGCTGTGTTCAGTGCCATCTGCACCCTTAGGCAGGGCCCTTGCTTTCCTCTGGGGTTTTAAGTTGTGCAGGGAAAAGATTGGCCAAATGTAGTTACACTTTGCAGAAATGAAGAGAAGTTTCTTCCTTCCCACTACCAAACTTGTTTGCTGCACTCTATCTGTCTCTGAAATTAGAGA
>NW_028186904.1:21777-24158 GCF_003343005.1 Rhea americana
GTGACAGAGGACCTGTAAGAAGATGACTGGGAGCAGAAGCTGACCCCTACTGTGCTGTGCTGCTCTGACCTTCCAGTGCTGCTGCCGCGTCCCATCCCTTCTGCCCTCTCTCCTTCCTGGTTCTTGCTTATCGGTCCTTACTAGACTCCAGGCTTGTATCTGCACATACCATCACCAGCCCCTAAGCTACAGCAAGAGGAGATTCAGCCAGGTTCATGGAAATAGTGTCCTCTCGCTTATGGAGACAAGCAACTCAGTCTGGGACCGTCTGACTGAAGTGGGGCGGGCGGGGGGGGGGAATGTGTGCTGTAGAACTAGCCTGTTCACTACTTATATTGAGCAGAGATAGGCTTCATTTATGATCCAAATGCAAAAAACCCACCTTATACTCTTACTTCTGACAAATGCCCCCTCCTTTCCCCCACCCTTACTTTTATTGTTCTTTTTGCATTTTCATATTCCGTAAATCTTACTAGACAACTTTAATTTCAAGGGCTGGATCCTGTGTTAATAATAATATTTTCTGCTCGTGTCCAGTGGTGATTGTGACCACGTTCATAGACCTTAATGTCTCCTGTACTGTTTTCTGAAGAAATTTAACTCTACAGGGTATTAAACGAGGAAGTGTCGTTAACATGACAGCATAGGAAATGAAACAGTAACTTAGGTCCTGGAAGCCAAGACCATAAATCAAACTCAAGATTCCATCCTTTCCAAGTCTGCACTGGAACATGTGCAAGTTTTCAGACTGCAGTAGTGGCTTTCTTCACTACCTAGCCATTATTATTAAGCTTAAGACAACAGTTAGATCCGTTCAATTTCCCACACACTCCGCCTGCTTCAGCTGACAGAGAGTCAAGAACCATGCGGTGCTCTAATACTGCAGCTCGCATTTGAGTGGCCTGGTCAGCCAATAGGTCAAGGGCTTTTGCCACTTGATTGGTAATGATTTCTAAGACGGCCTGTAATTGAATAATCCCATTTAAATTATGAATGGGTGCTCCAGCCCCACTTACAGGTTCATTAGGATTCCAAGTAGCTGGCCTGTAATGTTGTATAATCCGCTCTGGGGGCCGTTCATGTTCGCCCCAGGTCTGGTCACCCCCAGCTGTTACAGATTGATCAAGTGACCATTTTGATCTTCCCAGGTCTTCATGGAGCCTTACTCCCAACTCTCCACCCACCGGACCAGGGAGTAAGAAGAACAACGGACGGATTATCCCAACATAACAGGTACCTGACCAATTTGCTGGTAATGTTTTATATGCATACTGACCACACACCCAGTAACGGCCCTTTAAGGCTCGAGTACCACATTCAAGCAGGCCTGTGGAAGTCCAAGGGGTTTGGAAGTAAGTGGTATTCCTTGTTCGCAGAGGATGATAGAGTTCCCAGCTCTCGTGTCCATCGGGGCTGCAAAACCGGGAGCCAAAGTCTTTCCTCCAGTTACACTGAGTGCTAGCGTTATAAATCAAATTGTAGTCATCAAAGAGATCTCGTCTATACCTGGTGTGAAGGCTCCAACACAAAGTTTGCCCGTTTGGCAGACGGCTGAGTGTTCCAGAATGTTTACTGTCGTCACCTTCGGTGGGAAGGATTCCCCAAGTTATCGTTACTCCCTCGTAAGGTGTATCGGTATTATTAGAGTTAGTAATTTCTGATCGATAGACAGGGGACCAAAAGCCAAAAAAATGTTTCCGGTACCCGGTTTCATTTATCCAAGCGCATCCTAGTTGACGAGGTACAAAAGATTCATTAGTGGACTCTCCACAAGTTATTGGCTTACTCTTGAGTTGTGAGCGATTGAGTGGCATACAAATATCGGTAAGGCAGTGGTTTCCGTACGTATAAGTCCAATTGCATTTACTGATTCCTATGGGAACATCATCTTTCTGAGTTCGATTCAGACAATATAGGCCCTGTGCCGGATATTGTACCGGCCACGGTGGTGGGGTGTCTTCCTCCTGGTAGGCATCATTCTCCATTTCACTGTACCTGCTCCCCAGCCATTCAGGAGAAATGGGCAAAGAGGTCCATGGCCAGCTTTCTAGGCCAAATGGCCCTCCACATACCCAGCAATTGGTAAGGTTAAATACGTGGGCCACGCAATAACCTAAAGTCACACATTCATTTTCCAAATTTTGATTATCTTTTAGAGAGTCAAAACCTTCCTCAGAACCAAGGACATAAAGAATGGTTATCCAGAAAAATATTGGTCGCATTATATGCGGCTCGCACTAAATTTGAAAGTCTGGTTTCCAAATCCCCATCAGTAAGCACTCTAATTCCGTAAAATCTAACCCGCTCTCTCCATCACACGTAATATTCATTGATTTTCTGGAGGAGAAATTAAAGGTTAGGTTACAGTTATAGTTTTACAC
>NW_028186904.1:24445-26612 GCF_003343005.1 Rhea americana
GAGTATGCAGCCAGTGGAGAATGGGTGCAAAGTCTGTTGGAGGAGACAGAAGGAATGTCACCCCCACACAGGTACTGGCCACATTTTGAAAGAGATTTCTTGTTCAGGGAAGTTGAGGCACAAACGAATGTTAAGAGGTGGCCTGATCAGGGCTTGTGAGAGCACTGCTCTGCTTCCTGGAGATGTAAAGTAACCATGTATAGGACTGTGAGTGGGTGCTGAGAGGCAGTGCATGTTGCAAAGCCTTGGAGGACTAGAAGGGAAGTGAAGAGTTGGAGAGCTAGGCTTTCTGTGTTGTGGGGCACCTGGGGTACCCTGTGTGTTGCTGATGCAGAGGTGCACGTTTGCTGCAACCCTCTGTGAGGCGAGCAGTGGTGTGGGCAGGGTGTCACAGTGCAGGGGTGCCCTGTGGTGGATCCAGGTGGTGGTCCCAGAGTTTTGGTGCTCATCATGGGAGGAGATAGCTGGAGAGGGCGGTACTGTGTGTGGGCAGTGGTGCCAGAGTGGGGAGCTGGGGAGCACTGCAAGGTGAGGGTGTGAATATGCTGGCTGGGCCTAGGCTGCCGTGGTGTCATGGGCCAGAGTTGCTGGCAGCCTGCTGCCTTTGATGCACTGAGGTTCAGGCCTTGGGGATGCTAAGTGTTTTGCAGGATCTGCAGCATGGATTTTTCCCGAAGGCCAGGGAGTGTTTCGCCTTGCTCCGGGATGTGAACCAAGCCTGTGTTTTCCCTCCTTTCCTGTTATTTCCTTTGGTTCATAAGAGCTTTGGTCTGCAGCAGTGTTTGCTGAGAGGGAAAGACTTTGTGGGAGATGCACTTTGCCAGCTCATCATCAGCCTGCTGGAATCCCTTTGAAGGAGTGAAGGCCTTGTGGWGTGGTGGTCTTTGGAGAAAGGCAGGTGAGTTCTTGGGAGCTGACTGTCAAGGGGCTGAGTCCTTYCTGTASSASAYYTSKTTGGAGGAGTGCCTTTGAATGGGAGCAGCAAGGCAAAAGTGCCCTGCAAGGGATGCACAGCCCAGGTCTCTCTTCCTTCCAGGTGCAGTCTCTGCACGTTACCCCACCGTCGTGCTGTAGTGTGACCTTTCTGTGCTGCAGCGGGGAAATAAGAAAGCAGCCACGTGTAGCCATCGGTGTGCTAAGTGTGGTGTGGTTAGGTGCTGACCCTGCTGACCCTGGCAAGGGACTGGATTTTGCCTGCACTTTGGGTGGTGGTGGTGAGGAGCCCCATGTAGCTCTAGCTGCATTGCTCAGAGGAGCTGGAGTCAAGGCAGTGGTGGTGAGCACATACATCCCACCGCTGGCCTCCCAGTTGTTTGGCGTGCATTATGTCCCCTCTGTTCTTGAAGCCTTTTACTGCTGGCTGCGTTGTGGGAAGGCCTAAGTTCAGGAGCTGTGTCATGTCAGGTACTGCTCTGGAGATGGCTCAGCACCACGCTTTGTCATCTGGCATCGCTTCCTGGATTCTCTGAGAATGATCGATGGCGAATGGCAGGTTGTCAAGGCCAGGGCCCAGGTCTGTGTGCTCCCTGACTGAGTTTCAGTGCCAGCCTCAGCTGTCGAGTGTTGTGGAGTGGCTTGTGAATTGGACAGTCAAGTCCTTCTGCTCCTGTCAGGCAAGGTGGGTCATGCTTCCTGGTGTACCTAAGACATGGAGCACCATCTTTGACCTTTTGGGGCCAAAAGCATCCTTCTGGCAGCAGGCGATACTCAAGCAGCCTTGCATTTATTTCAGAGATTCACAAAGCTGCCTTGAGCTCCAGCAATCTCTGAGGCCACTGCATTTCCCTTGGTGCTGAAGCCTGCCCCCAGCCAGTCATCTCTGGGTACCTTGTGGGCTGTCAGGGGCAGCTGTCATCCGCATGTGGAGAGTGAGCCTGTGCATCTGTCCTTCTTTTTGTTCAACTGAAGCTGCCTTTTGCCATTTCAGAAGAAAATGTTTGTCCTGCCTCCCAGCTGTGGGGAAGAGAAGGCCTGAGGATGGGCCTCCCTTTGAAGGCTCTAGGGGCCTGTCAGCTGAGGTTCAGGCTTGCAGTTTCTGAAGGTCTTGATGCTTCCTGAGTCTTGGGGGTTTTACGGCCTCTGCTGGAGAAAGTGCCTTTGCAGAACTGGAGAGCCCAGGCGGGACCCAGCATACAGACACAGTCTCACCAGTGACAAAAAGGTGGAT
>NW_028186904.1:27913-29591 GCF_003343005.1 Rhea americana
AGACGAGGCAGCTGTGTGGGGCAGAGACGGTGGCACAGCTGGCACAGCAGAGGTCTGGCATTATGTTGAGGGCTGTTGCAGTGCTGAGTTGCTCTGTCAGTGTCAGACAGCCTTTCCAGTGCAGCTGCTCCCTGGGCTGATCTCTCAACATTGGCCCTAGAAATGGAAGTGGCATCCTGCTGTCAATTTGTGGGTGCTTGTATCCGTACTACGTGATACTTGATGGGAATGGTCTGTGTTGTAACTTTTTAGTGCCTAGAATAACACCGCTGCGTTAAGCGGCATACAGATAAGTAACTAACAAGGTCGTGGAAATCTGCGAGAAAGAACAGCAATTGGTTATATGTGGATTCTGTGGCTTCCAGCCACAGAATGACCGTGAGAAGCAGTCAACATGAAGGTCAGAAGTTGAAGAGTAATGAAGTAGCGACCCCCAAAGTCCAATGTGGCCCCCGAAATAAGTCTGCACGTGTGCGCAGTATGATAGCCCGGTTATGCGACTGGGGCGGAGTTGGGCTAGACACCCTGCATTTGTTGGCCGCATGTGCCAGGACTCCCGCCTACCACAAATAATCATAAATACCTGATTTTTTCCAAAGGAGAGAGAGAGGCTGCTACACAACAGAGGACCACTTTGCCTCCTCGGGGATGCCTGCAAAGATTGTGCCTGCCGACTCTCTCTCTCATCATGCAGATGATCGGGACAAGCATTGGGGTGGTCCTTCTCGAGATTACCATTGGGTCGGTCTGTTTGTAAGTATCTACTAATAAACTGCTTGCTACTGAAGAGTATTTCTGTGTGTGTCTGTGTGTTTGTGCTGGCTTGCCAAACGGGATGTTTGGCCCCCGGGAATCTAACTAGAACAGCGTGGGGGGAAAGCTAGCCCAGCTCCTGAAGCGCAGCACTGGAGCTCAGCTTTCTTTACACTTGTCATGGTGGCAAATTGGGAGCTGTTGACACCTGGAGCTGAGGGGTCAGGGGGTGTCAAAGGCTACTGCAGCAGGGCCCAGTGCATGGTGACCAGTGCTGCTCTTAGCCCGTAAGAGTCCTTGGAGTTTTGTGGTGAGAAGGAGGGACTTCTGGTGGGAAAAGAGCCCTGTGAGTAGGAAGAGGCTCAGAGGAGAGGGGAGCAGGTGCTGGCATGGGCAGGCCTGGGCTTGCAGCAGCTGGAGGAGGTGCTGAAGGCCAGCGCGGGGCGAGGGTGTCATGCTGTCTTTGGCAGGAGACTGTTGCCAAGTGCTGAGCTGATGGTGAATCAGCTGGGCAAGCTGGTGAGGAGAGACTTGTAGCAGCAGAAACCTAGAGGAGACRGTGACTGCAAGAAGAGTGAGGAAGTGATGGCCTGGGATGGCAAGCAAAGGTGTCAGGTGGTGTGGGGAAAGGCAAGGCCCTTAAGAGAGCAGCAGGAATGCAGGGAGCTGTGGCATGGGCTGCAGAAGAAGCTACTGGAGAGGGCTGAGGATTAGCAGGCAGAGCAAGGGGTGGCCTTGGAGTGGCTGTGTGCTCTGGAGTGCCTGAAGAAGGGCAGCCTGTGCAAGGGGCATGGAGTGCAGGGGTGGAGAGAGGAACCTTGGTGGTGCTGCCCAACTCTCAGCTGCCAGGCGGGCTCCAAAGCCGAAAGCAGAGGCTTGGAGGCAAGGCCATGGGGATGGGTGTGCCCATGGGGACTGCCAAGGC
>NW_028186904.1:31354-32612 GCF_003343005.1 Rhea americana
GGGGACAGGATGCAAGGGGGCCACATTGGGGCCCCTCGCCAGCAGGCAGTGGGGCAGGGGCTCATTGTAAAGGAGTTTTGGGTGACAAAACAGGAAGAGYATCCCTCCTCCTCAGCTACAGAGGTGAGCCAAGGACAAGCAGCAAGTGAGATGGAGAACTGCTGGACCAATACCATCAGCCCAGGCAACAGTTCCTTGTTCCCAACGTTCCTGTAGCTCCCTGGGAGCCTTCTGGGGCTCCTGTTTGAGGAAGCACACAGAAACCCTGAACTGAAAAAACTGCTGTTGGATCCCAGGCAAAATCCTGCCTGAGAAGCTTGCCTGGCTCGGGAGACCATGTGGCAGCCAGGACTCCTGGGTCCTGGGGCTGGGGCTGCCCTGATGCCCAAGGCCCCTCTGGAGATGAAGGAATTTATCAGAAATGTTTGGGAAATAACTGGGGGAAGGCAGGGGATTGCTTTCCAGGACATGAGAGGAAATCTCTCTGCTCCCTGGCTGGGCCATCTCCATGGCAATGGCATAGTGAGCCCCCACTTGACACAAGCTGAGGTCACAGCAGGATGTGCTGCATCAAAGGGAGGTCTCCGCGGTGCCATGAGTGGGGGCCCTCACTTCCCTGTGAGGCCCAGGCACTGCTGGGCACTGCTCACGCAGTCCCCATCACTGTCCTTCGTAGTGGCTCCGTGGCAATGATGGTGGACAGGAGGCAGTGGGGCTGCACTAGGAGCCCTTGTCGACATGCTTTTTTGTTGACATGCTCTTTTGTTGTGGAAACTGCATTTCAGAGTGTCTCTGAGAGAGGATGTCCTATATGTCATGTCGTGTCCTCGCTGTTGTTTTGGGGACCTGGTATAAAGACATGGTCTCACCTATGCCAAAAAGAGGAGTGGGATGTCTCATTGGCCTTGCTGGCTGTTCTCTCACAGATACAGCTCAGCATGGTGGGGAGATACTTGCCCCTAACTGTTGCGACTATGTAAGGCCAGCAGAACTGACAGTAACACTCCGATTCTGYCTTTCTTTCTAGGTTGCTCCAGTTGTGTACGTTCCCAGTGCAGTCCTCAAGCCACTGGGAATGGAGGCAGTACGCCAGGGTGTGTCCCTGTAGCTGTCAACATCTTTGCCAGCATCTTGAGCCCTCTGTGAAAGCAGCTGCAAGTGAAGGAGATGAGGCTATGTACGGATGCGACGGCTTCCATAAATGTGCCTGGCTGTTTCAGTATTKGAGAGGCCAGTGGTAGGCACATAGCTGCTGTTT
>NW_028186904.1:34645-36024 GCF_003343005.1 Rhea americana
ATTTCACTACCTCTCCTGAGGCAGAGAGCCTGGGAAGAGCAGTTGCTCAGCTGAGATGCTGAGGCCCAAGTGGTGGGGGTGCTCACTTGCTCTAGAGSTATTGTGGGGTTGTTTTCTTTCTTTCAGGAAAACAATTTCCTGATGTGAAGAAGCAAGGACTCGTCCTAGCTTAGAAGTGGCTAGGATGAGTGTGCATGAGTGTGTTCTGCACCTTTCTTTCTTCATCCTAGCATTTCTAATGCTCGGCATCCAGATGTGAGGCCCCTTGTACTTCCTTTTCATCCTTTGGAAAACTCACCTGCTAGTGGTGCACTTTCTTGTCTGTGTTGCCATGTTGGCCGACTCCTTTGCTCACAGCAATCCATGCACCACCATCTGCCTCCAGGCTAAACCGTCCTAGCTCTCTCAGGCTCTCCTTGGATGAGAGATGTGCAAGACCTGTAGTCATCTTGATAGCCCTGTCCTGGACTCTCTCCAGCAGGTGCATGTCTTTCTTGTACAGGAGAGCCTAGATTTGGAAAAAGCACTCCACAGGTGGGGCCTCAGTAGTGCTGAGTGGAAGGGAAGGATCAGCTCCCTTGAGCTGCTGGCAATGCTCTTGCTAATGCAGCCCAGGATGCTGTTGGCCCCTTTTGCCGCGTGAACGCATTGCTGGCTCCTGACCAACTTGTGACCAGGACCCCCGGGTCCTTCTCTGGAAAGCTGCTGCTCAGCTGGTCAGTCCACAGCCTGTCCTGGTGCCTGGAGATATTTCTTCCCATGTGCAGGACTTGGCATTGCCCCTGGATGAACTTGATGAGGTTCCTCTCTACCCATTTCTCCAGCCTGTCCAGGTGCCTGTGATTGGCAGCACAAACATCTGCTGAATCAGCCACTCCCCTCACTTTTCTGTCATCTGCCAACTTGTCTAGGATTCCTTTGGTCTTATTACCTAGGTCCTTACTGAAGATGTTAAACAATGTTTGCTAAATTGCTCTTAGGATTCCTTCTGGACTGCCTCCGTTTGGCTGTGCTCCCACGTAAACCCAAGAGGTACCCAAGGCAGAAAAATTAGTTCAGGTACTGCTCAAATGCACAGCGTGGCTGGGATTTTGTGTCATTGCCTTCCTGCAGTTTTCCCAGTCCTTGCAGATGATGCCTGCTCTTGCCCCTTCGTGCACGCACAAACTCTACGTGTTGGCATGCAGTCCACCTCTTCTGACAGTGTCACAAGTGCACAGCAGGCTCAGAGCAAACTGTCTTGCCATCTTGGGCACATTGGAAAGAACTATGAATGTTACAAAAGGCTGGAAATGTCATGCAGTGTAATAAAGCCAGAGTGGCTTTGCAGGCCAAAGAAGAAAGGTAGGAGTTTGTTGCACACAACCCTAGTGCCAAAG
>NW_028186905.1:0-1156 GCF_003343005.1 Rhea americana
GGCTTCGGGGGCCCGTCTGCGGCGCGGCCGGCCCGCCGCTGTGTGCGTGTCCCCGTCCCCATCCCCCCCTTCTCCAGGGTGTACGTCAAGGTGGGCTCGCGCGGCGCCTTCTCGCGCTGCCTGGCCGCGGCCGCCTCGGCGCAGAGCCGCTTGCGCTGCAGCCTGGGCCAGCAGCCCGTCGCCACCTGCTACGACACCTTCGGGCCGCAGTTCAGGATCGACTGGTGCAACCTCACCCTGGTGAGACCCTCACCCCGGCCTCGGGCCGCCGTGCGGCGCCCGTGCTCCCCCGTCTTCCCACCCCGCTCTTCCCCGCGCTCTCCGGGAGCCCCAACCGGGGCTGCCCCGTCCCCCCCCCCCTTGCCGACCTCCAGCCCCTTTCCAGCTCGAGGTCTCCGCCAGCCCCACGGCGCCGGGGCCGGCCCAGGGCGCCGGGGTGCTGGAGGAGGGCGGCGATTTCGCGCCCCCCACCGCCTCGCCCGCCGCGGACTTCCTCGCCGGCTACCTGCTCACCATCCTGGTGCCGCTGCTGGTGGCCGCGCTGCTCTGCCTGCTCCTGGGCCACCTCATGTGCTGCCGCAGGGAGGGAGTGTGAGTCAGGGGACCCCCCCCTCCAAGAGCCCCGCTTTCTGCTGTGCGCCGGGTGCGGCGGCCCTTCCCTCACCGTCTGCTGGTTTTCCCCTTTCTGCTTGGTTTTATAGGCAAAAAAGGGACATGGAGACGTCCGAGTAAGTCCCGGGGCTGGTAGGGGGGCCCGTGCTGGCGGCGGAYGAGCCGGGGCCAAGCGGCACGGGAGGGTCCCCGGCCCCACGCGGAGCCCGCCAGGCCCTTCTCCTCCTGCCCCCCCCCCGGCTCGGCCACCGCCAATAACCAGGGACGCGCGAGGGTTTGAGCACAAGAGCTGTTTTACTTCGCACAGTGTCAGCTACGAGGGCTGGTCCCCGAGGTGACAAGGGGGGTCCCACTGCCCCCCCCCGCCATGCCACCCACCCTGGCCAGGCTCTGCGGGGTCTCACTGGGGTGGGGAACGCTGGTCCTGGGTGCAGACGTGCACCAATCCTCCCCGAAGCGGCGTGCACCAAGTCGTCACCCGCGATGCCCCTCCGCACTTCCCCGTCCGGGGGTGATGGTTAACACGGGCTGGGTGCTGGGTGCT
>NW_028186905.1:3047-5351 GCF_003343005.1 Rhea americana
GCCGCTCTCTGCAACTGCCCAGATGTTCCCCGCAGCCCCTCCAGATGTTCCCCGGCGATGGCTGCCGCCAGGTCCCCTCCTCCCCCCGCCCCGTCTGCTGCCCCCCAGCTCGGGGGCTGGGCAGTGGGTCCGGCCCCCCTCCCCGGCCGTGGGGCGGGCTGGGGAAGGGGCAGGGCCGGCGGGGGGCTGGCGGGGGGCTGGGGCAGAGGCGGGGAAGACGGGAGCGGAGGAGCGAAGCAGAAGGAGAGCGGCAGCCCCGACGGCGAGCGGCATCGGCACCCGCGGACCCCCGGCCGCGGCGGAGCACGACCCCAAGCCGGCAGCCCCCCGTCGGGGCCGACCCCCCAACCAAAGGCGCAGGGACCCCGGCGGCCGCCAGAGAGGACTGCAGAGCACCGCAGGTTTGTTGGATCATTTCACATGCTTTATTTCAGCAGTCACAATAATTAAAAACATCTCAAATTATTATACATATACAAACTAGGTACAGACTCCTCGTACACCCTGGAACATCTGCCTCGCTGGGAGACGGGCTGGCGAACGGGGTGGGTTCAAACCCCCTCCTCTCCCCCAGGAGGGAGCGAGGGAGCGAGAAAGAGCRGGGAAAAGAGGAGCAGAAGGTTTTAAAAAAAAACAGAGCTGGCGGCGGCTGCAGAGGCCGGCAGGAGGAGGAGAGCGGCGGAGGAGCGGGTTAGAAAGAGGGGGGAGAGGCTGGATGGAGAAAGCTGCTGGAGGACGAGAGCAGAGATGAAATGCACCTGCTTAACCTGGGAACCAGGGCTGCTTTCACGTGCTCGCCTTTCCCTTTCAAGGCTTTTTGGCTCTACCTTGCATTTGTCTCCACGCCTTGCTTTAAGGATGCATGTGTGTGTGGGTTTAAATAGCACCTTTAGAAAATTCACAAGTCGACCTGGGCAGCAAAGGAAAAAAAAAGAAGAAAAAAAAAAAAAAGAAAGAAAAGAGGGAGGAAAAAAAAATCAACCCAAGACTCACGTCTTTTCAGACAGTTTCCGTGTCTGTAGCACCAAGCGGTCCCGGGGCTGACGCTGCGCGGTGGCTTCGCCCAGCTCGAACCTCCGCAGTTAGACCGAAATAAAACAAAAGGGGGAAGGAAAAAAAAAAAAGAACAAAAATCCATGGGATGAAGAAACCCCGGCAACTCCAGCTGGACCTTGAATGGAGAGGGGGGGAAAAAATCAACATAGCAACAAAAAGGAGAGGAAAAAAATAGACAAAACTTAGCACCTTTGCTCTGAACCTGGCAGGAAAGTCCCGGCACGGCTGAAAAACCCCAAACGAACCTAAAACTACTTGGAGGGAAAAAAAATTAAAAAAATAAGGAAAAAAAATAAAAAAGAAAACCACAGCTGTGAGGTAGCCTTCCAGAAAAGGAGAATATACACTGAACGGTCCGGTTTTCTCTGCTCCAGGGATTTGGCTGTCGGGGTTTGCCTCGGGGGAACGGCTCAGCCACCGAGCCGGGGGCTCGCCTGCAAAAAGCGGGTCCGCGCTCGTCTTTGGGCCACCGGCGCCCCGAAGGAGGCGTCTGGGCTCGCAGCTCCCCGTGAATTGGTTGGGCTCTTTTACATCCTTTTTTTTTTTTTGCTGCCTGAACAAACAAATGAAAAATATTAAAAAAAAAAATAAGGAAAGAAGAGAGTTTAAAAAGAAAAAAAATAAGTCAGGTTATAAATGAGTTAAACATTTTCCTTTCAGTGGTATATATAATATAATATATATATATATTAAAAATGCATGTAGCAAAGAGCCCGGCAGAGAAAGGTCGGTTAATTTGGATGTTGCCCGACTCCAGGTTGCAAGGAGAGATCTTAGCGCTCGCAGGGGCCGGGGAGGGAGGAGGCGAGGGGCAGGTTTGGCCGGCGGGAGCAGCTGGTTTCTCGGCGCTGGCGGGTCGGTCTCTCCGGATCGAAGGCCGTCGGCGGGGCTGGAGCGCTCGGCTCGGCCGCGGGAAGGGCCTCGGCGGCGGCGGCGCTCGGCGAGACGAGGGCTGCGGAGCCACGAGCCGAGCCGGCCCCGCGCCGTCTTCGGGGCGGAAAACGGAACGACACCGAGGAGGAGGAGGAAGAGGAGAAGATGGAGAGAAGGGCAAGCAAGCGAACCCACTTCCTGGTTATTTGGTTTGAAAAGTCATTTATTTTTATTTTTTTTTGGTTTAATGCTTTTTTTGGATTTTTTTACGGAAACGAAAATAGTTTGAGCGACGCTGGATAGAAACCGACACGAATTCAAGTCCATGTGAAATTTTCTCCTTTTTTGGCTGTTTTTTTTTTGTTTTTTTTTTTT
>NW_028186905.1:5591-21035 GCF_003343005.1 Rhea americana
CCCGCCACGTCCTCCTCAGGAACCCCCGAGCGTCCCCCTTGGCCGTGGCCACCACCACTCACCGTGCAGCCATCCTCGGTGACGCCGTAGGTGAAGCGGCTGTTGCCTTCCGCCCGGATCTCGATCTCGTTGGAGCCCTGGAGGAGCAGGGCCTTCTTCAGGTTGCCGCTGTCGCGGTCCATGTAGGCGACGCTGTTCTTGCAGTGGTAGGTGATGTTCTGCGACGCCTCGGTGGACATCAGGCGCAGGAAGGTCAGCTGGATGGCCACGTCGGCCGGGTTGGAGCCCTCGCCGCCGTACTCGAACTGTGCCGGAGGAGAAGTTAGATTGGCCGGTGCTCAGCCGTCACCGCCTCCACCACCCCGKCCCCGCGGCCCCCCGCTCACCTGGAAGCCGTCGCTCATTGTTTCGCCGAACCAGACGTGCTTCTTCTCCTTGGGAGTCTTGCTGATGTACCAATTCTTCTGGGCGATGGTGGCCTGGGTGGGGTAGACGCATGTCTCTCCTGTTTCCATGTTGCAGAAGACCTTGATGGCATCTAGGTTGCAGCCTTGGTTGGGGTCGATCCAGTACTCGCCTGCGGGGCAGAGAAAGGGCTGTCAGGGCCACGGGGGCTTGTGGCCACGGGATGGGGGTGATGGGGACCAGGCTGTTACTGACCGCTCTTCCAGTCGCCGTGGCACATCTTCAGGTCGCGGCAGGTGCGGGCAGGGTTTTTGCGGGTGCCCTCGGGGCTGCGGATGTTCTCAATCTGTTGACTCAGGCTCTTGAGGGTGGTGTCCACCTCCAGGTCACGGTCGCGCATCACGTTGGCATCATCAGCTCGGTAGTAGCGCCCACCATCGTGAGCCTTCTCCTGGGGTGGCTGAGGCAGGAAGCTGAAGTCGAAGCCGCCACTGGGGGGACCGGGAGGACCAGGGGGTCCAGGAGGGCCAGGGGGACCCTGTGGCAGGAGGAGAAAGAGTTGAAGGCAGGAGGCTTGGCACAGCGGCTGGCGAGTAGCTGGAGCACTGCAGCAGGACCAGTACGTACAACAGGGCCAACGTCACCAGTGCGACCACGGGGACCAGGTGGACCGATGGGGCCGGGGAGCCCRTTGAGACCATCCTTGCCAGCGGCGCCAGCAGAGCCGGGAGGACCCTGTGTGGGGAAGAGAAGAGCGGGTGAGCGCTCAGAGCACCCTGCAGGGATGGGACGGACAGCATGGTCCTGTCCCGGACATCCCCAAGCTGGAGGAGCAGGGGGTACTTACTCTTGGACCAGCGGGACCGGAAGCACCAGAAGGCCCTTGTTCACCAGGAGAACCCTGTGCAGAGCAAAAACATAAAATAKCCCGTTGGCAACATGCTCAGGCAATGAGAGCTGCCTTCACCAGCCACCTCCAGCGTCCCCATGGCACCAGGCAGCATCCAGCAGCAGACACCCTGCCGGGGACCCAGACACTGGCCCCGGGGACCCCCAAGCCCTCTGGGGCAATGCTGCAGGCAGGTTCTCCTGCACCACAGCCAGGCGCTCAGCACTAGCCCAGGGCAGGAGGAAGAACTACTTACAGGAGGACCTGGGGGACCCTGGAGACCGGAGAAGCCTCTGTGACCCTTCATGCCTCTGTCACCCTGTTCACCAGTTTCACCTTTGTCACCACGGGGACCTTGTGGGCCCTGGAGGAGGAAGAGGAGGAGGAGACCRTGTGTTGAGTGGTGAGGGGCTGCATCAGGCCAGGCGCTGCCCYAGCGCCTGCAGGGCTGTTGTCCACCCACTGCACAAAGACGGAGGAGCTGAACTTACAGCAGGACCGCGAGCACCAGCAGGACCAGGGGGGCCAGCAGGACCAGCGGGGCCCTAGGGCAGGAGGAGAGAGACAACAGGTTAGAGCATCCTCAAAGATTTCCCTCGCAGCGTGGCGGGCAGTGTCACCCAGCACCTAGGGCAGGGTGGTCTGTGGGAGGCAGGACACCGGGGCGCCCCGGACGCCTGGGTCCCCTCGCCAGTGCCCGGAGGAGAAGCTCCCTCCAGTGGTGAGAGTGGGGCTGAGGGCCAGACTCGGACCCACGTCAGGGTCGGCCCTTGCTCAGTACCAGAGCTGAGCTGTGCGGGCTGGYGGCCCGGACTCCTGGGCCCCTCCACCAGGGATGGGCTGCAAATCCTGCCCCCCCCCCCCAGCTTGGGTCAGGGGTTCAGGCAGAGCGGGAACAGGCAGAGCATCACTTACGGTCTCACCGCGGTCTCCGTTCTTGCCAGCAGGACCAACAGGGCCGGGGGCACCGGGGGCACCAGGAGCACCAGGGGGGCCGGCAGGGCCAGTCTCACCACGGTCACCCTGCGAGGAAGAGGAGGAGGAAGCAGAGACTTCAGCGTGGGCCGGCCCAGCCCCACCGCCCCCTCCCCACCGCCCCAGCCGTGGGCACTCACCTTGGGACCAGCAGCACCGTCGCGCCCGGGAGCACCTTCAGCACCAGGAGCGCCCTGTGGAGGAGCAAAGACCCCCTCGTTAGGGCAGGCGAGCACTAACGAGGGCTTCAGCAGGAGGGCCTGGACGAGCAGCACGCCTCGGGCCCGGCCGTGCCCCGCTGACGCCGATGGACGCCACGAGCGGGCKCGTGCTCAGCAGGGCCGGTCCAGCGCCTCTGCGCCGGGGCCGAGCGCCGACCCCGCGTGGCCGCGGAGGGGACGGTACCCTGCGGTGCCACCGCTGCTCACCTCGCGTCCGGCTTCACCAGGGGGTCCGGCCAACCCGGGAGGGCCCATGGGGCCGGGAGGACCGCGCTCGCCGGGGGAGCCAGAGGGACCTTGTTTGCCGGGTTCGCCCTGCGGAGGGGAGAGGAAGGGGCAGCGTTGGAGGAGAAGCCGACCGCGGAGACGCTCCGACCCGGGCGGCGCAGCCGGAGCCCTCTCCGAGCAAGGACGGAGCCTCCAAGCCGCGTAGCGACGCCGCATCCAAAGGGGATCTCGGCATCTCCCGGCCCCCGGGATGACGCTCCTGCCCGAGGGCAGAGCCCGCCCCGCGAGCCCTGCCGCGCGCCGCGAGCCCCTCGCCGACTCACAGATGGGCCGGGGAGTCCGGGGAAGCCTCTCTCGCCTCGCTGCCCGGGGAGGCCGACGACGCCGCGCTGGCCGGCGATACCTTGGGGCCCAGGAGTGCCGGGAGCTCCCTGCGGGGAGAAATCGCGGCTCAGGGAGATGCAGCGACGCCGGCACGGCGGCTCCGCCGGGATGTCCCCCGCCGGTGCGGTCGCCGCGTGGAGATGCGAGGGGACCGAGTCGGCCACCGGGATGACTTACGATGGGACCGTCAGCGCCAGGAGAGCCCTTCTCGCCGGGGGGTCCAGGGGGACCAGCGGGGCCGGGCTCGCCGGGGCGGCCAGCGGGGCCGGTCTCACCACGGGGTCCTTTGCCGCCTTCCTTCCCGCTGGGGCCTGGGGGGCCGGGGAGGCCGATGTTACCCTGCGAGGGGAGAGAAGCTCAGTCCCGGGACGGGCGGCCAAGGCTCGGCCCGCCAAGTCCGGCGGTCGCCGCGGCTCTCCCCGTCTGAAGGGAGTCCAGGTGAGTCCCGGTGCCAACTGGGACAGCGCTGGGACAAGCCGTCGCGGAGCTGCCTGGACCTTCGCCCGGTTCGCCGCCGCCGCCTCGTGCCTCCGAGCGGAGCCCTCGGCAGAGGGAGCGCGGCTGGCAGCTCCGAGCATCGTCCTCCCTCTCCCCGACGCCGCCAGGCTGCCCCCAAGCCCTGCCGCGTCCGGCTCCGCGCGCGCCTGGGCAGGAGGAGGTACTCACAGAGGGGCCGGGGGGACCAACTCTTCCAGCAGCACCAGGGAAACCAGTAGCACCCTGGAAGGGAGAGAAGCCRGCGTCACGCAGGGCTCGCTGAGCCGCCCCCGCGCCCGGGGCCCCGTGCCCAGGAGCGACGCACCAGCGCTTCGGGCTGGCACGGCCCCGATTTGGGAGYGGGGCGATAAGGGCAAACCTTCCCCCTTTCTGCTCTGCCCCCCGAAGGGATGAAACAGCCCCAGGCAGAAGCATCCTTGGAGAGGCAGAGCTGGAAATGCAGCACCTCCTGTCCCCCAAACTGGGCCCATCGTGCTGTCGTGGGGCTGGGAGCGAGATCCCGCAGGGTGGCCCAGCTGCTTCCCCGCTCCCGTGCCGGAGCTTCCCRGCATCCCCCTGCCCGGGGGCCCCGCAGCCGCATCCCCCACCCCGTGCCCAAGACCTGCCGTGGTACTTACAGGAGGTCCAGCACTGCCACGAGCACCTTTGGGACCGGGAGCACCAACAGCACCCTGTGGAGGAGGAACGGGAGTGAGCAGCGAGGCTGAGCCACGGTCAGGGACGAGTGTGGGATGGGGGCCGGGGGGCTACTTACAGCAGGGCCAGGAGCACCGGTGGGGCCAGCAGGGCCGGGGGGACCTGCGTCACCCTTGGCTCCAGTATCACCAGTTTCACCTTTAGCACCAGGCTGGCCGTCAGCTCCCTGCGGGAGAGCAGAGCCGGGGTGAGCMCGGGGGGTGCCGGGGGCCGCCAGCCCCCCTCGACACGGAGGGGGGTGATGCCGGCGGACGGCACATGCTGCAGGAGAACATCCTGCAGGAGAGCGTCCCACCAGCTCCGGGGTAGCATCGCCCCCCTCCTCGAGCGACGCAGGATCCGGCCGTTGCCGGAGGGAGGAGCGAGAGGGGAGCGAGCGGCTACCCGTGGCCGCGGCGGCCGCGCCGACTTACGGGAGGGCCAGCAAATCCAGCAGGACCAGGTGGGCCGGGCTCGCCGCGGTCTCCCTAGGAGAGAAGCCAAGAGAGCCGGCGTCAGGGCCGGGCAGGAGGCTGCCACCGCCGGCAGAGCCGCGAGCCGCGAGCCACTTACGGGAGCACCACGGGCGCCGGTGGGACCAGCAGGGCCGGGGGGACCAGCTTCACCCTGGCAACGGGGAGAAAAGAAAAAAATGGGTTAAAATCTCTGGAAATGAGGCGTCGGCACRTGGTGCATCAGGAGGAGCCGGTGGCCTTGCCACGTCCCCTGCGCGGCACCCCTGCCCGGTGCCACCTCACCTTGTCGCCGGGAGCACCAGCTGGGCCGGGGGGGCCGATGGGACCAGTGAGACCTCGGAGACCATCTTTGCCAGGAGCACCGTCAGCACCTTTGGGACCRGGATCGCCCTGGGGGAGAGGAAGGCCACGGCAGGTTAGAGCTTGTCCCCCTCCTCGCCGTGGCACCCCAGAGCATGACCTACGGCGCCGTCAGCTCTTCACCCTCCCACCTTCGGGCGCTGCTGTTTCCAGCCTGGGAGAGGCCGGGATCTTCCTGCACYGCCCCATCTCTGGAGGAAACCCTCCGTGTGTCCACCGGCCCCCGGGGGCTCTGCTTGTGCGAGGACACAAGTGGCAGCGGGCCCTGCTCCGGGTGCCTGCGCCCGGCTCTGGCTTTGCCTTGGCCCCGCGGGACGGGTGATGCATCCAGCCCCCGAGGGGCCAGAGGGTGCAGGGTTGGAGATAGAAGTGCGAGGGCACAGCCTGGGAAGATGGGGCAAGAGGGAGCACAGGACGTCCGGGGACACTTACTCTGTCACCCTTGGCACCTGGCAGACCGGCAGCACCACGCTCTCCGGGCATACCCTGCAGACCGGGGGGCCCTTGGTTTCCAGGGGCACCAGGAGCACCAGCATCACCCTGGACAAGAGAGGGAGAAAACGTGTGTTAGCAAGAAATCACAGCTCGTTCCTCCGCAGCGCAAACCCTCTGCTGCTTCTGCCTGGCTTGCAGGTGGCAAACAGCCCTGCAGGTCCCACGCCACAAACCCCCAGCAAAAGTAGGGGGAAGCAAAGACCAGTCTCCTTTTTGGCTGCTCCAGAGGAGCTGCCAGCGGAAGCCAGCCACCCTCCCCATGCATGGCAGCAGGTGCCCTTGCGTAGGATTGTCCCCACCCTGTGCATGCCACTGAGGTRGAGAGGAGACCTTGGACCTACCTTAGCACCATCGTTACCAGGAGCACCGTTAGCACCACGAGGACCCTGAGGACCAGGGGGGCCTTGGACACCACGTTCACCAGGGAAACCTCTCTCGCCCTGGAGAAGGCAGGGAAGAAAAGAGCCCAGACGGTTATGGAGGTGGGCACAGAGGAAAGATCTTTTGGCTCAGATGGAAAGCAAGGTTCAACTTACTCTGGCACCAGCGGGACCAGGGGCACCAGCATCTCCAGGGACACCCTGTGTGGAGAAGCAGAGAGATTTTGGAGTTAGCATGGGAAGGAGGTGAGCAACCCCTGCACCAACATGATGTGGGTCCTAACCTGCCCRGGCAGGCCATGGTGAGCACCCTTGCTCTCCTCCCTCCCTGAGRCACTGGCAACCCTGGGGCTCCCACTGCTCTGCCCTTGGGGTGCCCTTAGGGATGGGGAAGGCCAGGGGGTGCTCAGCCCCTTGGAGGGATGGGGCAGCCCCAGGAGGAGACGGGCTCCCACATGGACCCCAAACTGAGGTTGGGGTCCCCTGTGCTGCCTCCTCTCTGCTCTCCCTGAGGAGGCTGCGCGGAGGCTCGGCAAGGCTGGCACACTTGGAGCCCGCTCTCCTGCTGCACTGCTGTGGCCTGGGGAGGCAGCCCCAGGCTCTCCCCCAGCCTGGCTTGGATGGGGGGGGGCAGGCAGGGTGCCTGGGGCAGCTGGGTGTCCACATCCAGCAGCCCTGACCCTCAGCCAGGGGACRAGCGATGGGGAGGAGCGATGGGGAGGAGGCAGGGACAGCCCCACACGATGCTTTCCCCCACTCACCTGCTCACCGGGCTTGCCAGCCTCACCAGGGGGGCCAGCGGGGCCAGGCAGACCCTGCGCAAGGAAAGGAGGAGAGAAGAGGTGTTACAGAGGCAGACGGCCAAGGGAACAAGAACAGGAGCAGCACTGCTGCCGCAGAGGGGTCTCCCCCTCACCCCCTGCCCACCTCCCCAGGGAGAAGGGACTGCTCCTCACCTGGAAGCCAGGAGCACCAGCGGGACCTTGTTCACCTCTTTCACCAGCGGGACCCTGCAGGAGATGGGGCAAGCATCAGGGCAGGCAGCTGGCTCCCAGGCCTGTTCCCCAGTGGCCCAGCACAGCTCCGGGTGGGGAAGGGGTTATTCATACTTACGGTAGGGCCGGGAGGACCTTGGGCACCAGCTTCACCATCTTTGCCAGGAGCACCCTGAGGAAGAAGAGGAAGAGGGTGCTTAGAGCAGGGTTTGGTTACAGGTGGATTTGGGAAAGGGACTCAGCCTGCCGGACCCAACCTTCAGGTGCTTCTGGAGGGGACCCCAAGCAATGAACCCGTGAGACTGCAGAGAGATCTCCCTAGCAGGGCAGAGGAGGATGGAACCATAGYGCCTTTGGCAGACCAAAGAAGCTGTGATCTTCCCTGGGACACGTCACGTCCTTGCAGGGCGTTTTGTCCCCGCTCCAAAGCCTCTGGCAATGATCACACCTGACTCTCAGCCACTTCAGCTCACTACAGTATTCTGCCCAGTTTTGCTCCTTGGAGCCTTCCTAGGGCCCAGCTCTGCCAGTCCAAGTCATGTTCCCCTCTGCCCAGGCCCTCCCTTTCCCCCTCATTGAGGTGAACCTCCCTTGCAAAGCCCAGGTTGGGYCTGGTCCTGCGAGGTGGATATGTTGTAGCCTCCAGGGACAGGTGAATACTTACAACAGCGCCAGGGGGACCAGGAGCACCTCTCTCGCCAGGTTTGCCGGGCTCACCCTAAACACAGGAGGGCAGAATGAGACCAAGGTGGGACCACAACTCCGCCAGGCATGGCTTTACACCTCCATCGGACATGGCTGGTGGGTGTGCAAGACCAGCTCTCCCCTCCACTCCCCATTGCCCTTCCCGGGGACATGTCCCCTGAGCCACCCCTCCTTGGGTTTCCAGCCCGAAGGAGCCAGCATGCCCCTCCACATCCCAGGAGATTGCAGAGGCCCAGCTTGTAGAAAGCCATAAAGGACAAGCAAGCCCCAAGTTGGCCTTGTGCAGCATCTTTGCCTCCGTGCTAGGGGAGGCCTGACCAGCCTGTGTCACCGTGGGAAGCAGCTCATGTTGGCACTCACTGCAGCGCCTTTGGGTCCAGGGAAACCCATCACACCAGCTTGGCCTCTGGCTCCAGGTGGGCCTGGGGGTCCAGGGCGGCCATCTTGACCAGCAGGGCCCTATCGTGGGGGAAACAAGAGTTCCATTAGCAAACCCTGTGGTAACCCAAGAGGATGGGGAGGAAGGAGCAGAGCAGTCAGCCAGATGTTACTTACAGGGGGGCCAGTCTTGCCATCAGGACCAGGGCTTCCAGGGCTTCCAGTCAGACCCTGGAAGAGAGCAAAAGGTGGGTTAGGACATCAGGTTTCCTCTGCTGGCTGCAAGAAGCATGCTGTTCCCTGCAAAAATCAGGAGATTTAGCATCCCTGAAAGTGGCCTTCTCCAYGGAAAGAAAAAGAGCTCTGGACCAGGGCCACCAATGCACTAGCAGCCATGGTCATGCTGATGTGGCTTGCTTCTCCTCACAGCCARTCCTGCCAAGATCTCCAGGCTGCCCTCACCCAACCTGACTCCAAGCCATCTCTTCCATGTCCRTCCCACCATACCTCCAAACACTCACCTTAGCACCAGGGAGACCAGGTTCCCCAGGGCGTCCAGCTTCACCAGGAGATCCTTTGGGACCAACAGGGCCGGGGGACCCACGCTCACCAGGGGGACCCTAGGAAGGAATGGGAGATGAAACAGAGGTTACTTCAGCTGGAGGATATGGATGAAGACAGGGAATGAGAGTCACATTATGGGAGGAGGCAAGGACAGAGAACCAGCCTCAGGGTTGAGTAATCTGGAGCACAGCAAAACTGATAAACCTATCGCATCCCCACTGCCCCATTCAGGACACTTCTTTCCCACACAGATGAGGAGGAGAGTTTGGTACCTACCTTGGGACCAGCAATGCCATCAGCGCCAGGGAAACCACGGCTGCCAGGAGCACCCTGCAAGAGACACAAGAACGATCAGCGTGGTGTGGCTGGACAGCATGAAGAGCAGGTGGGTAGCTGAGGTCTCTTGGACTGCTGGCAATAGGAATAAGCCCAAGGCAATGGGGCAGCTTCAGGGGACTTGGGGTTTCAAGGGAAAGATATTCTGATGTGGGCCTCAGCTTCCAGTCRGGAGCAGGCCTGGTCTCCCTCAGGGCTTGTGAGATGCTCCAGTGGAGATCTCAGGCAGRGGTCCTGGTGGAATGAGGGCATTAGAAGAGATTGAAGCCAGGTGGAATTTCACCATCCTAGCGTTTGGTCCAGGAGGTGTCTGGCTTTCTGCCCAGCAGAAGCCTGGAGTGCCCAGGAGGTGGAGMCAGTGGGCAAGATGTCCAGAGCAGGAGGAGAACTCGGTCTTGGAGGAAGAGGGATAAGAATAGGGATATGACAGCAATGGCAACAGGGAGAACTCCTACTTACACGTTCGCCAGCGGGGCCAGGAAGCCCAGCGGGGCCAGGCTCACCACGGGCTCCTCTCTTGCCTTCTTCACCAGCTGGACCAGGGGGACCTTGGACACCAGCAGGGCCCTGGAGAAGGAGGCAGAGGGGTGAGCATTCACAGGATACATTGAACTAAGCTGAGGTCGTATCTGTCAGCAAGCCCTGCAGGGGCTGTGAGGAGGTTACTTACAGGTTCGCCTTTTGCACCAGTGTCTCCCTTGTTGCCTGGGGCACCAGGTTCACCCTGGAGGTGGAAGAAAAGGAAAACAGGCTGTTTAATACCAGATCGATGAGCAAAGAGAGCCACGAGCCTCGTCCTGTTGGGATCCTCAGCACGCGGGCAGATGTTCAGCATCTCCCAAGGAGCTTTCAGTCCCCAGTGCCCACCCTGCTACTTGCAGGGATGGAGATGGAGGGAAACATCTCCAGGCAGGACAGTGGGTTGCCGGAGCAGAGGAAGGGACTTGAACCCAGGGAGAAGGTGGAAGGCTCTTGCTTGGGAAGTGGTAATACCAGCCACAGAGGCAAGGATCAGGGCTGAGCCCTGCTGCTCAGCATCTCTGCCCAGCTTTGCAAGGGGAAGAAGGCCCATCACAAGCAAGATGGAGAAGAACAATGATACTTACACTGTTACCCTTGGGACCAGGGGCACCACTGGGACCTTGAGGTCCAGAGGGACCACGAGCACCGGGGAAGCCAGGAGCACCAGCAATGCCAGGAGCACCCTAAAAGGGGCAGAAGAGGTGGTGAGGGAGCTGCTCAGACCTTGGTCCCAAGAGCCATGAGGAAAGGTGGGTGATGATGGATACTCACAGTTGCGCCTTTGGCACCAGGCTGACCATCAGCACCAGGGTTGCCCTGCAGAGGAGAAAGACAAAGATGAAGGTTATCCCAGGCTTAGCAGGATACAATGTCAATGGGAATGAGCCATTGGATGCCACTTACAGCAGGACCAGCAGCACCAGCAGGGCCAGGGGGACCGGGCTCACCACGGGCACCTTGAGGACCTTCACTACCACGAGCACCCTGGGGACCAGTTTCACCCTGGAGAGGAAGAGGGAGAAGAAGCCATGAGYGCATGGGCTGCTGTGAAACTTCCTTACATCTCTGGATTTTCAGGACCTCTGTCTCACTTCCCAGTGGAGGCTGGGTATGGGAAAATGGATGATTTTCGTGTTCTTTTGTAGCCTGTTTTTTAGTGGAGGCAGAGTCCTACAGCCTGCAGAGACATCTGAGCCATGTAAAATGCAGCCATGAGATTTAGCTGGAGAAGTCCTTCATCTTCACTGCAGATGAGAAGTGCAGCCACTTTGGCTACAGACTTGTCTGGCACCAAGCATGGATGAACCCATAACAACCAGGGCTAGACTCAGCTCTGCTCTCTAAGTTTTCAGGCCACGTTGTAAACACATTTGACACTCAATCCTTCCTCCTCCCCTCTCCCTATTTCCACCAGCTTTTCAGCTTCTCTGCCAASCCCTAGAGAGCTGGATGTCCCACTTAAGAGAATAGAGTCAGACAGGTCCCTACCTTAGCACCAGCAGCACCGGGGAAGCCAGGAGGACCAGCTGGGCCAATTGGACCCTATAGGAGAGAGGGCACGTGTCAGAAAAGCAATTCCAGTGCACATCTGGAGCTGGCGGGTTTTCTGGGCACCAGAGCTCTGGACCCCGGCCAGGATTTCCAAGCTGTGGTCATGGAGCTGAGCTGTGCTTTGGCGTTGGCCAACGAAGAGATGCTGGAAGGGGATCTCCCATCCAGGAGTCAGCGAGTCCCTTCCAGGGAAGCTGACTCTGCGTAAGCTAAGGCCAGTTGCTCCAAGACAGTATTGTTACTTACTGGAGGACCAGCAGCACCAGGAGCACCGTCGTTACCACGAGCACCCTGTGGGCAAGGAGAGAGAGGAGGCACTCACCAATCATGCTTATCTGCAGTGGTGGCACAAAACTCGGCTCCTAAGCAAGCTCTGTGTGCCCAGGACAGCGTAGCCCAAGAAGGGATGCTCAGCCCTGCTCAAAGGTGCAGAAGGGATACTCACAGCAGGGCCAGATGGACCGGGGCGGCCTCTCTCACCAGGAAGACCACGAGGACCCTGGGGAGGAGAGCAAAAACATGTCATCATGAGGAAAGCTGCCTTCATCATGCTGGGGCTTTTCCCATCCCTTCTCCCCCTGCCCTTCCTGCAGTGATGTCTCCAGGGAGTAAACCCCCTCCCTGCCCCACTGGGGCATCTTTGGAGAATCAGACCCAGAGGACAAGCTATTTCCACATCATATTCTCCCACCACCACCACCCAAATCCTTTTGCTCATCAAGGCTGGATTTATCCTTTCACCCTTTTCTTTTGCAACTGGTTCACACTGTTGGGGTTGGCTGGGTAAGAACAGGACTCACTCACTCACCATTTGTCCAGGAGCACCGTTCTCACCAGGGCTACCAGGCTCACCCTAGGAACAAGGACAAAAATCAGTGATTTCCAAAGGCAGACAGAGGAGAGGAAAGTTTGGAGAAAGGGCAAAGGTGACCTTGTTGAGGCAGTTCCTCACCTTGGGGCCAGCTGGACCGGGTTCACCCTTGGCACCATCCAGACCGCTGAAACCCTGGAGCGCAGGAGAGAGAAGAAACAAGAGTGAGAGTCAGGAAAAGACCTCACTACCTTGGTCAGAGTCAGAATTTGGGTCTAGAAGTGCAACACCCTTGCACTGTGAAGGACGGGGTGCTCTCACAACCCACTTCCAGAYGGGATGGCCCTCCAGATTAGGTGCTGGCAGAGGGCTCTGCACCAGCAGTAGCCATGGTGCTCCCCTTCCCCACAGGCCCACAGGTTCATGCCGGGACTGGGCATGTCATACAGCCATGCATGGCCTTCAAGGGCTCCCAAATCTTAACAGTAACAGTAAGGATCAACTTACTCTGTGACCCTTCATGCCTGGCAGGCCAGCAGTTCCGGGAAGACCACGTGCACCCTAGAAGAAAGAGGCAGAGAGTGACTGGAGAGGCCCACAGAGGCACAGGGGGCTGCTATCCCCTGCCCACCCACTCCCAACTCCCAGGGCTCCAGGGAGCAACTCCTGGACACATCCTTGCTCCCGGGCTTCACCATCAACTACCCTGGCCCAGCCAGCCTATGCATGGATGGACAGGAGTTTTCCTGCCCACATGGGCCAATGGCTGCCAGGACCCCCTTGGGAATGCCCATGGAAGAGGAAGCCACCATCTCCCAAATGCAGCAGACACTGGAGACATCTTACCTGGGGTCCAGGAGGACCACGCTCACCGGGACGGCCAGGCTTTCCAGCTTCACCCTAAGAGAAGGCAAAGAGAAGAACAACTTGTTGGAGGTTGATCCTGGTCCAGGTGGTCCCTATTCACCTGAAGACCTGGAATCCATCGGCCCAGTATTAATGTGGCCATCTGACCCTAAACTCAGCTCCAAGTAAGGGAAGATCATGTCCTCCCTGCAGGATGCAAGGTCTTGCAACAGCTACTTACATCATCTCCGTTCTTGCCAGGGGGGCCGGCTGGACCACGGGGACCCATGGGACCCTGGAAGAGATGCAGGGCACAGGGGTGAGGGCTCAGCTCCGGAGCAAGGCTTCTCCCACCGCCCTCCCACAGGCATGAGCCGGGTATTCCCAGGCCAAGGCAGCGCCATTCCCACCGCTCCTGGCCTGGAGCCAAGATATCTCCAGCCAGAGAATCCCTCAAGTGGTGAAGGAGGGAATGGCAAGGACGAAGCCAAGGCTGGGAAAACTCAGTAATCCATCCCAGACTGACAGGATATGAGGAAGAAGGAGAAGATCAGCAAGACTTACAGAAGCACCAGGCTCTCCAGGCTCACCAGGAGGACCTTGGAAACCTTGAGGACCCTGCAGCGTTGAGCAGGAGAAAAAAAGGAAAAAATGGGTTAGAAAATGAGCAGCCTGGTCTGAAGACATTGCCCTGCTGGCAACAGTGGTACCCAGGTAAAGTGGAGTGAGGACTCGGAAGCAGTGCCAGGTGTGTGTTGTCACCCATCAAGAGGGCCAGGGAAGAGTGGGAGGCCACCTCCTACCCTCACTCCACCCTGGTCCCCTCTCTACCCCTCCACGGGGAAAGTTACTCCCAGCCAAGAGCCAAAAGGACACTTGGGGCTGCCAGGACCAAGGGGTTCAAGGTTGAGGACTGGGGTTCAAGTCCATGCTGGAGACATGAAGGAGATACTCACAGGAGCGCCAGGAGGGCCGGGGAGACCGCGGGGACCGGCTGGACCCTAGGAACGAAGCAAAGAAAACCCGAGCTGAGCAGCGTGTCACTACGTCGCCTCTTCCCCCCGTCCCCCCCACCGCCGTCGCCGCCGGTGCCGCTGTCTCTTCCCAGGACCTCCCGCCTTGGCTCACACCTCCTACCGCTTGGCAGCCGCCTCGGCGCTGCCTGCCCGGGAAACGCTCCCGCCCCGTGGCTTCTCTCCTTGTTTTACAACATTYCCACCTCCTCCCCGCCGGGGCAGCGGGCTCCGTGAGCCACGCCGTGCCGAGCYGAGCCCCAGCACGGGCCGAGGCGGCGGGTGCTCCCAGCCAATTTTCAGATGGAGGAGGGGGGGGCACATGCCGGCGTCGCCCGGCCGCCTCCACCCGGCCGCCGCGCCGTTGGGTGCTCACCATGGGGCCGGGCACGGCCATGCCACCGGCTTTCTCGTCATATCCGTAAGACATTTGAGGAGCGAAGTTCTGCGGAGAGGAGCGAGAGAGAGGCATGAGCATCGCGGGCATCGCCAGCGGGGCCGGGCAGGGCCGAGCGGTTGCCCGATACTCACTCCGCCGAGGCCTGGAGGACCTGGAGGGCCTGGGGGTCCCGGGAGGCCAGGCTGTCCAGGGATGCCATCTCTGCCAGGGGGGCCGGGAAGTCCCTGCGGGGAGAGCGAAGGCGGGGRGTGAGCGCGCGCCGGCGCTGCCCCCGTGCCGGGATGCTCCGGGGYGCAGCCGAGAACGGCCCCGGAGCCGTGCCGCGTCCGGCTGGAGGAGCTAGGCTGGAGATACCCACCCTGTCTCCTTTGGGGCCGGTGTCTCCCTTAGGACCCTGGAGGGGAGAGGAGAGGCAGGGGGTTAGGAAATGACGGAGGACACCAAGAAAATAAGGAGAACTCTTTGGGAAAGAGTTTTTTCAGGAAAGAGATGCAAGTGATTACCTCTACTCCAGTGGTTTCTGGGTAGGAAGGAGAAGCTGAGGAGAAAGGAGAAGGGTCAGTCGGAGGAGCCGAGCCCGCGCCACGTTTCCACCCACCCCGTTCCCCACCCCGCCGGGGCCGCAGCGCCTCCGAGGAAGGATGCTGAGCCCGCGGGCCCCCCACGCCCCCCCACACCCCGAGTAGCGTCGCGGCAAAGCGAGGCGGAGGCAGCCCGCTGCTCGGCGCGGCGCGGGGCCCGGGGCCGGTACCGTGGGTCTCGGGACAGATGGGGCAGCATTCTCCGAAGGGGATCTCGGCGTTGGGACAGTCGGAGGTGTCTTCGCAGATCACCTCGTCGCACAGGATGTTGCCGCTGTCGCACACGCAGATCTGGCAGGGCTCAGGTTTCCACACATCCTTGTCGTTGTACGTCAGTCCATCTTGTATGCAGCTTCCGGTCTGAACTGGGGAGAGGAGGAGGCGGGGAAGGGAGCGTGAGGGCGCGAGAGCYGGGGCGCGGGGGCAGCCGCCGAGACTCGCGGTCCGCGTTCGGCCGCCGGCGTTCGGCCGCCTCTCCTGGGCGATCCCGGCGCGGCCTTTCCCTCGCTTCTCCCCCCCGCTCCCCTCCTCTTTCCCCCCTCTCCTGGAGCTTTTCGCCCTTCATCTGGTTCTCATCAGCCCATCGCGGTGACACAGGAAAAGCACCACCACAATAAACTCTTCCCACTTACTTTGGAATTTAAACAAAACCTCCAGCCAGTTGTTACGTCCAAACGCAACCTCGGCCCGCGGGAGCCGGGGCCAAGGCAAACAGCCCCCGCGCCGGGCCGGGGGCTCGGCGGCGGCGGCGGCGGC
>NW_028186905.1:22945-25883 GCF_003343005.1 Rhea americana
GGCACGGCCCGCCGTCGGCTCGCGCCACGCGGTCCCGTGCGACGCCGGCGCCTCGTGGACGCCCGGCCCGGCTCTGCCGCAGGGACGACGCTGCACTAGCAAAAACTGGGGTGTCCCTGGGACCCCCCCCGCCCCCCACCCGGCACGGGCTGGGCACCAACAGGGTCCCCGGGGCCACCAACCCCGCTGCCAAACGCAGCAAGGGGCTACTTGGCTCGGGGTGGATTTGCTTGCTCGCCCTGCGGCTCCCTTCTGATCTTCTCCCTTTCTTTCTCTCTTTCTTTCTTTCTTTTCTYTCTTTCTTTCTTTTCTTTCTCTCTTTCTTTCTTTKCTTTCTCTCTTTCTTTCTTTCTTTCCTTCTTTCTCCCCTTCCTTCCTCCCCTCTGGCACGCCTCCATGGCTGTTTCCACATTTGAAGAGCCACGTTGGTTGGAAAAAGAAAAAGCTCGCTGACAATAATCCACAATACACCGTGCAATTTTGGGAGGGTGTAATTACACACCAAAAAATATATATATTTTTATATATTTTTTTTATATTTTATATATATATATATATATATATATGTATATTAGCGGGGCCGTGGAAGACACCAGGATCTCGCAGGGAGAGGGGGAACGGAAACCCCACGGTGCGGGGAGCTTTCTGCACATCCCCCCAAATGATGTGGCATGGGGGGGGCASCTCAATTTTAAGGGTTTTTAGGGAAAATACGGTGCCAAACAGCCCCTTTCCATGGGCCTGGAGAGCAGCCGAAGGGTCTGGGCCGGTCCATGAGCCCGCAGGAGTCCCCGGGGCCGTATCCTGCCAACGGTGCCCTGGGCATCGCGGGGGCTCGGGGTCCCCCCACGGGACTGGGCAGCGGCTCGTTGGACCCAGGCGTCCGGGACAGGGCTGTGGGTGCTCTGGGGCAGCGCGGGGGGCTTGGGGGGGCGACAGGAACCGCCAGGCAGTGGGGTCCTGTCCTCACGCCCGCCGCCCGCTCCTGCCCGGCCCCGCCGCCGGGGCTGAGCACTTGCAAACTCGTGGGCCCGCTGGGTCATCGAGTGGCTTGTGCCTCGTCGAAAAGAAACCCACCCACGTGCTTCCCCCCTGCTTTAAACACCCGCGTCCGAGCGGTAGCTCGCAATGAGAGACCGAATTATTTATTATTTTTGCTGGGGGGGGGTGGAAAGGAAAAAAATGAAATAATGCAAGAACGGGGGGTGGGGAAGAGACACGTCGAACTTGAGAGCAAAAAAAGGCTGCGCCGGTGACCTCTCCAGGTCTTTTTTTCCAGCCTGCAATTAAATGCAAAGAAAGAAAAAAAAAATAAAACAGCAGAAGGAGTTATCTGTGCGAGTTGCACACCCAGACACACGCACACCCGCACACACGCACACACACACACACGCACGCACACGGAGCAGCTGGCCGGCTTTCAAGCCTGTATCTATGCATCCGAGACACGTTGCAGGCGAAGACTCCTCCAATCATGCCTCTGCGACTCGAAAACCCCTGGCCGCGCTCCAGGCTGAAGATGTGTCTTTAATTTTTGCAGCATGACAGAAAAGAAAAGAATGTCATCGTTTTTTATATGCATGTAGCGCGGGAGGGAGGAGGGGGGCCAATGCCACCTCATCAGCCCCGGCCGCCCGCCCGAGGAATGCAGGAGGGTTTCGTGCAGGGGATGGGGGCTGGGGGGGAAGGAGAAGGACGAGGGAGGGGAAAAAGAGAGAGGGAAGAAATCCCGCTTTGAAAATAATAATAATAATAATAATAATAATAATAATAATAATAATAATAATAATAATAAAGCCTGGGAAAGCCATCAGGATCCTAGGAAGTGAAACGGGAGACACCAGCCCCGGGGCCCGGGCCTGCCCCGGCTGCCGTGGGGCGCAGCGTGGGGTCCCTCCGTGCCCACCCCGGCGGCACCCACACGAGGACGGGGACCGGCCCGCAGCGCCCGCGCGAGGACGGATGGCGCCGGGGCGAGGGCGGCGGGGCGCCGCGGGCCGTGCCGGGCGCCGGGGGTGATGGGGTGTCCCGCGTCCCCCGCCAGCCCCATCCCTGCAGGGGGCTGCCACCCCTTCCCCGTGCGCCCCACTGGGGTCACTGGTGCCAACTGGGCTGGGGCGGGCGGAGGACGCGGCCCCCAGCGGGTCGGTGGCCGCGAGCGAGGATGGGGTCGCCCGAGCCCCCCGGGGACGGGGACGAGCGGGGCAGAGGCGGCGATGCGCCCGCCTTGCCCATGCCCACACCCACACCCGCACCCGCACCCGCACCAGCACCCACACTAACACCCGCACCAGCACCCGTGGGTCGCCCACGGGCTGCGCTTCGACCTGCCGAAAAGCGCAGCCGCCGGGGCCGCGGGGCCGGGGGAGGCGAGCGGAGGGGCTTGTTTGCCTGCGCCGCGCGAGCTGGAGCAGACACAGGCATCTGGAGCGAGTTAACTCCCCTCGGCGGCGCGGACACATGGAGCCGATTAACTCCCTTTTTCCTCGCGCTGCTCCTCGCTCCGCGGCCCGGGCGCCGGCGGCTGCTCGTGGGTGCTCGTGGCCCGGCCCCAGCCGGGTGCGAGGCGCCCGCGTCCCGCCGCGGGTCCCTGCTCGTCCCGGGGAGCCGGCTGCTGCTCCGGGCGGATGCGCGGTGGACTCCCGGCTCGGGGGCAGCCGGGGGCTGGTGGGGGACCGAGGCTGCCGCTGGCCCCCGCGAGCCTTTAGCCGAAGGCGTTCAGCACCCACGGGGGTCCCTTCCTTGAGGGGGGGGCCGTGTTGCTCCCCCAAAGCCCCCCAACAAGGTGGAGGACCCAGGCGTCCTGCTCCCAGCGTCGCGGCCGGCGCTGGCGGGGATTTCCCCGGCACCCCGCCGCCGTCGGCGTGGGCACCCCGGGCTCGCAGGGCCACCCCCCCACCCCGGACGCCTGGGTCCCTTGCACCCAGGATTGGGAAGG
>NW_028186905.1:26865-28956 GCF_003343005.1 Rhea americana
CCCCCCCCACCATGCTCCGGCTGCTCCCCGGAGCCTCCCCGGAGCCTCCCGAGTCCCCGGGAGGGGGGGGAGGTCCCTGCCCCTCTCCCCAGGGCGTCCCCCTCCCCTGGGTGTCTCCCAGCTCCGGGTGCCCTCCCAGCCCTAGGGGGGCTCTCTGCCGTGGGGACGGCGGCCGAGCCCCCCAGATGTGTGTGCATCCGCCCCCCCCCAATCCCGCTCCCGGCCGCTGGGACGGGGTGAGGCGGGGGCCGCGGCTGCCCCCCACGCCGTCCCCGCTCCAGGGGCCCGGGGGTGCTGGGGGGGCTGCGGCCCCCGCGGGCAGCGCGGCTCCCGGCCGGCTCCCAAGCCTGGCCGGGATTTCTCCGCGGCGCGGCTCTTCCAAGTGACCTCATTCCAGGCGGGCCGGGCTCGCTCCCCTCGGCCCTCGCTCGCTCCCCTTCCCGCGGTGGGAAGAGGGCCCCAGCGCCACGTGGACGGGGCGTGGGGCCGCGGGCGCCCGCCTCGCACCCTCCTCCTCCTCCTCCCCCCGCCGCTCCGGCCCCCCAGCAGCCGGGGAGGACCCAGGCGGCCGGTGCGGAAGGCGGCACCACCCACGACCCCCACGCCAAGCCCCAGTCCTTCGGGCAGTTTTGCAAAGCCAGATGCAGTGGAGATGCCCAAGGAGGGTTAGGGGGACCCCCGGCCCCATAGCTCCCATCCGGGCACCCAGTGGGCCAAGTGTTTTGCTGAGTTTTGGGGAGATGGGCAGGGCCTTCACCCTGGCTTGGGTGGGCGCCCACCTCAGCGGGTCACCGGGGCAGAGCCTGGCATGACCTGCACCACGTCCATGGGCACCGGGGCTGCAACACTTCAAGCCATRCCTCCCGCTGCCACCCGGAGCTGGGACTTCAGGGGTATCTCACTCCTGGGAGGGAGGTCAAGAGAGGCTGTCAGGGAGGTCAAGGAGCTTGGTAGAACCTGGAAATGGATGAACAAGGTCTCCGTGAGCTGCAAAATCCATCATCAAGCCCACACCAGGTGCCACATGGGTGGCAGATACACTCTTYTGCAGAGGTTATGTCAGGCTGGGTTGGGTTGGGGTTGCTGGGGTGAAGGTGTCATGGTTGAGTTGGGATTGGGCTGGAGTTCCAGGGGTGAAAACGTTGGGGTTGGGTCAAGGTCACTGGAGTGAAGGTGTCAGGGTTGGGTTGGGATTGCTGGGGTGAAGGTGTTGACGTTAGGTTGGGGTTTCTGGGGTGAAAGTGTTGGGGTTGCTGAGGTGAAGGCATCGGGGTGGGACTGGGGTTGYTGAGGTGATGGAGTTGGAATTGCTGGGGTAAAGGTGGTGGGGTGGGGTGGGGGTTTCTGGGATGAAGGTGGTGGGGTTGGGTTGGGGTTGCTGGGTGAAGGTGTTAGGGTGGGCTTGGGGTTGCTGGAGTGGGGCTGAAGTTGTAACATTCAGCTGAGGTTGTTGGATGGTGCTGTTGGTTTGGGGTTGTTGGGTGGTTGTGATCACCAAGTGCTTGGGGTTGTAAGGTGGTTGCAGTTGTCAGGTTGTAGTTGACAGGTGGTTGTGGTTGTCAAGTTGTGGGTTGGTGGTGCCTCCTTTTATATGAAATTCAATTTAGATTTAGGGGGCTGGGGTCCTCCAGCCAAATAGGCTGAGGGTGGACAGATGGACAGACAGGCAGAGAGAGGGACAGACAGAGGGCATGGACGAATGCGGGGAAACCCCCCATGTAAGGGGTTACGGCGGATGGCCTCTGGGGAGAGGGGTCATTCTGCAGGCAGGTGTGAGGACACGGATGCTCTGAGATCGCAAAGCCCGGGGTGGGGGTCCCCTCCGCTCCTCGCACCAGCCCCCCAGCCTTTCCTCCCTTTTCTTCCAGCCCTCTGGCCGCAGGGACCCTTGCCTACACCAGCAGGGTGCCCAGACCAACCAGTCCAGGTTGGGGTGCCAGGGTCCCGGGCGCTTTCCTAGGTCCCCAAAGCTGGGGCTCCAAAGCTGGGGGTCCCTGGTCTCCCAGGGCTAGGAAGTCCTTGAGTCCCTCAAAGCTGGGGGTCCCTGGGTCACCCAGGGCTGGGGGATCTCTGGGTCCCCAGAAACCAGGG
>NW_028186906.1:0-1973 GCF_003343005.1 Rhea americana
CTCTTGCAGCACCAAGACACCAGCTGTGCCCTGCAGCTCTCTCGCTCTCTGCCCTGGGGCAAGCTCAGGAACTTATATGCATTACCTATGCACACAGTTGCCTGCAATGACTGCAAAGGTTGGCTCAAGACTGTTGGGTACATGGCACAGCAGCTCTGCCCTGTGTGCTGCCTGCAGAACTAGCGCCAGATTGAGCAAAGTGCTGCCAGGGGGTGCTTTCCACAGCAGTGCAAAGTCACAGCTTGCATGTCCCTGTGTGAATAGGCATGTGTACGTGGTGGTATGAGCACAGGTGTGAACCTGTGTGCACTGTCCCAGGGTGTGTGTGTGTGTGTGTGTGCCCTCTGTGTGCGTGCATGTGCAAATGCATGTGTGCACAGCTACACATGACTCTACATGAGAATGCATGTGGTCTCTTCTCCATGTGCATACGCTTGCGTGTCCCTGTGTCAAAGCATAGCTCTGCCTTCCTACAAACAGCATCATCTCTGCTGGTTGCTTCCTAGGGCGGGAGCACCTTCAGCATCCTTGCGTGAGTGGAGGTCAGCCCTGCCCAGACGATAGAGACCTGCCCTGAGGTGAGGTGGGCCCAGAAAGAGGAATGGAGAAGGATGGCGGGTTACAGAGATGTGTGGAGCTGCCAGCAGAGACCCCAGGACAGTCAGCGCGGAGCTGCACGTGGACATGATGTTGGTGCCTGTAGCTCTCCTCTGCCACTACCATTTTGTGGCAGGGATCCCCCTGCCTGCCTTGGCTTGGGCACTGTTTGGGGGCTGCTGAGTGAGGGATCACAGGAGGGGAGATGTGTGGAGACTGAGTGGAGCTTGCTGGCGCATGCAGAGACCTGGGGAATTCTAGTGAGCACAGCTGCCCCTCGCTCAGTTCCCATGCAAGGAAATAGAGAAGAGGGTTGACTATCTACTCCGGAGGACACACCAAGGAAAGCCATGCTAGAGTAGGGCCACCGCAGGCACTCCTAACAGCTGCTTCCCCCAGGCAGCTTGCAAGGGCTGGCACCTGTGCAGAGATGGGGAAGCACATGGGGTGCCCCGTCMCCTCTGCAGCCAYAGCGTAGGACTACCAGGTGCATGTCCTGTTCTCATCATGTCCCCCATGACCCTGCAGGGGCTAACAGTTTGCAGTGCTGTATGCAACTGCGACCATGACTGCACCCCTGACAACATGGACATGTTGGGCCACGGGGAGCTGGGCATGTGCAGGGACAAGTGATCTGTGCAGCACTGCACACTGGGCAGGATCCCATTTGCCAGGAAGTTCAGCGGTGTGTGTTCGTCCTCCCAGGGCAGAAGACAGGGCGCTGCATGCCCAATGCTGGCGGCACCGAGAAGAGCTCTGAAATGCTGGCTTGGTGTCCAGCAGAGGAAGTGAGTGTCGGGTACGGGCCCCAAAGATGGGTCGTGGCACTGGGGAGGATAGTTCTCTGCTAGGATGGAACAGGCACCAAAAGGCTGGCCCATCTTCGAGGTCCCATTTGACACCAAGGGATGCTCTGGGTGGGACACCTCTGAGGGTGCTCTTGAGAGGTTTGGCCTCTTCAGCAATAGGCCCTGGCCTAGGGAGGGGGTGCCATGGCACAGGGATGCCACTTCCCAATGGCAGCATGGGAGCGGACTCTTGCCCTTTCTGCAGTGACCTGGGGCAAGCCTGGGGCAGCGTGGGGCACATGGACACAGAGCAAGGGGCTGGCAGGCGTCCCAGGCYATGGCCCGAGCACGGCCCTGCAGTGGGAGGCGCAGGTGCCCTGTGGTGCTGGGCACAGGGGCTGCAGCAGGGCTCGCAGCCCCAGGGCCTTATGCCACGCCGACGCCGGACCGGCAGACGGCAAGCAGGGAGGCTGCAGCGCGGCCCCAGGGCCCCCATGTCGCAGCACTGTGACGCGGCAACGCAGTCACAGTGCTCGCGGCACGAGCAGGGCTATAAAGCGCCCGCGCCCCTGCCGCTCTGCCAGGCTC
>NW_028186906.1:3841-5466 GCF_003343005.1 Rhea americana
GCTCTCTGCCCTGGGGCAAGCTCAGGCACTTCCATGCATTCCATATGCTTGGGCTGTTCTGCCTTGTGCAAAACAATGTGCATTTGCAAAGGCTCAGGGCTTGATGCTACATCAGGAAGCAGCTGCCACTTGTCAGCTCTCTCYGCATGTAATAAAAGTGCAATGCTTGTAGCCTCTACTGGCTCTGCTGTGTGTGTGTCATGTGAGTCGTGGCTGTGGCCTGAGAGCTTTGTCATGCAGCTGTGCTGTCAGGAAACACAGGTACCCTGCTGCCTGCAGGGTCTATTGTGGGGCTTGCAGGGTTGCTCTGCACCACAGGGAGTTTAGCCCAAGTCCGCCCCGGTTGCATAACCGGGCTATGACACTGCGCACGTGTGCAAATTTATTTTGGGGGCCACATTGAATCTGGGTTCGCTATTTCATTACTCTTCAACTTCAGACCTTCTTGCTGACTGTTTCTCATAGTTATTCTGTGGCTGGAAGCCACTGAATCTCTATGTAACCAACCGCTGTTCTTTCTCACAGATTTCCAGAACCTTGTTAGTTACTTATTTGTATTCTGCTTAACACAGCAGTGTTGTGCCAAAATGTGGGTTCTGTTACCCAGTGTGCAGGCAACCAATAGACACACAGGGTCGAGATATTTGTTTATTTCATTTCTGCACAGAGATAGGTGCTAGGTGGTAAATCCACAAAGCTAGCACACCTTCTCCCCCTCTCATCCTTGATTTATACACACTTTTCAGGGAGTACTTTATACAAATCTTTCTATTGGTTACAGTTTCATTACATCAGGTAATCGCTCTGCGCTTGCGCTTTCACATTCTTGTTAATTAGCACAGGAAGTGAAGAAGAGGCGGTAACATCATTATCATGCCATTTCCATCTCATTATTCATTTAGGGGTGTGAARTTTAATATGTTAATAAGCCTTAATGAACCTAAGGTCACTTCTGGGTTATTCTGCTGTTTTTGTCTTACCCACCCCTCGCAATCTTCAAAGCGCTGTGGTTTCATCAAGGTTACTTAGCCAGAGCTGGTTATCCTTTGCAGTACTGTTTTTCTCTCTCCCCTGTCCTTGAGTCTTGTTAACTATTTGCAAGGTTTTTCTCACAGCATTGATCCAACAAGACCTCTGTTATCCCTCTAGACTCCTTAACACCCCTCTCGTGCACTCTGCACTACCCTTGCAGCCTTCTGTGTGCCCCACAGCTGTCTTCTAGTCTTCTATTCTGCTCAGAATCTTGCTGGAGGTTGTCTTCTGGCCTTGGGGCCCCCTGGTTAGTGCTCCAGTCCCTTCAGCAGCCCGCTGCTGCCTTTTAGCAACCTCTTTTGGCCATTTATTTTCTACACTCAGACCTCTGTTGGCCCTCCAGACCCCTTAGCACTGCTCTAGTGCACTCTGCACTACCCTTTCAGCCTTTTGTGTGCCCCAGAATTCTCCCCCCCAACCCCACTTGGACACCTAGGAACTCTCTAGTCTCCTAGGAAGTCCTGTAGCTGTTTTCCTTGTTCCCCGGAGTCATTCTTTTTGCCATGTAGACTGTTTAGCAGCTGTAACTAGCTCTGGATGACTCCATTTTCCTTGTGGTCTTTACGTGTCCTCTGGCCCTCTGGAATCCCCTT
>NW_028186906.1:6598-24066 GCF_003343005.1 Rhea americana
TTTTGAAGCCTTTGTTTGTTGTGCCCCAAAGTGCTGTGTTGGTTCTGCAGCCCTCTTTGCACCCTTCTTGTCTTCTGTGAGTCACCCACTTYRAGATACAGAGCTAGTATTCCCCTGGAGACCTACCTATTCCACCTAGCAACTGCATTTTCTTAATTACTCTAGGTACTACACAGGAAACACCCCTCTTGGGAAGTAGTCACCTTACAGAAGCAGGCTTGTTCCAAGAGTTTATTTTGGTATCTCAGTTTGCCCTACAGGAAATGGTGTCCTACCCAAAGAGCTGAACTGTATGCAGGTCTGAAACAATTAACTGTGGTATAATATTCCCTTTAAAGGTTATGTGGAATGTTGTCATTTTCTTCCAAAGCATAAGCAGAACAGGTTTCTGGTTTTGAATGCAGAGGTTCATGCTAGTTAGAGTAAAAAGAGGTTTAACAACATACCTCCTGGTATCATGGAAATAGTAGATGAAGTCTCAGTAGCAGAGTAGATAATGCTTTTCATCAAAAAGGTCTGTTGATCCTTTTTATAGTTTGCAGTCTGACCAAAAGAGAAAGACCTGCTCCTTCCCCTGTATTTATGGCTTCCACTGCTATGCTCCTCCCCTTCCAAGTGCTTGAGGGTAGGGCAGTGGGCAGGACTAGAGTTACATAAAGGCAGGCCCTCAGCTCAGGGAAATCATTCTGGCTTTGCTCTCTCATGGGAGTAGTGCTCTGGAATTGCCTTAAAGTAATAAATGCTGTAAAGAGCAGCATTTGAGGAAAAAAGACTGCCTGCAAAATTTATTGCTSCATTTAGAATAGCAAGGGTCATGCCTTAACATAAGAGCAATGGGATGGCTGAATGCAAAGACGCAAGTACGACAGAAAACTGCTCATACCCTGCCTTTTTTCTCTCCGTTTGGTGTTTTGTTATGGCATGTTCAGCGGTGGAAAAGTACTTCCAGGTGTCCAGGTATATCTTCTGTTAAGTGTCATTATTGGATTCTGGTGTTTCTGTGTTTTATTGTGGAAGGGTCCCAACTTCATCACTGGGTTCTTCCCAGATGATGAGACCTTAGAAATTGTCTGCTCCTCTTTCAGACTGTGGACAAAAGGAGACAGCAGAGGTTCTCAAAAAGCATTTTCTCCTTCTTTCACAGCCTAGGTGGTGGTGTGTTGTGTAGCATCTCCAGTAATTCAGATGCATGTGAGCTGTTGCTCTCATCAGCTAGTCTGATGGCTTACTTGCTGGATGTTTTGCTGCTCCTCAAAAATATTGTCAGCCCTGTCAGGGAGATACTGTTGGAGGTTTTTGTAGTATGTAGACTTGTGGAAGAATGTAGACTTTATATGAAGAGAGAAGGAAGCACCCTCCCTCCCTGCCACTGCAGTATGATGAGAAATGTAGTCATGTCATTGGAAACACAACCCCAGCATAAGTAAGCACATGTGCTTCAAGAGCTCAAAAATCAACCTACGTATAGCTAATCAGCTCCCCTCTTTTCCTGCCCAAGCATTAGGGCTGAGCATGAAGAAACTGCTGGACTTTCCTGGGCAAGCAGCAAGCAGTTTGTAGTGTTGCCTTCCAGCTCCTTTCTTATATTTGTGCCCCTGAACACACTGCTGTGTACTGTTTTGCAACTCTGCTTCTGACCCTTACTCTGGCTTTAGGGGCTGCCCACTTTGTTTTTTCGGGTACCGTGCAGCCCTTTCCAAGAAACGGCTGAGGATTTCCAGTGAGGCAGAACAGGTGATCATACCGGTGTTTCAGTTGTTCCAGGGCTGGTCAGCACTGCCTGGCAGCACAGTAAGTTTGTTGCGTTGGTTTTCCAGGTACCGTGGACATCACCGCAGAGAAGCTGTGGGAGCTTGGAATTGGTGTGGCACAGGTGAGCGGCGCACACACGGCACTTTGGCGGAGGAAGCTCTCGTGGATGAGGCCGGAGCTGGCCGGCACGGGGGTGACTGCTCGTGTTCCAATTTGGCAGGTGATGAAGGTGAATGTGGTGACCGAAGGAAGATCGGAGAGCGTGCAGCTGCTATTGCGGATGTGTCTTCAGTACAGATAGTGACCCCGAGAACTCCAAAAGCTAAGTTGAGGGGCGAAGAGCCATTTAGGGTGTCTTGGCTGTGTGTGTTTGCCTGCTGACATTCAGTGCAGTGTGGAGGGCTCTTCTGGTGAGTGCTGTGTGTGAGGCAGGTGCAGCGGAGGGTGGATGGGAGGAAGCGAAAGTGAGCTAGGCAGGGCAGCTCCAGCCTGTGTCCATGTTCCTGTGTAGTCTGTGTTGTGTGTTTTAGCTCTGCTACCTTTTGCTCAGGTCTTGATGTCACTTTTGTCCTTTGCATGCAAGGAGCATGGTCCACACCGTGCAGCAGTAGTGTGGTAGACATCCGTCATCTTTTGTGTGGCATCACTCATCGGCATCCTGGCGACGGATCGCCTCTCGTTCCGTGTGGCCAGCTAAAAGGGGCTGTCTGTCACTCCGGCTTTGCGTCGTAGCCATTTGCAGCCAACCATCTTTGCCGTCATCAAGGCATCATCGGCCGCTCTTGTTTTGCACCTCTGTGGCGTCCTTTCAGGGTTTTCTTCCCTGCGTCACCACCGCCTCGGATCTTCCTCACCGGCCTGTCTTGGGTTGATCTTTCTGGCTTTGCCGGAGCTCTCGCCATCAGAAGTGGTGGCACTTGGTTCTTTTCCGGTCTTGTGCAGAGCATCAGAGCTGCGCAGTTGTGATGTTGTAGAGCTTTCTAACCCACAGTATCTTATGTGTGGGAGTAGTTCTTTTAGTGTAGAGCTTTTCTGAGTGTTTGTCTAACGTTTCTTATCTGTCTGTTTGGTGCTGGAGCTGCCTTGCCTGTGGGTGTTAGCAACGGTAGTGCGCAGAGCGTGCTGGTGATGGACCGGAGCGGCGATTGATYGGCCTCCTTGTGCTCTGCTTTGATTTTTGGCAGATATGCAGTGGCTTTCCCAGCGGGCTGAAGAGAGATGGAGGAAGAAAGGGTTGTGCTATAAGAAGATGAGCTAGAGTTGTTTTTGGAAGGAGAGCAGTGTGGTCAACGGTTCCCTTGTTAATTTTTGCTTTGTGCTTGTAGGTGTGGAACAATGTGCAGCGAGGGTCCCTCTCACCCAGGAGGAGCATGACGAGGCGAGCGTCAGTCCGAGAGGAAGCGGCGCATAGTATAGAGCTGTTGTCTTGTTGGCGCCGTCCCCGTTGCCCACCGCTGTTCTGATTTTACAGGTGTGTGGCATGCCTTGGCACGGCAACCCGTAGCCTGGTGGTCAGGATGGGCGAGTGGAGCAGGTAAGTGTTATAGTGTGGTATGGTTGTGGATGGGGTGTGGTTTTTGGCATCACCCCCAGGTCTAGTCTTTTCTCTGGTTTTGCAGGAAGTTGTGGAGAGGAGAACGTGAGCGGCAACAAGAAGGCTGAGCAGGTGAGAGGGGGCACTTGTCAGGCTGGAGTTCCCCTGTCCGGTCAGGTAATGCCAGGCTGCTGGTCAGTAATTTCTTTTTTTTTTCTCTTCTTTTTGAGATACTGTGTGGGCTTTTTCCAGGAACGTTTGAGTGTTTGAGGTGAGGTAGAATGGGTGAGTATAATGGTGTGTTGGTTCTAGGGCTAAATCGATGCCGCCTAGCAGAAGAGTACTTTTGTTGTCTTGGTTTTTCCAGGTGCCGTGGGTGTTCTCACAGCCACGATGAAGCATAGAATCGGTGCAGTGCAGGTGAGCAGAGCAATTATAATGGTTTCGGGGAGGGTACCGTTGCAGAAGAGAGCGGAGCCGACCGGCACGGGGGTGACCGCTGGCGCTCCGGTTCGGCGAGCGACGAAGGCGAACGTGGCGACTGAAGGAAGATTGGAGAGGATGCGGCCGTTATCAAGGCTGACTCCTGAGGACAGATGGTGACTCACAGCACTCCAAAAGCTAAGTTGAAGGGCAAAGAGTGCATGTGGGGTGTATACGTGCACACTGACATTCAGTGTAGTGCGGAGGGTTCTTCTGGTGATTCCTGTGTGAGGCAAGTGCAGCAGAGGGTGYACGGGAGAAAGCGAGGGTGCGCTAGGCAGGGCAGTTGCAGCTTGTGTCTGTGTAGTCTGTGTGTTGTGTGTAGCTCTGATACGCTTTTCTCAGGTCTTGATGTCGATCTTGTTCTTTGTGCTCGGAGAGCACGGCCCACACTGTGCAGCAGTAGAGCGATCGGCATCCGTTGTCCTTTGCCTGGCGCGACTCATCGACATCCTGCCAAGGGATCGCGTCTCATTCTGCGCGGCCAGCTAAAAGGGGCGGTCCGTCGCTCCAGCTTCGTGTCGTGGCCGATCGTCTTGGAGGCCGTCGTCGCGGTCTCACCGGCCGCTTGTCTTCCGACTTTGCGTCCTGGTCGTTTGCGGCCGATATACTGTGTCTGTATGTATGTTTGTGTCTTTGTTTGGAGCTGCCTTGCCTGTGGATGTAGTTACGGTAGTGGGCTGAATAGAGTAACGTAGCTATCCTACTTATTGGGGGGGTGGTTAATAAGAGGTAGAAGTATTTATTTATTTTTTTATTATTAGTTAGGATTTCCAGTTTGGGGGGCTTCCTGGTCATTCCAATGCAGCGTTACCTTTAGGAAGGATGGTAGCAGATAGTTACGCTAACCGAAGGGATGGATGGCTGCAGCGAGTGTGAGTGGGCAGTTGTTTGGTAGTTAGATGGGTTTGGTATTGAATGTGTCTAATGTCRTATGCTTTTCTTTTTGCCTCTAGGTTGTAGTTAGCATTCTGAATTATTTTTGGTATTTTGAAAAATAAACCCCAGCTGGGGGATTTTTTTTTTCCCCAGCTGGGTTTTTTTTTCCCTGGTCCTGGCCACTCTGCGAGGCAACAATTGTCGCCTATGTCGACGCGGAGCTTTGCCTCAGGGCCAGGGTTTTCTAAGCAGGATTTTTTTTTTTTTTTTAGGTGCTTGGTAGCCCTGTTACTGAGAGCTACCTAACATAGGAGGTGCTTGCCTGATACTGCAGGAAGGTAGTATATGTGCCGGGTGATGTGAGTAGTAGCTGTGAGATTGTAGAGATGGATGGCGAAGAGTACGTGGAGCTGCTCTAGAATGTGGAGTTGCTCGTTAAGCTTTTTCTGTTGTGATGATTGAACCCCAAGATCTCTTGATGGTGTTGGGATAAAGAGATTGTTGACTTTTCTTTGAGCAATAAAGACAAAGATGGTTGTGTTTGTCTCTGTCTTTATTTGAAAGAAGTTTTGTTTGTTTGCGTCCTCTTAATTAAAATACGCGCATCCACTTGGCTTTCAGTCCGGCTGAAATTGTCCTTTTTTTTTTTTTTTAAGAAGGAAGTCATAGATCGCTGCTTGCTAGGCTATAACTGTTGTTCCTTTTGCTCCATTTTTTGTTTTGTCTTCACTTTGTCTCTTTCTTTACTCTGTGCACTTTAAATGTGTCTGTACTTTGGTTTACCTCTTTGCTCTTTTTTTTATTCTGTTGGCTGGGTTGTACACTTTGCTCTGTCATCTCTGTTCTTTGCTCTATAGTGTTTGCTTTCTGCTTTATTCTCTCCTCTCTACTCTGTGTTCTGTATTGCTAGCTGACTAGTCAGCTTTATTCTCCCTGCAGTTATCTGTTTTAATTTGCATATATCATGCCTTCCCTAGCAGAGGGAGGATACTAGCTCGGAGCAAATAATAATTATTTTAATTATTTTTTTAAAATAATTAAATTAGGCCAGGGCCAGGGTTAGGGTTAGAGGGTTAGAGTTAGGGCCATTTAGGGTTAGGGGGCTGGGGGTTAGGGGGCTGAGGTTAGAGATGCCAGTTAGGGTTAGGGCCAGGGTTAGGGTTTAGGGTTAGGGTTAGGTTAGAGGGTTAGGGCCGGGTTTGGGGTTTAGGGTTAGGTTAGAGAGTTAGGGCCGGGTTTAGGGTTTGGGGTTAGGTTAGAGGGTTAGGGCCGGGTTTGGGGTTAGGGTTTAGGGTTAGGGTGGTTGTCCCAAAATCCTCCAGAGGTCCCTTCCAACCAATATGATTCTCTATGCATATGGGGTGGCTCGCACGTTTGGAAGGATTTGGGAAGAACGTAGGTTGATCGACARGAAGGGGAAAGAACTGGTCCCTGAGGAGCTTGTGGGGCAAGTTCTGGATAGCTTAYTGCTGCCCACTGAGATTGCCATAGTCCATGTTAAAGGACATCAAAAACGAAACTCAGCTACAGCCCGAGGAAATGGAATGGCAGACAAAAAAGCTTGTGAAGCTGCCCTGCAGTCAGAAGTTGCTATGAATTACYTTACCCGTGAGATACCCTCCCCGCCGGAGAAGCAGCTGYTCAGTGAAAGCAAGGAGGAGACCTTCAGGGAAYTAGGAGCTATAGAGTCTGGAGGAAAATGGACACTTCCTGATGGGAGGGGAAAGATGAATCAGAATGAATAATGAGAGCAATCTTCACGGTTTTACATCAGGGGAGCCGCTGGGGAGYTCAAGCAATACGTGATGCCGTGCTACAAAGGTACGTATGTGCAGGAATACACACTTTAGCTAAGCAAGTGTGCAGGAGTGGTGCAGTATTCCAAAGGATAAATAGGAAAATCCTATTTAGGATTTTAGAAGAATGACTGAAAGAAAGGATTTTTGAAGAATGACTGAAAGTTRTTTGATCAAATGAGTGGGATGGATTCCCTTTTTTTTATTATTTTTTTTATCTCATGGTTACACTTATTTGCAGAAGCAGGTATTTTTCTTGGCTTGCAGTAATCTCAAAACACTGTGGTCACAGCAGATTTTTGCTTTGCCATTTTCAAACGATAATGTGTCAAAAGCCTCCTGGGTCTGTCCTGCTCAGTTAGTTCCGATCAGCATGCCCTTTTTCCTTTGGACTTTTCCTCTTCTTTCCTTTTTTTCCCCCCCTTTGTTTTCCCCCCAATCAAGATGTATTAATTCAATCTCTCTAATTTCAGAGACAGATAGAGTGCAGCAAACAACTTTGGTAGTGGGAAGGAAGAAACTTCTCTTCATTCCTGCAAAGTGTAACTACATTTGGCCAATCTTTTCGCTGCACAACTTAAAACCCCAGAGCAAAGCAAGGGCCCTGCCTAAGGGTGCAGACGGCACTGAACACAGCCAGATGCTCCTGTTCGTAACAGGTCCAGGGCGCATCACGGCAGCAGAAATAGTAAGTCTTAACTTTGGAGCTGATGACAAAAGGACAAGCAGACTAAAGAACACATTTTAGGCTGAAAAAAAGCCTAAAAACMGTCTTCAAATTTACATCTTAGCACAGAACCAAAGAAAGCGCTGGTGACTAAAACAGAGCTGCAACTAGCAACAGCAGGAAAAGGATTTTGTCTGATTTCTTTCCTCCCCCAGCAGCCAGGAGTTTYGGAGGGACCTCCTGCCTTGGCAGCATGCTCCCACGCAAGAGGGCACTGCAACTCCATGCATCGGGGCACACGGCTGTGGCCCCGCGAGCTGCCTTTGCACAAGGCTACCTTGAGTTGAGTCCTTGGCTTCTCATGTAGGCTGGTAGCAAATGCAGCAATCTGGACAGACAGTCGCTGTTTACCTCCATGCCCAGGTTGCTGAAGCCAAAGAAACTGTAACATTAGCAAGCAAAAGGAAAAAAAAAATCAAATTTCCCCCCCCCCAACAAAACCTCTATCCCACCAAAAAGAGACATTTTATGACAGACACGGCAAATTTTATAAGTCAATTTCCTTCCTTTTTCTCCTGGATTTGTTTTCTGCCAAGTCAGTAAATTGGCTCACAGAGAGACCTGATGAGCTTCACAGCTGGTCAAGGTAAGTAGCAGACCCACAAACCAAGCATGTCAAGGACAAACTAAGGAGGGATGAGACCCTCTCTCCTTTCTCAGCACCCATAAGTTCGCCCTTCCACTTCAGGGGAGACACACCATAAGGCTTTAGGAGATGCGTGGGCCTGGCTGTTAACCCACATAGCTGCTCTAATAGAGGAGACCAAAGGCTTCAGTTGTTAGACAAAGGAAAGAGAGTTCATCCACTTAGTCTCCATCAGGATTTTTTTAGGTGTGGCTATGGCCAATCTTTAAGCCTTTCTATAGAGGGTTTACACTCCGTACTTCAGTGACCTTTAAGTATTATGGGCAGCCATTAACACTTCTCAGCACAACAGGATTAACACCGGAGTGGAGAAGGAAGCAGATCAAATCTGATTGAAGTGAACAGGGTGGGGGGGCATGTGTTTCCATGTTTGCTGCTGCTTTGGCTCTCCAGGAGACTCCTCTCATGGAAGATACTTTATCAGCAAGAAAAGGGATCTAGTCCTTTTATTTTCCTTTTTTTTTCTTTTCCTTTTTTTTTTCTCTTCTTTTTCCCCCTAAGACTCCAATCACTACGTGGGGTGCTATAACACCAGAAGGGCATTGCCTCTTCATGTTGTACCCTCTGTGCTCCCCTACAGGGACTGAGTACAACTTGGGGCAAAGGGAAGCACTGGCCATGAAACTGTGTTTGCCACTTATTAAAAAACTCACAATCCAGTCAAGTAGAAATCAACTGTCATTCCACAGTTCAGTGCAATCTCATCAAAGGTTGTGGGGGTTTGTTTGTTTTGTGAGAGAGTTAAACGAAAAACAAGCTCCAAGAATAATGTCTGTCCCTTTTTTTCTTTTTTTGGGGGGGGGGGAGGAGGGGGGAGGAGGACAGACTATTTCTTGTGCAATACAGCCAAATGCACTCCTTGTTCCTCTGGAAATACTCCACATCTGAAATGGAAGGTAGCCTGTCACTGAGTATGCCTCCTGCAGCCGCTGATTAAAGATGCTGCCCTGGAGCTCCCAATATTTCAGGCCATTTCCGTGGAGTTACATTTCCCTAAGGATTCTCACTCACGTGTGAACCCACATCACGATCAGACTTTTTCCAGGCTGAAACCGTATTCAAGCTGTAATAACACAGATTCCGTTATGCTGCCCATCGATTAATGCCTTTTTCACCATAGCAAAAGCAAGGTGTGGGTTTTTTTAACACCTATGGGAATGACTTTCTCTTCCTGTGGCTGCAATCAGGAAAGCACTTGAGCTAACTGTCCCTTGTCGGAAGTMGCTGGGGATTTCCAGGTCCATCTGAAATACTTGCCCAGTTGTCCTCATCACYGCTTTTGAAGGTATAGCTACGCAAGCAAAGCAAGCGGGAGTGCGGATTTACAGCACATCCTCTGTTTGACGGGAACTGCCAGTGTTTGCCCTCTCGGCACAGCAATGGCAGATACACTGGTCTGCTCACTGAAGAGGAGTCAACTGTTACACCAACCATGGGGTAAACTATGCCACAGGCAGGTGCCCCATGGGCAGCTATTGCGCAGTACAGAAGCTGCTGTAGATCTATGCTTCACCCTGCTCCCATGGCAGTTTAAACCCTGTGATTGTAGCACTGTGGCTTCTCTGTCAGAAAGTTCTCTCATACTCTTTTACAGATGGAGAGTTAAGACCAAGCTCCCTGAATGCTTCTGAAGACTTTAACATCTAAACTGGCCACGAACTGACTTCACCAACCAAGCACTAGCAGTCATATGCTGTTGCTGTAAAAGAAAGAAAAAAAAAGAAAGAAATTGTACTATTTAAATTGACCAGCAGTCACTGCTATCCCTGGCAGGAATACGCTGTTCATTCTTACTTTCTGGTCTTTCTTCTCAGTACCAGCACAAGCATTGCTGCAGCTGCACAACGAAATTAACTGATTTGTCTGAAAAAATAATCATATTCTTCACTTCCAGACCACTACCCTTACTCACTGGCTCATCCTGACAGCGGGCGTTTCCAGGAAAAGCTGTGTATTATGCACATATAACGTGTATTAAATTATACGCATACAACTTAAGCTGGTCTAGTATAGAAATACATTGCAGGCTTGAAACTGAGCTTTATGATGCAGATTTATCTGCTAAATTCAGAACATTGCTGGCTCAAACTTTTAGTTTTTCCCATAAGTAAAAACAAAATCATGGTAAAGCTATAGGTTTTGCCATGATATTTCTTCTTGATCAGACATTTTCATCTAAAAAAAAAAAGAAAAAACTTCATCTGATCATTCCCCTCAACTGATCCTACAAACTAGTTGAAATGTAAAGGTAGCAGAGCAGAATCCTGCTTTCACTGAAAGAAACAACAAAAGAGCTGTGTTAGCAGCAAGAAATCTCTTGCTGTACAGTAGACTAGTCATAAAACACAAAGCTGCTGGAAACTACTTTGCGCATAAACTGGAGACTAGGTTACGCAGGTGAGGCTTTGCTCGCCCTGTTTGGAGTAAGATATAGGATAAAGTGCACCTGCTGTTGCAAGTAGCTTCTGAACATTCTCAAGTTTGTGTTGTCATGTCCTCTGAAGAGCCYGTTTAGGAGCTCTCCTTGCCTAAATTGTGCGTTCATTGGGGCAGGAATATCATTTTCTTACATTCTTACTCAGGATAGGACATAAGGAGAGGACTTAAAGGGGGAAAGAAAGGAGAGAATTTAAAAAATAGAATAAAACTTCTGCTATTGACGGTTAGACACTTTTGCTTCTCAGCACTAAGAACAAGCGAGCAGTAACACATAACAAGTCGGTCAGGTTCTTGAGAACTCTCCGCCTGAGAACAGCCAGAGCGTTGCTACCAATTTATCGGAGGATAGAAGACCCTGAAAATACATTATTAAGTCCCTATGTAGTCCTGGACATTCAAACAAATAGCCCAGGTTAAAAATAAAGATGGATTGCTTTCTTCCTCAAAGGAGAATTGCGGCTATGTCAAGTGACTCACAAAGACTGTGTTGCTCTACAGACAGATGGGACTATAACTGTTACATGAAGTTTAAAAATTATGCCCTATCTCCACTGCAAAAATCTAACCAGCTCTGAGCAAAACAGGGAACAATCATGCCAGAAAYGGCTTCTTTGGCCTCAGTATATACAATCCAAGGACAGATTAACCCTCGCCTAAAGTTTCATTAAAAAACTGCTAAAATGATACACGTTACAACCATCTTTTAAGTGCCTGCTTCAATAGTGATGGGGTTTTGTTGTTGTTTTTTGGGTTTTTTTATTTTATTTTTTATTTTATTACTACTATTATTATTATTTTATTTTACAAACTGTAGATCTCCAAAGCTTATGATGTCCGTGGAAGAGAACCTGGGCTTGTATCAGCCCTCTTTCCACAGATTTGTTAACTGACTTCCCGCTCCACAGATACGTTCTTCCCTTACTTAGGGCTATCATGCCCCACTGAAAGAGAACTGGACATCGTTTTRGGGGCCTTTTTTTTAGCACTGAGAACACTCCACGGGGAGGGGACTTGCCTTGTTCTTTGCCTGATCTTGTTAATAAATGGTGTCTGACTTTTAGAGCTGAAAAAGCTCTAAAAATATTAGACCAAATTTTGGTCTGAGACATTGAAGGAAGCCTCATTTTAAAGGCTGACAGGAGGAAGAAGACAGACAGGTTTTCCAGTAACAGCTGAGCTTTAAACATCATTGTATGAATTTGGGCGTTCATAGTTTGAATACATTTTAGCAATACAAGCTAAAAGGCAGTATGCATTAGGGTTACTGCCTCCCCCAAAGAAGCAATGAAAAGTAGTCAGCCTGGCTTTAGTGCCATTACAGATAACACAGGTAGAGCCTTGTTCTGTCGGTCTTCTCAGATCATCTTTCTGGGGACGGTGATCAAAAATGGCTCAGTCCACCTATTACAGCAGCTAACCTATTTCTAGTGTGATCTGATCCCCCTCGCCACACGAGGGGAAGAGGGAGACTGATGCCAGCTGTTTCACCGTGCACTACTCAGTAGCATACTCACACTGGGAGCCAGCCTGAAATTGTGGTAGTGAGCCCTGGAGAGGAACCAGCTGGGGGAAAGGCAGGAAGAAAGAGAGAATCTATCTGCTGAAAAAAAATATTATCAGCAAGAATCATTTCCCTACTGCAGATGGAAACTAAGGACATATAGAAGACTGAATTTTGCTCACAAGCCTGGAATTTAACCGGTGGTCAAAACCTGAGTGAAAAGAGAACTCTTCCTCTGGCCACATAAGCCTTCTACACTTGATTAACACCCCTCACACATGGAATCCCTCTGCAGGCAGCTACTTACCCATGTGAGTGAAGTTAGACCTCGATTCATCTGCAGGGCTCCAGTTCTATCTTCTTCCTCTCCAGCATTCACTGTGTTAATTCAGTAGTTCAGGTAGGCGAGCCTCTCAGTACTCCATTTCCCCCTTTTTCTCTCTTGCTACATTTTATTTGGTTCTAAAATGAAAAGGGGGGAGAGCACAGGAGGTTAAAAGTCTGTAGAGGATTTCTCCTCCCCAGATCAGGATTTAATTGTATTCGTAGTGAGTCCCTTCTGGTTGCGCTTGGTCTTTCAGATGAATGTTTCATCAATATGATTGGGATCACAACCCATTAGTCTAGTCAGTTTACACAATCTGTTGTGACAGCTCAGAGTATAGTACTCCCTAAAGGAAATATTAGATGACACCCTATCATTTTATTCAAATTATATTTTGCGCTCCACACTATCATTCTAATGTCATTCTCTCCTGGATTATGTATTTGTGATATCCAGCGAGCACTAAAATCCTTCCAATAAGGATTAGATTAATATTTATGTTAGCCATCCTCATATTATTATAAACAGGGCCATGGATACTTCTGAGGAGAAAAAGAAGGAGATGTATGTACAAAAAAATAAAAAAAGGGGGGGATGGAGGATATGTAGGGGGAAATAAAGGTGGAAAGCAAAAAAAAAATAAAACAACCACGAATACGCGTGGATCGCAGCAGCCTCCACGCACGGGCGGTGCCGGGGCACCTCCCACCGCCCGGCCTGGACCCCACGGTCGCCTCCGCTGGGCCACTGGCACCTTCCCCCGGCTGCCCCGCCACACTTCCCAGCCTCCCCGAGCCGCGGCCACGATGTACCTGCCGCTCCGCTCCGCGCCGCGCTGCCTGCCCAGCTGTGGCGCGGGGGGCACCGGCCGCCTCCCTGCCCACCCCCGGCGGTGCGCCCCGTCGAGGCCGTCCGCAGCGGCAGGAAAGGCGCTGTGGTTCCCGCCCTCCAGTGGCGAGGGATGCGGATGGGGCCCGGAGCCGGCGGGAAACCTGGCCCCGTTCTCGCTGTGTTTGCCCTGTGGGGAGCACGGCCCGCTTCGGCCCGTTTGCACCACTTCGGGGCGGGAGGGCGGCGGCGGCGGGGGGGCTGGTCCGTGGCCGGGAAATAACTGGGTCCGGGACCCCTCCGAGAAAGGCAGCGTTTTTCCTCAGAGAGGGGAGGAGGGTGGAAAATAGCCGGGGATGAAACGAACAGCCGCGCTACCACTTGCCTTGAGGAAGAGGAGAAACAAATTCAGACTGAAAGTAAACCCCCYGTTCAAGTATACTTGAAGATGTACGAAAAGAAAACAAAGAGCCCCCCACCCCCAAGCCTGGCTGCGTGTTGGGAAGTTGCAGAGGGGTGCTGCTCTGAGTGCTTTGGTTCTGCCATTAATTCACCGCTGAGGGCTGTGATTTGCCTTCCTTGCCAGCTTCATGGGAAGCACATAAAATACCTGCTCCGCTCCCAGAGAAATGGGGCTGCCGTCGCTGAACCGTGCACTTTTCCCGCACGACCCCACCATCGGGAAACGCCAACGGGAAGGGGCTGGCGGGTCATTTCATTTTTCTACATCGGTCTTTAATATCCACATGGAAGTTCGGGATTAGCGCCGAGGAATGAAGTTTCGTTAAAAAACCAAAAGGGAGTCCCGAAGTGTCAACGCCAAGAGAGTGTGCAGAAGAGGTCATCGGTTTTCAGAGAGAGTCTGTTAACGAGAAAAAGAAAAACAAAACAAAACAAAACAAAACAAAACAAAAAACAACGAAATCTTTTCTGAGGAGCCATTTGAAGCCGATCCCCTTTCGGGGAAGAGCCTGTCCCTGCTACAGTTACTTACCCGCCTAGAGTCGATGTATTAAAAATAAATACATGCGATGTGTGCAGCTGGAAGAACCTCTCCCTTCGGAAAAACGTGAAAATAACTGAGTTAGTTTTTAAATCAGAGGAAACGGATTCGAATGGTTAAAAATCCAGTTGGCCCCTTTCACAGGGAATTTGGGTCTAACCAATTGCAGGGGAAAATTTTTCTTGGGGAGCAGACTCTCTCACTTGGCCAGAGTAACTGGCGAGAAAGCAGACCATGCAGTTGCCTGAGAAGCAAGACAGTAGCGAGTGAATTCCGGTTAACATCCGAGGAAGTCCAAATTGTCTTTAACGGAGAACTAGATTTTGCAGCTTCACTGCAAAGACTAAAACAGTTTGCCTCTTATTGCGCAGTATCTCCTGCRATCGTGCAAGCTACTATTTTTTTTTCCTAGGCTGTGTTTTTACCTCAACTTACTCCTCTCCAGTACACCTCTGGTTTCACAGTTGCACGTAGTTTTAATGTAAGAACCGCTGAAATAATAGCAACGAGGCTGCCGTGGAGATTATTCTACAGCCTTTTCTGCCCGAAGGCTGCAAGACAGTGTAGTCAGACCCAGGCTGGGTACATCTAGCTTTCTGTTTGGGGAGGCTTTGCACGTTTTTTTAGCACGTGCGCTCGTTCCCTGTCGGTCTCTTGTGCAGCCACTTTGGAGGAAGGGGGAAAATCTTTGGGGTCGCCCCCTCCGTCTAAACCCGCGATAAAGGATCTGCAGAGGAGGGTTGGGTCTTTTTACCCACTGAGTACTGTTTGTCTCGGTAAATCACATTACGAAGCAAAGTGCAAGGGTAGTTAACTCTATCTTCTGTTAATGTAAACAAATAAGAAGCATCCAGTTCCTTGATCTTTATTTAAATATAGAGTTGTTTATCGGTGTCATCCTATGAAGATTAATTAGATACCTTTATTCACAATTTGGTGCCTGACACCCCATTTTTAGGAATGCATTATAATCACAAGCTGTTAATTGGGGCCAGCCAGGCACTTATGTTTCTATTAAACAGTGTGAGGACTTTTCACAAGTATTAAGTTCCTTTTTTTTTTCCTTTTCTTTTTTTTAATTGTGCAGTGAAAAATTACACAGCTTTTAATTACACCGTACTGCAGAATGGCGCTCTTAAGCGCCGGAGCAGGAGTATTTTGCAGCCCCAGAAGAGCGGCGAGGTGCCGCCGGAATGCCACTACACCCCGCGGGGAAACGGGGGCATCCTGCCAGGGGGGCTTTTCCGGGACATCTCTCTCACACCCCCCCCCAAAAAAAAAAGGGGGGGGGAGGGGAGGAAGATCCGTCCCAAATAGCTTTTAAAAAAGCCCTTTAAGTCTTTTGTGGCTAGTGGCTGTGGCTGGCGGCTGCTCATCCAGCAGGCTGGCGGCTCAAGGACAGCTGCTGGGACATTGCCGACGATTTTTCACTTACAAATACACGGGGAGCACCATAAAGGCGACGAGGCTTCAGCAGCTCGTCGAAATCTGCGGGGAAAGGCGCTGCGCTGCTTCCCCCGTGCCGCGGCCCATGCAAATGTCCCCTGATTGCGTTAGCTCCTCGAGGAGCTTTGGTTTATTTTCCTTGCAAGGCAGGCATCACTAACAGTTTAATCCCATTACTGCCTGCATTTCCTCAGGAAAGGTCCAGCCGCACCGGGAGCCCGGCCCCAGTCGCCCGGTGAGGAGAGGCTCTCCCCCACCTCCCCCCGGCCCCGATAAGCGCGCAGCCGCGTCCGGGAAAAGGAGGGGTGCGAGGGCGGAGGGCCCGGCCCGGCCCAGCCCGGCCCGGCCCGGTGGCACCGGGCTGCCGCGGCGCCCCGGCCTGAGGACGGTGGCGCCTGGGGAAGGAAGAGGCACCCTGGGCCTCGTGGAAAGCCACAACATGCCAGGGGAGGTAGCTCCAGCGTCCCAACTCCCCGCTCGGCGGGGATGCGCCTCCCCAGTGGGCTGCGGAGCTACACCTCTGCAAAAGCCCCAGACTTGCGCCCTTCCCCCCCATCTCTCTCCACATTAGGAAAGAAGAGGCAGAGGAGCACCTCCAGTCTCATCCCTGGCACCACCACATTTATTAAAAATTGCTACTGTATACCCAGGGAGAGGGAAAAAAAAACAAAAACAAAAGAACAAAAAACAAAAAACAGAACCAAGGCTCATTGGGAAAAGTTTGTGTGCCAGCACTCTAGGGTTAATCAGTTTAAAATTGCAGGAACTGTAGCTAGACAAAGAAAGTGGGTAAGTTACATTACTTTCAGTTTTGTACCGGGCAGCTGAAAAAGTCACTTTACCTACATGTAAATAGAAATCTGTTAATGTTTTTAGCAATGCATTTGCAACGCTCTGTAAACTAAGCTGGATTAATCAAAAAAAAAAGCCTTTAGAACTTCAAAGCATCACTGGAGGTCCTTCCAACTGAACTGCTATAGGTAGACTGTTTATATATTATTCTACAATATTCTAGAGTGTACCTAGACAAAACACAACTGTACACTTTGATTTTTTGGCCACCTCAACAGAGGTTAGGAGTTTGGGATGGAGGCATGTTTTTCCTTACACAAGTCCTAGACTGAGAAAAGTTGAATTTGGTCATTGTAACCCCATCAATAGCAACGAGAGCTTCAAGTCAAATCCTGCCTGGCATGCAGGCCTTATTCCAACCATCTTCTGCCAAGGTTAAGCCCTAGCTGAGCAATATCCAACTCAGCCAGYTGTGCTGCAGCTCAGTCTAAAGCAGATTGTAGCATTTATACACCCCCCCACCCCCACCTAGCCCCTTTCCATCAAAAGGGCAGGAAAGGAAGAAAGGGGAATTTAGGATCTAAACTCCCCATTTCCTGCTCAAGAGTGCATAGRTTTCATCAGGCCTCTGAGCCAAGTCAAACTATACACTTTAGTGTCGCCAATAAATAAGCCGCACTGTAAAAGTCTAGGCTCCTGCTTACAGCTTCCATATGTTGTTCCTTCTAAAGTTARGACTTCTGTTATAATTTGTTATCACCCTACTTGGTTACCTGCAACAGTCAAAAGCTTTGGCACCTTCTTTAGAATTGCACACAACAATTCAAGSTGGAAGGCAAGAGTCTTTTTGGCAATTGTAACGCAAAAAAAACAAGGCCACCCCGAAAAAAAAATTAGCCAATTGGAATAAAAGAATGCTTTAAGGACTGGTATAGAATGCGTAGTAGCCCATGCCTTTTGAAGTGTCTTTGCTATAGTCCTCAGCATTAATGTCCTCACATTTCATAGTTGGGGAATTTTCATTCCATTATGAAAATTATGAGCTGGTTATCCTTTGCAGTACTGTTTTTCTCTCCTCCTTGTCCTTGAGTCTTGTTAACTATTTGCAAGGTTTTTCTCACAGTATTTCTCTAAAAGGGTTAGGGTTAGGTTAGGGTTAGGGATAGGGTTACAGTCAGGGTCAGGGTTACGGTCAGGGTTACAGTCAGGGTCATGGTCAGAGGGGAAGTGACACAGGACCCCACGGGGGCAGTGGGGGAGGAGATAACATGGGACCCACGGGGGCAGTGGGTGGGGAGGAGATAACATGGGACCCAC
>NW_028186906.1:25186-28685 GCF_003343005.1 Rhea americana
GGGGCAAGTGGGGGGGGGAGGTGACACTGCTATGAATTGTGTTTCAGGAAAAATAAATGTTTGAGTCTTTGAAGAATCATTCAAATCTTCCACGCCATCTTCAGTCACTTCTACAATACGCAGCCGAGGTTGGTATCTGTGCAGAGACTGCAGTACTATCATCTAGAAGAAACCACACAAGAGGAGTTGCTCAGACAAATCACTTTTAACGTTAATACTTACAAGAAGGGTCAGGCTGTTAGAACAGATCTTTTGACTCAGAAATGCAACAGTCCTAACTCTTAGCAGAAAAGAACTCACAAGCTGTAGATCTCACCTTAACTAGGTGATTAATATGCTAAACTCTGCAAATGCACAAAATCAAAAGGTATAGGCTAGACCCTCGCTTTTGCCTTACTCTGAAGAAAGGTTAGCTGAAGACAAGGAAATACATATCTGTTTCTGATGCTCTCTCTTCTTCTGAAGCCAGTTAGAAAATAAAAGGTTCACAATCCCTTCTGAGGGAGGGGGTGGGGGGTGGGGAAAGGAGTCACAAACCCAAGGACGTGGCAGCCGGGTTAGCAAAGCCAGGGAAGCCATCCAGAGGCTGCTCCCAATTTACCTGCGCATTGTTGTTGTTGTTGGCACCTTTGTCGTCTTCGTTGTTCGTCAGCTTCAGGTTCCTGAAAGAGATCTCCTGCCTCATCCAGTGAGCCCCGGTGTTGGGCGATTCCGGGTGAACATAAACCTTGTTGCCTGGGGGAAAAAGGCCCAAATTAGTAAGAGAAAACCGAGAAGCCGGTGCAGAGGCTTTGGGGCGCCCCGGCGCAGCAAGGCAAGGGAAGCAAGCTGCAAGCAGCGCTCAAGCCCCGGCTGCCCCTGCGGCAGCATGCCGAGGCGGCGGGAGCGCTTTTCCGGGAGCTGCCGCAGCCCGCACGTACCTCGCATGTCGTTGTCGGCTTTGCCGCAGGTCACCCACTTGCCCCCCTGGAAGTGCCAGTGGTTGGGGTCCGCCAGCACCACCTCCACGAGCACTTTGTAGTGAGCCGTGGGGTTGAGGCCAGTGATGTTGAAACTCAGGACAGGGAACATGAGCCTGCGGAGGGGAGAATAAAAGCACCTCGCACGCGAGCAGGGCCGGGGGCAGAGCTGCAGCCAGCCCCGCACCTCGGCACCAAGCGCCCGCCCGGGGCACCCCGTCCGTGGACCCCCCTCCCAGGCCTCGCCTCCCCCCTCTGCCCGCTGCGGGGACACCGAGAGCCACTTTCCGTGCCCGTCGGGACCCGGAGACGCCTTGTCCCCGGGGCCACGGCCGGGTGGGCTCGCACGCCGCAGGCCTCCCTCCCCCTGGCGGCCTGCTGCCCCGCTTACCGGCCCTGCTTGCTGATGATCATCTCCATCTGGTGCTGCTGAAACTTGAGCCAGAGGGGCAGGTTGCAGAGGAAAACCTGCGCCCGCAGCCCAGGCCGCGCCACCAGCACCCGCAGCCCGCCGCAGGAGCCGGTGGCCACCGCCGGGTAGGGGAAGAGGGAGCAGCCGCCCCCCAGGTCGGCGCCCGGCAGCCCGGGCGACTGCAGGTAGTAGCGCTCGGGGCTGAGGTCGTCCAAGGAGTAGCGGGCAGCAGCGGGCGGCAGCTCTTCCTCGCCGCAGGGGGCGGCCTTGCGGCCGTCGGGCTTCGGGGTGCCGAAGGGCGGCTCGCCCGCCTCCGCCTCGCCCAGCATGGCCGGGAACTTCTTAGGCGCCTTGTCGAGGTCCAGGCGGATAGAAGGGGGCGCCCAGCAGGGCTCCCGCCACAGCCAGCAGCGGTTCGCCCAGCTGCATTGGCAGAGCCTCCGCAGCTTTACACAGCCACGCCCAGGTCCTCGGGACGCCGGGGAGGGGCTTGCACGGGGCTGCTTCCTTGCCGCCCCTCCACCCCCGCCGGCCCGTTGGCTGGGCAGCATGGCACTAATTTAATTAGACAGCTAGGGTTGGGCTTAGGGGTAGGGTTCATGGCCACGGCTCTTCTTCCTTCCGGGAACACTCGTCTTCGTCTAATATTTCCCCCACTCCCCCATAGATTGTGAAAGACACACCTACCCTTCTTATAAAAATATGCTGCCTTGTCCCACTTCTGCCCAGCTTTGTAGAGAATGCTTTGTAGAGCATTCACAGAGATCAACACAGATTAAATAAAGGCACTTAAGCCTGCTACAGAACCATCATTTTTCATCTCCATGCAATAATATTTCTAAAACTTGTAATTTCCTTGCAAATAAATACAGGCAACTTGGGTCTTCAGGACGCCCATTAGCAGGCAGAGCTTTGCCATTATCTTCTAGTTATATAATTTGTGTACTTAATGGTGGCAGAAATGCTGTCCAGTAAGTATGGAACAGAGTAACTCATTGTTACATTTTCATGTTGTTGAGCAGAACTGGCACCTAATTAACAGGATCTGTAAATGAAAAAGACTAATATAAGGCAAATTCATGTTTAAAATGATTATTACTAGGGTGAATATCTTGCATTTGGATCATAAATGAAGCCTATCTCTGTTCAATGTAAGTAGTGAACAGGCTAGTTCTATGGCACACATCCCCCCCCCGGGCCCCGCTTCAGTCAGACGGTCCCAGACTGAGTTGCTTGTCTCCGTAAGCGAGAGGACACTGTTTCCACGAACCTGGCTGAATCTCCTCTTGCTGTAGCTTAGGGGCTGGTGATGGYATGTGCAGATACAAGCCTGGAGTCTAGTAAGGACCGATAAGCAAGAACCAGGAAGGAGAGATGGCAGAAGGGATGGGACGCGGCAGCAGCACTGGAAGATCAGAGCAGCACAGCACAGCACAGTAGGGGTCAGCTTCTGCTCCCAGTCATCTTCTTACAGGTCCTCTGTCACRCCACACCTGTTCTCTGCTCGGGATACCCTCCTCTCCTTCCTTCCCACTGTTTCTCTGCTTTTCTTCTCTGCTTTTTTTCTCCGTTTAGTCTGCATTTTGCCTTACCAGCTGCCCCCTCACTTTTGTACCTCTCCCACCAGCCTCTCCTTTATGGACCGGCAATCAAATAAGGTTGCAGTAGAACTGCCACAATTCAATACATCAGCAGAGGTTTAAAATAAGATGAGTTTCTTAATCTACATGCTAATTAGAGAGAAGCACGGTAGAAAAAAATAGATGAAATGCGTTCAGTAGTCTGCTTTATCATTGACTGCAGAGAAGGTGCATGTTTCCTTCAGCCTTGGACTTCAGCTGAAGTGCTCAACAGTGTAAAACCTGTGCAAAGTCCTTCTACTACCACTCGCTTTTTCAACACGTAACATAATGTTACGTTATGCTTACAGCTTTTACAGTGCAATGTCCTATATTGAAGAACCAGCTTTGGGTTCTGTTTTTGTTCTTTTTTTAGAATTATAACATTCTTGCTTACGCACTTCAGTTCTATCTTGGTAATAAAACAACAATATTCTTGCTTAATTGTCACTTACAATCCCTATCAGTTTTGATATAAACTATATTCTCAAAAGGGTGGCAATAATTTT
>NW_028186907.1:0-1834 GCF_003343005.1 Rhea americana
TTGCACCCGCCCCGGGTGCTGCGGGGTCAGAGGCTATTGCACTGCGGGCCGTGGCTGTGCACGCCCTAAAAGCCGCAGGAAGGTGCGAGAAGGGGGCGCGGAGGCCCGGGGGCCTCACCCACGAGCGCCCGGTCGAGGACRCGGATGGCGATGGTCATCAGGGGCCAGCACTTGGGGCAGATCTCGGCGGAGCTGGAGGCAGAGAGGCGTCGGGTGGGGAGCATGCGGCGGCTGTGCCGGCACCCCTGAGCCCGAGCCTGAGCCCGTCCCGCGCGCGCGGCCGCCCCGGGAACCTGCAGCACGTGCGCACGTCGTCGTAGTCCGTCATGTCGATGTCGAACACCAGCTCCTTCTCCTGCGGCTGGAAGGCGCCCGGGTGCACCGTGTTGTGCTGGTTGGGCTGCGTGCAAGGCAGGAGGCTCAGTCCCGCGCCRCGGAAAGCGGCCGAGCGGTGCCCCCTCCCCGGCCGCCCACTCACGCGGTGCGAGTACACAGCCCCGATGTCGATCTTGTAGGGGTTGATTTTCTGCAGCTCCCGCTCCAGCTCCTGGGGGCTGCCGAAGGACTGGAAGCGCAGGTAGATGTCGTCTCGCAGTGTGAAGGAGAACTCCCGCAGCTGGAAGTAGTTCTTGGCCACTGCAGGGGCCCGGCCGGTGTGGGCTGGGGCAGGACCTTCCGCCCCCCAGCCCCCTCCCCGGCCCCGTGCTGCTGAGAGCCCCTCGCTCATCACTCGTGCCCCCAGCACCCTCCTGTTCACTGCCCCCCTGCTGCCACCCCTCCAAGTCCCCCCTTCATTATCTGCACCCAGGACCCCACTTCAGCACGTGTCCCCCCAGGGGGACCTCTACACTGCGCCTTTCCCAGCACCCCAGGACCCCCGTCATTGCACCCCTCCGCCCAGTGCGCCCCTGGGTGCACCTGCAGGATCCCCTTCGTTGCACTGCTCTGTTCACTGCACCCCAGGAGCCCCCCACTCACTGCACCCCATCCCAGCACCCCAGGATCCCCCACTCATCCCACGCACCCCCACGATCTCATTCACTGCACTCCCCCCCAGCCATTGCACCCTGACCCCCCCACACACACTTACTGCACCCCATCCCGGGACCCCTCCACTCATCCTCTCCATCCCCAGGACTCCCCTGATTGTGCCCCCCACTGCACCTCATCTCAGCACTCCCTGGATCCGAGATCCCCCCACTCATACTGTGCACCCCACGATCCCCGTCATTGCTCCCCCGCTCCTCGCGCCCCATCCCGGCACCCCCAGGTCCCCCCGGCTCATCGCATGCACCCCTTCCTCGCACCACCCCCCCGCCCGCCGCGCCGCGCCGCGCCGCTGAGGCCGCCGCGCTCATCGCAGGCGCCGCCGGTCCCGCTCACCGCCGCCGTAGCTGAGCCAGCGGCCGTACGCGGCGTGCGGGAAGAGGCGCCGGTAGAAGACCGGGAGCAGCTCGGGCAGCGCCGCCGGCTCGAAGGGCGCCATGGCGGGAGCGCGAGCGCGGGAGCGGCGGCGGCGCCGCGCGTCCCCGGGGCCGCCGGGAGCTGTAGTCCGGGACCGCCCCCGGGCCCGGCCCGGCCCGGCCCGGCCCCGGGGCGGGCGGCGCTGCGGGGGCGACACGGCGTTTTGGGGTACGCAGCCCCGGGGGGGGGGGCGCGGGACTGGGAGCCGCACGGGATTGCAAGGGCGCACGCAGCCCTCGGGGGGCACACGGCTTTGCAGGTGGGGTGCGCCCAGCCCCTGCACGCAGCGTGGGGTGCGCCCAGCCCCTGCACGCAGCGTGGGGTGCAGCCAGTCCCTGCACGCAGCGTGGGGTGCAGCCAGTCCCTGCAC
>NW_028186907.1:3929-6495 GCF_003343005.1 Rhea americana
TGCTGAACGTCAACCTGGTGGGGCTGGTGGAGGTGACGCTGAGCTTCCTGCCCCTGGTGCGGCGCGCCCGGGGCCGCGTGGTCAATGTGGCCAGCATCCTGGGCCGGCTCGCCTTCTTCGGCGGTGGCTACTGCCCTTCCAAGTACGGCGTGGAGGCCTTCTCCGACAGCCTGCGGTAAGTGCTCCTCGCCGCTCCGCCGCCCCGCGGCCGGCAGGACGRGATCCCGCTGTGCGGCCCCTGATGCAGCTCCGTTGCAGGCGCGAGCTCCGTGACTTCGGGGTGCGGGTGGCCATCGTGGAGCCGGGGTATTTCCGCACCAGCATGACGGACATTGCCCGCAGCCTGGAGGCCCTGGAGCGGTGCTGGGAGCGGGCGCCGGCCGGCGTGCGGGAGAGCTACGGGCAGCACTACTTCGAGAGCTGTAAGAGCCCGGCGGCAGGGAGGGCAGGGGCTGGGGCGGCCGGTGCCCACGGCGCTCACCCTCCTCCTCCTCCTCCACTCCCAGTCCACAGGGCCTTCGAGGCATTGCTGCGGACGCGCTACAGCAGCGACCTGTCGCCGGTCACCGGCTGCATAGAGCACGCGCTGACAGCGGTGCATCCCCGCACGCGCTACGCCGCCGGCTGGGAAGCCCGTCTGCGCTAYATCCCGCTCTCCTACCTGCCCACCGCCCTGGCCGACTGGCTCCTGGCCCCAGCTCTGCCCCRGCCGGCCCAGGCGCCCTGAGCCCACGGCTGGGACAGGCTGCCACCCCGGGGTGCTCCGTGGCTTGTCCATGGGGCTCGTGCCCCACCGGGGCTGTGGGAGCGGGGTGAGGCTGCGTATTAATAATAAAGCCAGGGCCGACTGTGCTCGAGCAAGCAGTGCATCCCCGGCTGCGGCCTTCGGGCACCTGGGGGCAGCCCCCGGGGCGGCCGCTCTTTCCATTTCTGGAGTTGGGTGTCTCTGCGGGCAATGGGCACAGCGGTGTTTGCCTTGCGTGCCCAGCAAGTGCAGCTTATCTGGGGGGGTCAAGGCTGAATGGTGGAGCCAAACACTGCTCTCTCGCGCAGTGGGTGAAAAGCTGCTCAGTGCTGGCACGTCCCCTGTCCTGTTCTGGCATGGTCGTGCCAGCTCCATCCCACGGGACTGGCCTTGGGCTGGGACYGGCGCCTGCGCAGCAGCGACATTCCTGAACTGAGGCGAGCGAGTTGCCGCGCAGCTGGTGGGGTCGGCTGCSGCAGAAACCCCGGACGGGCGCAGCCTGGCCAAGGCATCAGCGAGCGGGAGGTTGGCCTGGCATCGCACCTGCCCCAGGTTCGCTGGATAGAGACTGCTCAGCCAGCAGCTGCTGTTGCAAGGGGAGAGGAGCAGGGTGGAGTTTGGCACAGCAGGACTGCACTGACCTGTGGCCAGCAAACGCCCTTTGGGCTCTCAGCCCTCCTCTGCGGGAACTTACTTCTCTGGAGCCAGGAGGCATCGGCTCAGACAGGTTTCCCAGTCTGTCCGAGCAGCACCGGCTCCTCTCACACCTTGGAGTCCCGCTGATCCAATTCCTGCAGGTGGTGAGCACGTGCGCTGGGTGAGAAGAGCCTAAGCGATTAGAAACCTCGTCTGCTGGTAGGTCACCCCTGGCCATAAGGGGCATAACCAGGTGCTGGGCTCAGTGCCGCAGCACTGGGGTGAGCCGCAGCTGGGCTCCTGCCCTGGGCGCCCCGAGCAGCACAGCTAGAGTGGACCCAGGCATGGGAGCCCTGGCACTGGGGTGCAGCCGAGAGTGGGAACCCCAGCACCAGGGCAGACCTGAGCATGGGGACCCTCAGCACCAGGGTGGACCTGGGCATGGGAACCTTGGCACCGGGGCAGACCCAGGCGTGGGAACCATCAGCACCAGGGTGGACCCAGGCACRGGAATTATGAGCACTGGGGCAGACCTGCGTGTGGAGACCTTGGCACTGGGGTGGACCTGGGCACAGGAACTCCGCGAGCTGCCCTACGGCCGGGAGGACCTTGGGGCATCGTCGCGCTCACCCAGTGCCTCTGTTGCCCTGCCGGTGGCAGGGGCCAACGGTGCGGCCCGGGTGCCGCTGCGCCATGCCTGGGGCACATTGCGGGTAGATGCTGCAAGGGCAGGTTTGCACCCGTCCCGGCTCTGCCTGGGCAAGACGTGATCCTGCAGCGCCTGGTGCTGGCGGCTGGGCTGGGGGAGTGCRTGGAAGCTGCTGGTGAGGATGCACCACTCCCTAGAAAAGGCACYGCATGTGGGACAGCTGCTGGCATCATGCCAGCCTCATGGCTTTCAGCCTGCTTTGGGACACGTGATGGCCCACTAAAGCACTACAAGGTGCTACTGGGCCCATAGGACTGAGTCATGCCAAGGAGGCCATGGAAGGGCCGGGAAGGGGGCTGGGATGTGGCCCTGCAGCAAGGTACGTGGGGGGTTGGGGCAGGACCGTGGGGCAGGACGTGGGCCGTGCAGCCACCCGGGTGACTGGGACAACAGTGGGGGGCTAAGACAGGGAGCAGGGCAGGTGCATGCCTCCCGCTGGGTGCTCAGCCAGCCCCATCACCTCCCGTGTGCCCCCA
>NW_028186907.1:7215-29171 GCF_003343005.1 Rhea americana
TCCAAGTACGGCGTGGAGGCCTTCTCCGACAGCCTGCGGTAAGTCCCCATCCCCGCGTTGTCCCCATCCCTGCGCCGTCCCCRCACCATCCCCTTCCCCGCGTTGTCCCTGGCTGCGCTGAGCCTGCCCCTCGCCCCAGGCGCGAGCTCCGTGACTTCGGGGTGCGGGTGTCCATCATCGAGCCCGGCTGCTTCCGCACGCCCATCGTGGACTCGGAGGCGGCGCGGGATAGCGTCATGCACGCCTGGAGCCGCTGCTCCGACGAGGTGCGGCAGGCCTACGGGCAGAGCTACTTCTCCGCCTGTGAGTACTGCGCGTAGGAGCTGGCAGAGCCCCAGCAGCTCCTGCAACTCTGATGCAGAGGGGCAAAGCAAGGGCCACGTCCCTCATTTTGTTCAGGCCAAACTCCACCAGTYGAGGTGGTGCCTGGCTGGGCCAGTCACTTTGCACGTTCTCCCCACAGACAACAACAAATTTCTGCAGCTCCTTTCCACGGCCAACTCCAACCTCTCCCTGGTCACCTCTGCCATGGAGCACGCGCTGACAGCTGAGCACCCGCGCACTCGCTACAGCTGTGGCCTGGACGCCAAGCTCCACTACATCCCGCTGTCCTACCTGCCCACCTCCTGGGCCGACCGCTTGCTCATCTCCAACAGCATCAAGCCGGCCGGCAGCGTCTAGGGAGCCGCATGGAGCAGGGATGCCGACRTGACACTTGCAGCCACCGTCAGGCTGCCAGGGACGGGCCGCAGCCCGCCAGCCCCGCGCCGCAGCACGCCGCGCGGGCAGCTCGGTGCTGGCGGCCGCCTCATTAAAAGCAATGCCACTTCCAAGCGGGTGTCGGGTGGCCTCTGTCACTCCCTCGCCTCTGAGATGCTCTGTGCTTTGCAAAGGAACAAAACCCCACGTGCAGGGCTAGCCAGGGAGCAGGGGGACAAGGACAATCCATGAGACAGAGTGATAAATAAAATGTTGCAGGGCAGAGAAAACCAAGCAGTCACGCTGGGAGGCTGCTGGTGTTGGCCAGGGGGAACCAAAGCTCCTTCTCTGTCCCGAAAGAGAGCGGCGGATGGGAAAATTCTCCCATTGCCCCCAAAGGATGCTCCCTCTGGTTTTGGGGTGACATGGCTCTGGAGGAGCTGCACCCCCAAACCACAGGTGCCAGCGCAGAGGGGTGGGTGGGACTGGAATCATTTTGGAGTCGAGGGATGTCAACCAACACGACCCCTAGGCCAGCCTGCAGCACGCCTGGCCGTGCCAGCAAGCGGTGGAGACACCGACTCCTTTGCCAAAAGCACTAGCAGGGGAGAAGGGCAAGGTACGGGGTGTTGCAAAAAGGGGTTTGTGTCTACTTCTCTCCTGCACATGCGCCCGGATGCGTGTCCATGTTCCCGTGGATCAGTGCGGCTTCCCGCTGCCCCCGGGCTCTTCCCTGCGCGTGGGCTCGCCCCATCGGCCAAAGCGGCTAAACGCTTTGCGTCAGTGACGCAAGCAGAAGGAAACAGCGTTAGGAGACGCAGCGCTGCGCTGTGTTAAACGCTGCGGGACGCCCCCCAAACCGGCCCCCTCCGGCAGCCGCTTCTGCGGGCAGGGCTGGAGCCCGTCGCAACCGGGGCTGCTGCCAGCACAGCCCTGCTCGGGCTTCTGTGCCTGCCAATCCCGCGCTTGCCGCCGCCGTTCCCGTGCTTGCTGTTCCCGTGCCTGCCATTCCCACGCTTGCTGCCACCATTCCCACACTTGTTGTTCCCGTGCCCACCGTTCCCGCGCTCTCTGCGGCTGTTCCCGTGCCCACCGTTCCCGCATCCGCTGGTCCTGTGCCTGCAGTGTCATGGCTGCTGCTGCGCAGCTCCCTGCGCTGCAGCCTCGCTGCAAGAGTAATCATTAACCAGTGCCGGACTGGGGAGTCGCAAGGTCGCTGGCAGAGCCGACACTGTGCCCAGTTGCACTGGTAACCTCCCTTGCGCTTGCCTTGCTGCCGGACGTGTGCAGAGCTCCCCTCGCCTTGCCCTGGCCCCCAGCCCTGCAGGGATGTGGCTGTACCTGGCCGTGCTGGTGGGGCTGTACCTGCTGCACCGGTGGCACCGGGAGCGGCAGCGGGTGCCCAACCTGGCCGAGAAGTACGTGCTGATCACGGGCTGCGACTCGGGCTTCGGGAACCTGCTGGCGCGGCAGCTGGACGCCCGGGGGCTGCGGGTGCTGGCGGCGTGCCTGACGGAGGCGGGGGCTGTGCGGCTGCGGGCGGCCGCCTCGTCCCGGCTGCAGACCATCATCCTGGACGTCACCTCCAGCGAGAGCATCGCCGCCGCCGTCGCCTGGGTCGAGGAACGCGTCGGCGACAGAGGTAGGGCTGCAGCTCCGCGCACCCAGGTCGCGCTTGGCTGGGGGCGAGCGGCCCYRCGCTCACCCCGTGCTCCCCGCAGGGCTCTGGGGGCTGGTGAACAACGCGGGCATCGCCATCCCCACCGCCCCCAACGAGTGGCTGCGCAAGGAGGACTTTGTGCGGGTGCTGAACGTCAACCTGGTGGGGCTGGTGGAGGTGACGCTGAGCTTCCTGCCCCTGGTGCGGCGCGCCCGGGGCCGCGTGGTCAATGTGGCCAGTGTCATGGGCCGGCTCGCCTTCTTCGGCGGTGGCTACTGCCCCTCCAAGTACGGCGTGGAGGCCTTCTCCGACAGCCTGCGGTAAGTCCCGCTCAGCAGACCCAGGGGCCTATGTCCCATGAAAAGCTGGCTTGCGTGCTGCGGCACGGCCACTTCCTGCAGCAATGCCGGCATCCATGGGAAGGATGSCCACGAGCGTGGCTCCTGCTTCCCGCACGGCTCCCGCTCCTTTCCAGGCTGGAGATGCGCCACTTCGGGGTGAAGGTCTGCATCATTGAACCTGGCTACTTCAGCACAGCTATGACCAGCGCTCAGATCCTTCACAGTAATTTCCAACATGTCTGGGAGAAGCTCTCGGAGGAAACCAGAGCGAGTTATGGAGAGGCTTACTTCAAGAGTTGTGAGTACACCACCCAMAAGCTAAAGCGATGCTGCTCCTTTCCTGCAGCCGGAGCAAGACCCTGCAGCCAGCTGCCCTTCTTGGCTGAGTGGCACAAGGAAGGTGAGACTCGGCCAGCCTGACTGTCTCTCTTTGCCTCCGCAGCTTTAAAGCTAGTCCAGGAGCTGCAGAGTATGTGCAGCTCCAACCTGTCCTTGGTCACGGACTGCATGGAGCACGCGCTGACCAGCCAGCATCCTCGCACCCGCTACTCGGTGGGCTGGGATGCCAAGCTGCTATACCTGCCCCTCAGCTACCTGCCGTCAGCCTGGGCAGACGCCGTGCTCACCTGGTCCTATCCCAAACCCAACCCGAGAACTCCATAGGCATCTGCTGGCAGGAGCATCCTGGGCCAGGCACATTGGCAGGGGCCCAGTGTCTCTGTAGAAGCACCTGAATTTCCAGTTATTCGATGCACATCTCATGACAACAAGCTGTCACCTGCCAGTGAACCCGTCCGAATCGGTTGCTCTGAGTCCTGGCCCGGCGGGACTCCRTTTCCAGCCTTGCCCAGGGGCACCRGCAGCTGCTGCGGGAGAGCCTGGGACGGACGGTGTCAGGAGCAGTGAACCCTGATGCACATTAATGGGGGATTGTGGTTGCTTTTGCCTCAGTGACTCTTTTCTGGCCCGTTCACTGGGTGTTGGGGTTTAACATGTGAATAAAAGCAAGACATGGACAGTGTCAGCGGCCTTGCTCCTCGGCATGTGGCAGCTGGGCAGCAGCTGGCAAGGTGTCAGCAGTCTCAGCACCCAGCTCCCCCAGGACATCCCAAGCAAATCTCAGGGCCTTGCATTTCAGTACATATGCCTTGGAAAACATACRGAGCCCATTCGGCCTCTCCCGCGGAAGCAAGCTCTGTGCTGGCATCCCCGACGGAGCTGCGGCCCGGGGCCTCCGGGGCGCGGGAACCGGCGCGCGGCCTCTCCCGCGCTGCCCCAGGCCCAGCCGTGCCCCGCGGCTGGCCCAGCCGTGTGGCGGGTTGTTCACCAGCAGTACCTGCAGGCGCGAGCACCTCCTCCGCCGCGCCGGGCACCTCTCCTCCCGCAGACCTGCTGCGCCGGCTGAGCGGCCCCCAGCTCTCGCGGGTCACCGAGGGCATCGAGGACGCGCCGCTCGCCTGCTTCCCCTGCAGCTCGGCCAGCTGAGACGCCAAGCTGCTCTGCCTGCTGCCCAGCCACGCGCCCGCCTGGCTCCCCAGCACCATCGGCCTCTTCCTGCCCGCTCCAGGCACTGGTGAGCGCCCCTCCGCCCCTGCCCGCAGCCGCTCCGTAAAGCTGAGGTCCAGCAGGGCTGGGATCCCCCGGCGGCCGCCTCGAGCCTTCCCCCATCTCTGCTCATGCTGGCTTTTCCCTGCCTCTCTGTGTTTTTGCAGGCTGGTGCTTCTCAGCACGCAGATCTGCCAGCTCTGGAGATTGCTGCATGCAGCTGCAGCCCTTTGGCTCCCRTTGCCACCTCGTGCTGCCCTGGGACCTTGTTAAAAAGCCCCCTTTTAGCTTAAAGCATGCTTTTTGCATAGCACCTGCTTTTGGGCCCTGCAGGTCYATGGTTGCTCTCTGGAGGGGGGAGGGGAGCAAGGGAGAGTACATGGACTTTGCAAAGTTCCCCCAAAACTAATTAGGCTTCACTTCAGCTGCCAGGGGACTCCCAGGGGTTTGCATCTGCTGCAGTGTCCCGGCTGTTCCCAAATGTCCGTGAAGCTCAGGTTTTGGGTGCTTTTCTCTGTAGATCATGAAAAAATCTCCTCAGCTCAGAAGCAGGACAGTCATCCTAAAATTACCATTCTGGAAAAGCTAGATAAAATTGCCCAGAGGAAGGGTTAGGGCCATACAGAGAGCTGCAAAGAGCTTATCTGCACCCAAAGCGCCCCTGGCTGAAGTTTGGGGCCTGAGGTCCAGGGAAAGGGGTGACAGGCCAGGAGCAGGACCTCTGCTCCCAGCTCTGTCCCATGCACACCCCCTCCACCGCGGCCTCCCCAGCCTGTACCCGGGGCCCAGGAGCGCCAGCAGCAGTTCATACCGGGCTGACGAAGTGCAGCCGGGTGGGGGGGGCTCCTGCACTGCACTGGACCTGCACTGGGGCTTTGCTTGCAGCCCGGGGGTGCTCCGGATCCCGCTCCCACRCTGCCTTTCCCAGGAGCGCCGTGGGGCTGCCCCGGAGCTGATCCCGCTGCCCGGCTTGGGAGCCCTGCAGAGACGGGGGGAAATCTGGAGGTACCGGGCGGACGATGGAAGGAAGATCACCGGTGCAGGGCGAGGCAGGAGCCCCGCTCGCTGCGGAGGAAGCGGGGCCGCAGCGATGGTGGGACGGAGCCCGTCCCCGCTGCCGCGCAGCCTCCGCCAGCGCCGCGCGGTGCCGCAGCCGCGGTGCGAGCGCCGAGCTGGCCGGGGCCCGCGCTGCGCCCGGGGCGCGGCGGAGGCCAGACTGGCGCAGGGACGGCACCAGCTTTGCCGCTCCCGACCAAAGTGCTGACAGGTAGGGAAGAAAACCGGGCAAACTCATCAGTATCCCTTATCAGCCTTTCCTCGTTGCCTTCCTGCACGCCGTTTATATAACCCGTGATCTGTCAGGCTCTGAAGGACCCCACTCCAGCCGGAGCAGTAGCTTTCCGGAGAGGAAATGGCCTTTTCCCATTTATCTGCAGACAAAGGGGAGAGCTGGGCCCTTAGCAGAGGGCAGGGCCCTGGCCGTGCCGGAGGCTGCCCCACTGGGGCCGAGGGCCCCGGACCAGCCTGAGCCCCAACCCCGAGCCCCGGTGGGATGCGGCGTGCGAAGGGCTCCCTGGCCCGTCCTGGCAGAGCCCCAGCCCCAAACCCAAATCCCATCACGGCTGACTGCTGGCTAACAGGATTACCAAAGTGMTTTAGGCCTGTAGGAAGTGCTTTGCAGAGGGACTAATGGGAAGCACGGCTAGCGCTGATCCTGCCCTGGCAGCTGTAGCATTGATTTTCGTCGCCAGGTTGCTTGTGTGCAGCTCCATGTCCGARGAGACACTTGTCCTTAGCAAAGACCACGACTGCACCCAAGCTGCCAGGGGCAGCAGCACGGGGACATCTCGCTGCCTGCCAGCCCGCTGCCATGGGCACTGCATAAGGGACAGACGCCCGTGGCGTGGCAGAGGCAGCAGCCAGCRTCCTGCTGCTCCACCTCTCTGTCCTCTGTTTGCTCCACACATATTTGCTGCTGCTGGTGCCAGCGGTGGCGGGGGCAAGCGGCCCCACGCCAGGGCTCTAGCTTCTGCTCCTGACTTTCTCAGGGGCTGCTGAGGCAAAATAACTCATTTCATCTCTTTCTGCCTCATTTTTCTGATCTGTGAGATGGAAACAAGAATGTGTCCTCTGCCTCGCAGGGCAGTGGAAAGCCCCGCTGGTGGCAAAGCATCCCGGGATCGCTGAGCAGCGAAGCTGCCTGCTGGCGCTCAGCGCCCCACGGCGCAGCCCCAAGGCAAGGGCAGAGCCTCCGAGTTCCTGTTTGCAAGCATTGGGCCGGGTACCTGCCCGCGAAGGTCACCGTGGCCGGCGGGCTGTTTGCATGGCCCGACTTATCAGCGCTGCTGCGCTTCCCTGTTCCCACCGTGCCTTCCTTCCGAGCCGATTGTTGACCACAAATGTCTTGTCTGCACTTGAAAAGGAGATTTCCTGGAATTGTTTCGCAGGACTTGCAGCCCGAGGCAAAACGTTCTCCCTATCAGCTCCCTCCACAGTGTGGGGGCAAGGCTGCAGCCCCCTCCCTTCCCCTGCGAAACCCTCCCGTCATCGCGCTGATGGATGGCCGCCTGCGTGGAGGGGTTTGGCCGAGATAGCCATCTGCAACGGTGTCCCCCCCACCCCGTACCTGGTCTGACATCGTAGATGTCAAAACCTGGGTGTAGAAACCGCGCCCTGCGGGTTGCAACAGGTGCTGTCATTGCTGGGAGATGTTCAGCTTTTTGCCTTTTTTCCCCTCAAAGGAAAACCTGTGATGCCTGAGCATCCACCACTCTGAGAGCCAGGACCTCCGGGGCAGCCGACGGTGTGTTCACCTTAACCCAGCCGAACCCTGTGGGGCTGATTATCCCGGAGACGGGAAGAGAGCCCAGCTCAGCCAGGTCCCACCCCGGAGCAGCGATTCCTGCCCCCGGGCGCCCGCGGACGCGGCTCCCTCCACCCCTGCCCAGCCCCGCGGCCGCGCCGAGCGCGAGCCCAGCCCGCGTGGGGGCCCGCCTCGGACGTCGCCTCGTGCTGGGCTGCCTCCGGATACCGGCCGGCCGCGGTCATTTCCTGCGGGAGCCACCAACCAGCCCACCCCGGCGCAGCCCCGCGGCCGCCGGCTCAGACGAGCGCAGCCCCCGAGGCGGCAGCATCGCGGCGGCCGTCCCTCCCACGGACACCCTCGGCTCCGCGCGCCAGGTGAGCTGTTGTCTTCCWCTCGCCGCGTGCATCCTCCCTTCCACCCTCTTGCCGGCTCCTGCTGAAGCACCGGCTTCCTCGGCACCTGCGGCTTGGAGGTGGCAGTGAGCCAYGGAGCAGCTGGCACAGGCACGGGCTCCAAACACAGCGGCTTTTTTCGCATTCTCCAAATCTTTCGGGACTGGGTGGGGGGGAGGGTGGCAGAGGGGGCAGCGATTTGCCGCAGCAGCTGATGCTATGGGGGGGAATGTGCGGGGCTGCGGTGCTCCGCGCTCGCTGCAGAGCGGCGTGGTGGTGCAATTCCTCGGCAGCAGCGCGTTCCGCCGGCCCGTCCTGGAGGAGCCGCTCGTCTCCCGGGCTCTTCCGAGGGAGCCAGGTCTGCAGCGTCCTTGCCCAGCGGATGCAGCTGTGCCGGGATCGGAGAGCATTCACATTTGCAGCATAAAAGGGTGTTAAGGTCAATTACATTTCCCTGAAGTTTGTAATTTTGACACCTACTTGGAATTCCTGATGGGATCCTAGCGACACGACGGGCGGCGGGGGGGGGGGAAGGAGGTCCAAGAAAAAATCTGGATAATCTTAAAAAGCAGGTGCAGATCAAGGTCTGGGGCTGGGGGAGCGCTGACACAGTCTCAAGCACAGGGAACAGCCCAAACACCTGATGTGCCCACAAACTGCAGCAAGTATCTTGCTTCTAGCCTAATTCAAATTTGTCTGGCTCCAGTTTCCAGCAGTTTGTTCTTGTTCTGCTTTTCTCATTCACGGGGAAGAACTCTTCAGAGGCTGGGAAATTTCTCCCCTTGGAAATATGCAAATGCAGCATTCAGGTCACATCTGAATTACCTTTTTTTTTACTTATTTTTTTCCCCTGTTGTGAGTATCTCGGTAGAGGGAGCAAAGCCATGTCTGAGAACCTGCACAAGCTTCCACACTGCAAAGCCCAGGGTTGCACCCAAATGTCTCTGACTCAAGATTAGCCCCTTACTGATGAGCCTTTTTTTTCTCCTCTGTAGGAGATGACAATTAGAGTAGAGAAGGTGCTTTGGGGAGGACTCCCAGAGCACCATCACAGCCCTCTGCTGCTCTTGAAAAGCTGCCATTTCAGTACTTTCCTTTTCTTTGCAGCTACCAGAATGGCTGAGGCGACCACTGCCCCGAGCGAGACACACACTCTTGGGAATGAGTACGGGGACTACCACAACTGGACAGAGCTGTTCCACCTCCTGAACTATACCTTCACCTTCTGCAAGTTCAGCCTGGATGAGAATGTCAAGCGGGTAGTCCTCTTCATCCTTTACCTGGTCATCTTCGTGGTGGGCTTGGTGGAGAACCTCCTTGTTATCTGGGTCAATTGGCAGACACGRGGCAACAAGAGCTTGGTGAACCTCTACATCATCAACATGGCCATCGCTGACCTTGGGGTGCTGCTCTCGCTGCCCATCTGGATGCTAGAGGTGATGCTGGATTACACATGGCTCTGGGGCAGCTTCCTCTGCCGCTTCACACACTATTTCTATTTTGCCAATATGTACGCCAGCATTTTCTTCCTCACTTGCCTGAGTGTAGATCGCTATGTGTCCTTGACGACTTCCTCCGTCTTCTGGCGTAAGCACCAGCACCGTGCACGTCGCGTCATCTGTGTCTGCAGCTGGATCTTGGCAGCAGCAATCCCATTCCTGGAGGTTGCTCACATGCAGCTGGTAAATACCGGAGACCCCATCTGCATCTTCATGGCACCCTTCGAGACCTATGATGACTGGGCCCTGGCGGTCAGCTTAGCCACCACCACCATCGGGTTCCTCATCCCTTTCCCCATCATAATGGTTTTCAATATCCTGACGGCCAGGTACATCAAACGCACCAAGCCAGAGAGCAGGAAGCACTGTCTGCTCATCTACGCCTACATTATCATGTTCCTCCTCAGCTGGCTGCCCTTCCACATCATGCTCACACTGCTCACCCTYGACGGCAACCACATCATCCTCCACTGCACCTTTGCCCACTTCCTCTACTTCTTCTACGACATCATAGACTGCTTCACTCTGCTCCACTGCGTCATCAACCCAATCCTCTACAACTTCCTCAGCAAAAACTTCCGCAGCAAGCTCATTTCTGCTGTGGTTAAATACATCCCCAAAGACCAAGCCATCCAGAAAGGTGCAGAYAGCTCCTCCTCCACCACGCAGCACTCCATAGTCATCACAAAGGATGGCAACCCACCCAACTAAGCAGGGATTGGACTCTCCCACTCCTCACTGGCAAGTGGTCCCATGGGAGCAGCCAGCTTCTGGGACTCACTGAGGTCAGTAAGATTATTTTCCCTGGTGATAAGCAGACACTTTGCTTTTAAATAGCATTTCTTGGCTGGCCATCTACTGTGTTCTGAAGGCAAGGGGAGGGGCAGAGTGCCAAATGTGAAACGAGGTGGTGTGGGGAGCAACAGACATTTTATCTCTGATGTGCTGCTGTATCAGATCTATTTAGCTAAAGAAACAATAAGAGAAAGAGAGATTTCCTGTTTTTCAAAAAAAAAAAAAATTTTGTAATAATAAAGTATATTACTCTGTCTGCTCTGAAGTCTGAACACAAAGTCCACCAGTGGGACCTGACCCAACCTGACCTGACCCTCCTACTTCCCTCTAGCTATGCAACCCGTGGAACAAGCAATACTCTTCCTTTACCACAAGTTTTTCCGCAATCSCAGACTTTCACTTACACATGCGCTCTGCATATACCACGCTGTAAAGCTATCAAACAAAAGTTGCCCTTTTTCTGTGATGCCAGCCCAAGGAGGAAAGACAGGAAATTTATTCCTTTGAAACACAAACCTTAATTCCCAGTGTCCAGCAAACAGTTGAATGACTGACTTTACAAAATCGAAGGTGATGCAGCCTAGAGGTGCAGAGACCAATACAGATCTGAGCTTTAAACATTCAAGATCAGCCACTTGTGAAGAACAATTTTTTAAAACCAGCAGTAAATGAGATGGTTAAAACCAGGTTCCACTATGCCTCTGTGCTTTCAGCRTGACTGCTGATATCAGACTGGGCAACAGGAGGTTCCCAGTTTGTGTTTTGTAGGAAGAGACCCATTCCATTAAAATCAGCCTCCTTTAAAGCATCTTGTATCAAGTTTCTAAGGTCACTCGTCTCGTTTCTAAATTTTGGCAGACTCCAACAGTCCTTATGTATAACCTTCAGTCAAGGTCACAAGATCTCGCAGTGCATGCTTTCAATGCATATGTGTACAAATATGCATTTTTCTGTTGTGTAAGAAACTAGAGCATCCGGAGAAAGTTCATCTTTCCCTGGATTCTGCTAAGTCACATGCTGCAGGTCAAGATCTTAGTAGGGGAAGGTGAAAGAGTGACAGTCACTGGGAGTTAATAAATCTGCCAAAGGCCTTGAGCTGCTTAAGAAACACATAAAACACATTAAAAAAAAGCAGAGCATAAACAAATTGGACAGGATCTGGGGACAGGATGCTTGCACCACAGAAGCAATGGGTGGAGGGCAGGATGTCCCAGATTGCTGGAGAAGCCCACAACCAGGGGTTAACATGGAATCATGGTTATTATGGGAAGGGCTGGGAACAGCTCTGCTATTTAGAGGGGTCCAATGCCAGGAGTACTGCAAAGTACTTGAGGTATCCTTCTGCAGAGATGCTCTTTCTTATTACTAGAAAAAAGTGYGCTTGACTGTGGAAGGGAGCAGCTAGGGAAGAAGTCATTCCCTCAGACTCAAACAGCAGCTTGTTAAGAGAAGCAGCTTATATCTGTTCCTCTTTCTTAATTATATTAATTATACAGTTTCACAACTTGACCGTGTAGAGCAGCTTAGACTGTAAGCCCTTTGGAGCACAGACCATCATTTCAGATCTGCATCTATACAGCACTTTTCCTGCTTCGTCTCTGTGACTCTCCTGGTCACAAACACACGCAGTAAAACAGAGCAGCCATAAAGATGGAAAATGTTCGCATGAAGGCAGTCACTTACCACTGACCTGACCCACAGTTCTCATCCAGAGCTTGCCTGAATCTTCTTTAAAACTTCCTTTTGCTAATGCTCTGTTATTTCCACTAAAGAAATCAGACTAGTACACAATAAAAAGACATTTGGTATGTGACATAACCAGGACAGCAATATATTCAGTTTCAAGTTACTTAAACATCTGAAACTCTGTATTTGACCTATTAAACATTTTTTTAACTCTCCTAATGCATCTGCCACTTTGTATACCATAATGCACAGACCCCAAAGCCAGAGAGGCCTCAAATTGCTGGTGGGTGAGCCATCAATGTGCCCTTGTGGCCAAGAAGGCCAATGGTCTCCTGAGGTGCATTGGGAAGACTGTTGCCAGCAGGTCGAGGGAGGTGATSCTGCCCCTCTCCTCAGCCCTGGGGAGGCCTCATCTTGAGGACTGTGTCCAGTTCTGGGCTTCCCAGGACAAGAGAGACATGGAACTGCTGGAGAGAGTCCAGCGTAGGGCTACGAGGATGATCSGAGGRCWGGAGCATCTGTGCTATGAGGAAYGKCTGCGASAGCTGGRCCTCTTCAGCCTGGGGAAGAGAAGACTGAGGGGGGATCTGATCAGTGTGTACAAGTACCTGMAGGGAGGGTTTCAAGGGGATGGRGACAAACTCTTTTCAGCTGTCCCATGTGACAGGACAAGATGCAATGGGCAGAAATTGAACCACAGGAAGTTCTACCTGAACGTGAGGGGSAATTTCTTCCCTGTGAGTGACAGAGCACTGGMACAGGTTGCCCAGAGAGGTTGTGGAGTCTCCTTCTCTGGAGATCTTCAAGGCYYGCSTGGATGCAACGCTGTCTAACGTGCTCTAGGTGACCCTGCTGAGTAGGGAGCTTGGACTAGATGATCTCCAGAGGTCCCTTCTAACCTTACTGATTCTATGAAATGAACCCACACAAACTATGCAGAATTGCRCTTAGTGGTTTCCCCACCGATTTGGGGTTGAAACCCAGCAAGTCTTTTTGCTGGATCATATGGCCCTCCTTTAAAGTTTTCTCCATTTCTCATGGTAAACTGCTGCAGGAATGGGTTCCTTTAGCCAAGTATTCTGATTATCAAATATATACTCTAAGGCCACGCTCCAAGCTTGAATTTGTCTAGTGTCCATTCCTGGTCACCGGTCCCAGTTTCAGCACGCCTGGTTTCTCAATCTGCCGCACTGGCAGRCACACTGAAGCAAATGAATGTGCATGCTGTTCCTTGTCTTGACTTAACAAGAAATACGAACTCAGAGAATCTCCTAAGTAGTTTCTAGGGCAAAGCAGAGTGGCTAATAAGGGCTCTGCTCCCAACCTGTTATAGAAGCAGTTTGCAGTAATGCCAGAGCAYGCTCTTCTGTAACTGTTCTAACTGCTCTGGTGCTGGGAGAAGTGACTAGGAAGAGGTCTTGGGGCTGTTCTGACTTATTCCATGAATCTTGCAAAACATTGTAGACCACAGCACAGAAGCAAGATACCAGGAATGGGTCATGTGCTTTCCCAGGCACTCTTAAAAAGAGAGAAATGCCAATCTGAAAATGTAAAGAAACTTCAAACAAACAAACAAACAAAAAACCCCTCAAGGTACAAGTGATCAACATTTTTCATTTTATTATTCTAAATAAAAACCACACTTTGTGCTGAACAATGGAGTATAAAAGAACCCGATGTACAACGATTTTAGACATCTACTGTTTGGGGAGAAGTTTACAAAATATACAAAACTTTACAGCAAATAGATAGTAAACACTTAAATATCAGGAGGTCAGTACCTACTATTAACTTAACAAAAAGGTTAGACAGCAATTCAACTCTTTTTCTTTCTTCTCCTTAATTATTTTGTTAAGAGATCTGGATCCRTTGAGAAAGGGGAGAATAAAACAAGACTGAATTCTGTGTTTTAAAAATCAGAATAAGACCAGTCTCACAGTACTGCCTTTGGGAGGTGGATTATTGTGTCAGGGTTTCAAGACAGCTAGCCTTGAAGCGGTGTGCAGTGGCTGCTCCTTGCCTGAGCCATTCCTGCTGCGGAAGTCAAAGGCATGCAGCTTGCTTCAGGCTCCAGTAGTGTGTGAGAACCCACAACCAAACAAAACACTGCAAAAGCAGCTGAGAAAACTAACAGCAAAGTATTTTCCCTCTATATTCTCCTATTTCATCACGAGGATCCCAAAGCACTTTACAAACATGAATTAAACCTCACAGCCTCCCCRAGTGAGGTAGGTAATTCCTTATTGTCCCCCACTTTTACAGACGGGGAGGGAGAGGGTGGGGAAGCAAGGCAAAGAGGCGAACAGATTTGCCAAAGGTCGCACAGTGAGTCAGTGGCAGACTGAGGAACGGAACCAGGAGCTGTGTTTCCACTTCAGCCCTCTGGACACTACTGCTTCCCTAACCGCAGCAAACAGTGTTTTGCTTCTCAAGCAGAGCTGGAGCACGRTTGCAACCTGGCCCTCCTGACCCCGATGCCAGTGCTGATGGAGATGGCTCAGAGAGCCAGAGTCATCACCAGGATATGTTTGTTGTGACACAGCTGGGTCAGACCTACAGCCCCTTTGGCCAAAGCCGCCTGCTTTGGATTCAGGATTAAAGTACAGCAGAGATTTCTTATCTGTAAACTCCATCCAATCCTGCCCTCCTGAGCCACAGAGCTTCCTTGAGAAACACTGGAGCTCCTAGCCAGAGTGACTAGGCTAAGAGACAGCCACATCACCAAGAGGAAGAGGAAGACAGAGGGCTAAAGCTGGCCATCAGCTTGGAGAAGTGCTGAGGCCCCATGCACCAGGGCTATGCCATCAGGGGTTACAGCCATGGCTAAAAGCCCAGCACAGCCAGTGGAAAGGCTCTGGTATTAGGCACACTGGGCAGCAGTTCTCCAAAACACAATGGCTGGGTCCTACCATTGGATTCCCGGGAAGGGAGAGCTGAGATCTTGGACCCCTCTTGGAAAAATCACCATTTTGCAAATCCAAGGAAGAACAGCGACACAAGGCCAGCACACTCAGAGAACACTGCAGACCAAAATCCCATCGCCACATTCCCTTGAAAACTTGCTGCTGATCTCAGAATATTTCACATGGGAATAGGAACAGTTCATTATAACATAGGAAACAGCAGGGAAGTGATCTCTCTGTCCCTATCCCCACTCCCCAAAATAACCAGCAGAAAATGGGGTGGGCTTTTGCTTAGTGTTTCAGTGTAAAAGCTTCTCTTTTTGGTTTATGTGCACAAAAGGCTTTTGTTTCACAGCTTAGCTAGATATAGGGCTACAGACGGTTACCACTTGGCAGTGCCCCAATCCATCTAAAAGCTCATCACAGCTTCTGGGACATTTTAGGAGGATCTAGAGGCTTTAAAAATTCAGTTATCCTAAGCCTAGTCTGCCTCCCTCAACATCCTTCATAGCAATTTCCAGAGCATACCACATTCATTTCCCATCACCCTACAGTCTTCACAGAATCACAGAATGGTTGAGGTTGGAAGGGATCTTGGGAGACCATCTAACCCTAACCCCCCCCACACCCCCGTTCAAGCATGGTCACCTAGATCATGTTGCCCTGGATCCTATCCAGTCAGCTTTTGAACCATCTTGTCTACCAAGCACATCTTGCTACCATCAGGAAATGAAAGAATCTCCACAACATAGAGAGCTCCTCAGTGGAGCCTCCAGTGAATCACTGTCAACTCTCCACACTTTTCTAGAGCACCATGCATTCTTGGTGTTTTTTTTAACTAAAAACACTAGGCAAGATATAGTTCCACAGACCTGTTAAAGATCACGCACTAAGGCCTTGTGGGTGACTAGTGGTACCACAAGATCAGAGTTTGGAAACCACAGCTTCACCTGACAAGCATGGAATACCCTTCTCAATCTCCCATGAGAGTTAGCTATCATTTCAGTATCTTTTTTCCTCTTGTAAACATTCACCAGGCACCAAAACATCAAGAGCATGAGTCCAGTTTAACACTACCAGGACAATGTCAGCTAGCCTCAAACTTGGCCAACATTACACGGGCTGTGGAAGGGATGCAAAACTCTTTAACAGCCTTGGTTTCTCCTTTTCCTCCCAGGCAAGGTCCGTTCCTCTGACACTTTGTGTTTCTGTAGTGTGATCTGACTAAGGTATTGCAGCTCCATTGGGTGACAGAGGACTACCTCAAGCTTTGGACAAAAGAGCTTTCTGGGAAGAGGTGTCGTGTCCATGCAGGGATCAGCACTGCCAGGCGGAGCGCAGCTTGACACAGGGCTGTTGTCTCTTGCCCCTGTGAGAGCTAAGCAAACTCTGGAGCTACTGAGGTGGGAAACGCAGCTTTACAGGCAAATCAAAGAGATCAGCTGTAGATGGGGAAGGATTCTGTGTACGGAGCTAACAATCAAAAGCCTTCAGATGCAACCAGCAGTTGCACACTTGTATAATCTCCACTCCCTCCATTCCTGGGAAGGGAAGACCAACTCTTCCTTATTCTCCTGGACAGCAATTTACACAGGAGACAAGTGAAAAGCTCCTTTCAAACACTGGAGTCTCAGTTGCATTACAATGCCACTACATCCCAGCATGCACAGTCCTCCTTCCCATTCTGACAAGCCCCTTCCTCAAACCCCCTTCTCCAATGCAGCTAGCATTGAAGGGAATGTGGCTGTTCCTCTCACTCTGCCACAGAACTTGCTTCACAGGACTGCAACAGGGACAAGACTTAAAGGAGATTTGCTCTGGACAAGGAAAGCTGTAACAGGAGCAAAATGACCCTGCTAGGTGGTTGCTGTACCTCAATAAATTGGTACAGAATAAGAAAGGATGGAGGCTGTTATTGCCCTAGGATGCTAAATAGCAACATTCACTAAGTGCTTTGCATCTTCCACACGCTTTGCAGATATGAGCCAGTAATCTTCACCACACTCCAGGGAGGTAGGTAGGTACCACAAGTGTTACCATCCTCATTTTACAGATGAGGAAACTGAGGCAAAGAGGTGAAGTGACTTGCCCAAGGCCACAATGGAGTGGGGGGGCATAAACCCCAGAAATTCCTAGCTCAGTAACCATGCGTCCAGCTCATGCTGCTCCTCTGTTGTGGGTTGTCCCTTCAAGAGGGGGAGAAGGTGGGATGACTTCAAGAATTAACTCTTTTACAGGGTTTGCAAATCACTAGTTTTGTTTTGTAACAGTATATCTTCACAGAAGCTCAGGAGCCCAATTTACTATACAACTGTGGCTTGAAAGCCCTGAGCGCTTCCTGTTTGTGAGGTAGTATGAGTTACCTAAGGGCAGTTATAACTCATGCTGTGGTATTTGAAATATTCATTCCTCTCCACCTCTGCCCCACAGCAGGATAACATGGGAAAAAGCCAGTTCCCACCCTTCCTGGTGTAAACATTACAAGCATGGGATCGATCTTGCTAGCACAGCTGGAAAAGCCCACTTTGCAGGAAAGCGCACAGCTCTGAGGAGGAGTCCCAAGCCTGTGCTTGACGTATGTCCAGGACAGGCTGAGATTCACATCAGTTATATTCCTGCAAGCTTCTGAAGCTGCAGCCACCAGCTGGCACGTGCTAAAGTTACAGCATTATTCAATAAAAAAAATGAAACCAACTTACATTGGCACCAACAATATCCTGCAATACACATTTCGCAGTGAGACGTCTGTGACGTGGTGATTTACTGCATTAACCACGGGAGGGGGCTATCCTTTTAGCAGAGAAAATAGTCCTTCTCAAAGACACCTTCCTGGGAGTTAAGGCAACGGTTTCATCAAATCCTTGTCTGCTGGGATTTACGCAGGCCTCAGCAACCCTGCTGCTCTCAGACATCCAATGCTTCCAACAACTGGAAGCCCTCAGACGCACACTGTGTCGGCAGAGCTCTATGTGCACAGCTGCCATAAGCACACAAATCAGAGCTGAGGGGATATCAGCACACTCATGATGGTCAACCATGGGCCAGCAGAAGTTAGGCATGACTATTTCATCAAAAATTATTTCCTAAGAAGCAGCCAGCCCCATAGCATAAATCTGCTTCCCTTGCCCTCTCCAGTTCAGTGATTCTTCTGAGAGATATCTCTGCTCAAACATCCATCTCTTTCCTTCAAAGCAGCCATCCCCTCTGCTCAGACTGCTCTCTTCAAAGAGGTGGCGTTACTCCTTCATTTCCCTTGTTTTGAAATGGGGGGGGAGGGGTCATTGAAAACTTGAGAGGCATGTCATGGGGATGGCAGTGAAACTGCCAGCTGCACTCTCTGTTCAGACAGGCCTCCCAGAGACCACAATCACAAGAGGCACTGATTGGGAATTGCCCTTCCGAGCAACAAATCATCCTCCTATTAATTTGTTCCTAGGTACCCCTTCTCATTTGCATGTGCACACACACATGCTGGTTGCTAATCTCCCCTGCAGCGGAAAGACAGTTTCAAGGCTGATTTTGTGACACAGACTTTGCTTACCTCCTCACAATAGCAGCAGAACCCCAGTGATGCCTAGAATGAGTCTCTTTTTTCCTGTCTTTTTTCTTTTAGTTATTTTTTTTGAGTCCAGTACTGTCTTGCTCTGGCTCTGTCCCTCTCTATTGAGGTCAGGTTTCAAAATCTTAGCAGCATCAGTTTGTGGGTAAGCTCAAACTGAGAGTTAGCCTAATCAAATGGGCTAAAAGGTTAAAAAAAAAAAAGATTCAAAACTCAGCGAGAAATGCTAAAAACACAGAACTCAATGTCCTCTAACAGGACCAGAGGTAAGTAAACATGACAGACTTCTTGGAAATAGTGATTTAGCTTACATACTGTTAATTTGTACAATGCCAATTGAAAAAGCCCTAGTAAGGCCTAAAACATTAAAAAGAATAGAAAAGGAGGATTCCATCCATGATGTCTGACCATTAAATAAAACAAATGACATTTTTCCACAGCTTCTGTAATTAGCATTTGCTCCTTTGCTGGTCCAGTCCCATCTCACCCAATCAGCTGTCTGTGTTTTTCTCCGCATCTTTGGAATGGATAATATACATGAAAGTCTGTTCAATGGTAAAGTCAGGGGGCAGGCTGCCTTTGTGCACGCCTATGTGCTTGCTCATAAGGTTGAGTGTGGAGCTATAATGTCCACATACAGTACATCGGTACATGAGGGCTCCAGAATGCGTCCGCAGGTGGCACTTGATGGTGGAGCGGCCACGGAAGAACTTATGACACACTTTGCACTGGTAGGGCTTTTCTCCGGTGTGAATCCTCCGGTGGTAGTTGAATTCACTGGTGTGGGCAAACCTCTTTCCACAGACTTTGCAGCTGTACTTACTATTGCCTGGTTGATTTTGCAGTGCCAAGTCTTCACTCAGAAATTCTTCAGGCAGCTTCCTCTTCTGGAGGCCCTGCTGCTGGAGACGGTCACCAAAGCTCGGTCGGATGTCCAGGCTGCCCCCACATTTGTGCTGGCTGACATGATAACGATACGCTGCTTCCAGCTTAAAGCTCTGGCCACAGAAATGGCACCGGAAAAGAGCCTCCTCCATGTTCTGGTGAACAGCCAAGTGTTTCTCCAGAAGGTGTCGATCTACAAAGCTGTTGGCACAAACAGAGCAGGAGAAGACCGAGATCCCCAAATGAGACAGGGTGTGCCACATCAGACTGCAGAGGTTGAGGTGCCTCTGATCACACACACCACATGTTTGGCTTTTCAAGTTCACGTGGTCCAGGATGTGGTTGCGGACAGTGTGGAAATCTTTGGCCAAAGGCTTCCCGCAGGCAGCACATGCCAGCTCTGAGCCAGATCCCCCACCAAACATACTGATCTTCCCTGGGAGAGGGTCGCTGGGGTGGATAATGATGTTATTGTCAAACACTCCTTCTCTTCGATGGAGGGTAAGCTGCCACTGGGTGAAGAATTTGGTCTCACACATGTCACAGGAGAAGAGAAAGATCCCGATGTGGGACAAAACATGAGTGACCCTGGAATTCCGATCCTGAAAGTGAGTCTCACAGACTTTGCAGTTCCCAGTGAGCAGATCAACGTGATCTCTTGCATGCTGGCGGATCAACTGGATGTTGGGTTCCAGGACCTTTTTGCACACCTGACAGGGCATGGCCTTGCTTTCCCGGCTGTCATTCTCAAAGGTCAGCTCTTCTTCACTGTCGTCACTCAGCTCAATAACTTCTTCTGTTGGGCCAAGCTCTTCACTCGCATCTTCAAAATGTAGTTCATCATCCCCCAAGTCTTCCAGCTGAAGCTCATCCATCTGCCCAAAACCTTGCTCTTTGGAGTGATCGCTGTTGCTGGGACAGGAATTGCTCCCCGTGGAGATGTCTAGGGAAGCATCAGCAGTAAAGAAGCCACCCTTGCTGTAGTCGCCATTGCTCTGGACTTTATACTGTTGGCAGCAGCCTGTACTGGTTTGAAGACCAACATTTACACTGCCCAGGTTGGGCTGGGTTGCCATACTTGTGGCAGGAGCAAACTGCCCTTGTTCTGATTCTTGTTCTGTCTTAGGAGGCTGCTGATGTATCAGGGGAAGAGTCTGGCTGGCCTCATTCACGGTATTCCTGTCACACTCTTTGTAGCTGCCTGCCACTTCTCCATGCAAGATGTAATTCCGTTCGGGGCCAAAATGTTCCCCACTGCTCCGGATTTCACTCAAAGAATGTTTCTGTTCTGACGAGGTGCTGCTCAGAGGGCCTGACCGGCCTTCGCCCATGGACAGAGAGGACTGCTTTGTGATAGCTGAGCTCTCCAAGTCAGGGAAGGTTGAATGGCAGGCCTTCAGCAGATCTTCCATGCCCAGTCGCTCTGCCACCTCGTAAATGACACCCACATTGATTAGGTCTGTGAAGAGCTCTGAAGTGTATACAAAGCTGAGGATCTTCTCAAAGTTGGCTGGTGTGATGAAATCCACTACATAGGTCCTGGCAGCATCCAGCCCTGTGTTCAAAAAGAGATTCTGGAAGTAGCCTGCAGCGCAGGCCAGAACAGCCTTATGTGCAGCAAAGGAGCGGCTCCCCACCAGAATGGTGACATCACACATGGTCTCGGAGAGCCTGCACTTGTTGAGTTCCTTCAGCAGGTTGTTGGGGTGATTGGTGCTATGCAACTTGATTCTCATGCCCATCTTAGCAGCTGCTCAAGAGTCCCTCTCCTGGTCAGCTTCCTCTTCACACATTCATCAGTTGCATGAGCAGGAGGTGCTTGGCATCCAGAACCTGGCAGGGCAAGGGGCTCTAGAGAGAGGAAAATGTGAAAATGAAAATGTGAAACACTAAAATGAAAACATGAACAGCCAGAGAGACATCACTCTAGTCTGGGAAGAAACATACTATGATTTTCACACCTTCCTAACAAGCAACAGGAAAGAGCATAGCTGCTTTGATGAAGAATGATTAAAACCTATCTTGTAATTTCAAAGACTGACTCTTCAATGGAAAGACACAAATAGACAAAACAGAAAGCCATTTACCCTGTCAGTGACGGTCTGAAGTTCCCACTTCAATTCAGGCATGAACACAGGTCCTTCTGCCTTGCAACACTGCTCAGTTCTGAAACTGAGTCCCAAATAGTGATTGTTACATAAAAGTCCCACATCTTCCAAAATCATGGGATAATACCCCTGCCAAGAGGATACAAAATTTGAACTCCTACATCTTGGGCAATTCTGTCTCTAAGTCTCTTCCATCCATGACTGCTCTGTGGATTGCTTCAGTCAGCTGAATATTTTTATTTCAGATTTCTCCTGTACCCCACATATTAACTTTCATTTTCCAGATAGGATCTTATTTCAGATTCTCCCCAACATGCTAGCACCTTTAGCTCCCTTGGGATTTCTTCTCTTCTATATAAGTAACACCTTTCCGTTCACTTTTAACTGAGAAGTTTGTGCAGTATTCCCAGACKGCTATTAGACACTTGGCTTATGACACATGCAATTCCCATCTAGCCACTTCCTTCCAACTTGTCCCATCACCTTTGCTACCCTTCTCCCATTTACAAGTGCTTTCAGATCACCTTGGGACTTGATGAAACATAAGCCTCCAACACTTTGGTAAAACAACATGAAAAGAAAAAACAGAATACAATTAGAAAAGCCAAGTTTGGTGGAAAGTTTCACTTTAACAGTCCAGTTTTAACAGACCAGTTTCTTTACCAAGGAAAGTGTATAAAGTTAGAGGGGAGGCATAAGCCAAAAGATCCTTTCTGCTCATTGTAAACCCAGCATCTTTGACCCTCTGAGGCTCATTTTAACATCAGAAGCMAGATGCTAAATTTACCCAATAATATCTCTAATCCTCTTCCTCTCCTTCATCTGCACTGAAATGTTTCCATGGCAGTAATAGCAAATTTTGAACCTCAGCCCTGCAACCTTGACTTTTTCAGGACATGTAAAAAGACAAGAGAAAGCCACCCAGGATTGTGTCACTGCAAAGGAAGCACAGGGTTGCTTTAGCTCATAGCCACTGAAAGAAGAGTCCCAGTTTGCAGCGGGCCAGGGGAAGATCATACAATACTGAGATACAGCTGGGAGTTTGTTTTTTTTTCCTCTGTAACCATAAGATTTTGTT
>NW_028186908.1:0-1809 GCF_003343005.1 Rhea americana
CCCCCCCCGTTGGACTGGGATGGCCGGTTCTGGGGGGAGGGTACAGCCGTGGGGGCCTCTGCCGCCCCTCAGCGGTGCCTCCCCCTGCCCAGGTACAACCCGGAGAACCTGGCCACGCTGGAGCGCTACGTGGAGACGCAGGCCAAGGAGAACGCCTACGACCTGGAGGCCAACCTGGCTGTGCTGAAGCTGTGAGCGGGGCGGGCGCCTCCGGCTCGGCGCGGGGCTGTCGGCCAAGGCCTGGGCTGGCGCCTACGGCAGTGGGGTTGTGCCAGGCCGCCCTGCGCCCTACCGCCTTCCTCTTCCCCGCAGGTACCAGTTCAATCCCGCCTTCTTCCAGACCACTGTCACGGCCCAGATCCTGCTTAAGGCGCTGACCAACCTCCCCCACACAGACTTTACTCTCTGCAAATGTATGATTGACCAAGCTCATGTATCCTCCTGGGACGCCTGGTGAATGTGGGGTGCGGGGGTCCTCACGACTTTGGGGGCCTTCTGTGGGATAAGTCGGGTCCCCCCAGTCCCCAGTAAATTTGGTAGGGCATTTCTGTCCCCAGCGCTGGAAGCTGAGACCCGCACGTCGTTGCTGAGATGGAAAACCTGAGCTGTGATTGTGGCTTTGGGCTGCTGCAGCCACGTTCTCCCTTTTATAACTCTCTGCCGCCCGGGAGACCCAAAATTGGGGGCACCCCAAGAGGGGAGGGTAGCTGTGAGCRGAGCTTGCGAGGTCCTGGGCTCTTTCTAGCACATTTGCCTTGATTCCTCCGCCCTCAGCAGGAAGAGAGGCCCATCAGGCAGATCCTCTACCTGGGCGAGCTCCTGGAGACCTGCCACTTCCAGTCTTTCTGGGTGAGTTTYCTCCCCAGAGCCGGGAGGAGCAGCCCCGGCCGGGCGGCTCTTGGCCAGCGGAGCGGCAGCAGCCGGGACGAGGATGTTTAATGTGAGTTTTCCTCCGCCACCGCAGCAAGCCCTGGATGAGAACATGGAGCTCCTGGATGGGATCACTGGCTTCGAGGACTCTGTGAGGAAATGTGAGCGGGGTCGGAAGCCCGGGCGGGGGCTGGCGTKGCCGGGGTGGGCCGCCGGCCGGGCTGACGCTGGCTCTGGGTTTCCTTCTGCAGTCATCTGCCACGTGGTGGGGATCACGTACCAGCACATTGACCGCTGGCTGCTGGCTGAGATGCTGGGAGATCTCTCGGGTAAGGCCGCCCGYGCGGGGACGGGCGAGCCCGGAGCAGGGCGGGCCGGTGGGGCGGGCCAGGGGGTGAGGCTGTGCCTCCCTCTCCCTTCCTGCAGACTCCCAGTTAAAAGTCTGGATGAGCAAATACGGCTGGACGGAGACGGAGCCCGGGAAGATCTTCATCTGCAACCAGGAGGAGAGCATCAAACCCAAGAACATCGTGGAGAAGATTGACTTTGACAGTGGGTAGYGGGGCGGGAGGGCGTGCCTCCCCCTGGCCCGAGGCCCCCTGCGCTGACCCCCCTTTTTTTTTCCCACAGGCGTCTCCAGCATCATGGCGTCATCCCTCTGAGCCCTGCGCGCCCGCTGCTCCTGGGACACCGTCGCAAACTGTTTTAACGATTCCTCCTTTTAATCCTTGTCTCGACCAGTAAAAGAGACACCTTGACTGTGCTGTGTTACTGGGGGCGAGGGAGGGGACCGAATGTGGCGGTGTGGGGCCTTGGACGCCAGCGGTCTGTGCGTGTTGCCCTGGCTCCTGCCCCAACTCTGGCTGCTCTGGGGCTTCCTTAGGGCATTCCTGCCCTTGCCGCGCCGCGAGAAGTGGGGCTGAGGGTGGTGGCCCCACA
>NW_028186908.1:4349-13691 GCF_003343005.1 Rhea americana
GGGGTGGGGGGCAGTGTTTGGGGGAACCGGGATAAAACGCCTGGCACGGACGGCTTCCAGAGGGGAAGCGTGGCTCTGCGGCGGGGACGTGGGGCACCTTGGGGCGGAGAAGGGCTGCGCGGGCCGGGGCGACCTCGAGCGCGGGTGTTCGCCCGCCCCGCCAGCGCTTTTCCGCCGCGTCTGGCACCAGCCCTGGCACGAAACCTCCCAGTCCCTCCCGGAGAGGGGAGGATGGGAGAGAGCCCGGCTGGGAGGAGCAAGGTGCTGCCGGAGCTGGGTGTAAAGAAAAGCCCTGGAGAAGGATTTGCTGCCTGGGCAGGAATGGGGAAGTGACAGGAAGGGAGGCTCCGGGCCAGGGCAGGAGAGACCGAAAGGGCACTGGGGAAGACGGAGCCGCTGCCTGGCAATTAGGGAGAGTTTCGTCAGGAAGAAAGTCCTGGGCGTTGCGCTGGGAGGGGAAGGAGCGGATTCCTAGGCATCCCRCTCCGGGGGCCTGGCAGGAGGAGAGCTGCTAATTGCACGGATCCCGTTCGCGACCCCGTGCGAAGGGTCTGATTTAAACCCCGCTGGCYGGTGATTCGGCTGCCCCCCTCGGAGCAGGCCGCTCCCCGCTCCGGATGAGTTTTGCTCCGTGCTGGGGCTTAGCCAGCGGAGAGGGCCCAGAAGGGTGACGAACCGGGGGGTGAAGGCTCCGGTTTGGGTACTTTCTGGCTGCTTTTGGGTATCTTTGTGGAAAAACTTAATCATCCCTTCGGCTGAGGTGTCTGCGGCGCGCTGACAGGGGCGACGCTGGATGTTTGCTGGCAAATAAAGCGTCTGTGTTTTAGCAGGCTCGTGGTCACCCGATACGGGAACCCCCCCAGCGCTAAGCCTGAGCTCCAGGCTCTGAATCCCGCTGGATCGCAGAGCCCCTTCCCGCTTCTGGGGGCGCGTGGTGTGGAAATCCGCACGGGGCTCCCGGTGCCGTCAGAACCCCTTCCCGTCTGGTTAGCGCCGAGGGGGGTGTCGGGATAATCCTGGCGCCTTCCCCCTYGTCCTTCCCGGCGGGACGCGTCCCCTTCGGTCTCGGCAAAATCCGGTGGGCGCAGCTGGGCAGCCCCTCGCCCAGGGGACTCGCTGACCGTGGAGACCGGAGACCTTTCCCACGGCTAACGGCCCCGGAGCCCCGCGGACGGAAGGGCTTGGAGAGCTTTGACCTGCGGCAGATGTTGCGTTCCTCCGGGTTAATAATTTGAGGCTGTTTGTGGTGATTCAGATTTGTTTGTAGGCAGGCAGCGGAGAATTCGAAGTGGCCATCTGCTRTTTTGTTTAATTACCCTAATTGCTGGCTATTTGAGCTGGAGCTAAGAATACCGAGCAGGATTCGTGGAGGTGGAGGAATTTTTAGACCCCGTGTTGGCAGGAGAAGGAACTTGCAAAGGGAATATTTTGTCCCGCCCGTGACGAGCGTGCGTTGGTCAAAACGGCGGCGCGGGTCCGCGCTGCTCCGCGTTGGGTTAGACCGRGGCTGAACGCCGTGTTTACGCAGTATCCCCAAGCTGCCCGTTCGCCTAACTTTGCGCGGCGGGCAGGCTCGGTCCTTCTCGGTGCGAAGCTTTCGACGCTCTTCGTGCRGAAGCGTTTTCAGACGCTGGCCGGGGCTGGCGGCCGAGGTTGCGCCCTGTCGGCTCCTTGGCTCCTGGTGCTGCTCCGCCAGGTCTCGCCCAGCAAGCGACGCGCGTTTAGTTGCTTCCACGTGGTTAAGTTGCTGCTGCTCTCCCGAATTAAGTCCTTTAAACTCGTTTGGGAGAAGCGATGTAAGCTGCTGCGCTGGTGGGGACGCCCGCGTAAGCCTCTAAACGCGTGTGCTGGGATTTTGTTGCCATAGTTGCACTGTTTTGGGGGAAAAAAAACCTGGTAGCTGGGTGGCATAAGTGGTGGTAAAGGAAGCATGTGCCAGGCGCTGCGCTCCCTCCTCCGCGCTGCTGAAATCGTGTTGGGAGCAGCCCTTGGCCAGCTCGCCGTTGCTGCAACGCATGAGTAACGCTTCTGAGCAAGCTCGGGGCTGCGGCGGACTCCCCTTGCCGTTGGCCTCGGTTTTCAGGCTTTTGGGGTTTTTTTTTTGAGGGGGGGAGGTTGTGAGCGAGTTGTCGCCCGCAGGCCGGGGGCCGCTGAGTGCTGCTGGCGCAGACCTGCTCTTCGGAGACCCCCGGGGTGCTGGTTATATCCCACTGGGGTTTTTCATCCGGGTTTGGTTGTTTGGCTGGTAGATGATGAGACAGAAGGGGTGGGCGGGATGGACCGGTCTGAGGAATAACTGCCCGGAGGCTGCTTTAGTGCCCAACTTGGGGAAGAAGGTCCCAAGACCGTGTGGTGGGAGGAGGAAGTGAAGCCTGGTAGGGCGTGGGGACCTTGTGCTATCTCSTTAGATTACTTCAAGTGAAGTTGTTAAAGGTGATACTGCAGGCGACGTTGCTGRAATTGCAGGCAGTTCTCCCGAGGTTTTTGCGTGCCACCCCGGACAGAGGCAGGGTGAAATCTCCCGCGGGCGATGCTCGGTGCTACTGGAAGCCCTGCACGCGGCCCGAAGAGTCGCCAGGAGGAGATCCCGCCGCCGCTTCGAGGAACGACGCCTCCTGCCCGAGTCGTGGGCTCGGAAACGCCGGGACGCGCCCCACTCGCCGCTCCTCGGTGGCGGCGTTCGGCGACCGCCCCGAGCGGCGAGAGYGCCTGCGCCCGGCGAGGCCTCGGTGAGCGCCGCGAGCTGGGGGAGCGAGCCCGCGTTGGCGGCGGGGAGAGACGGGGCTTTGCGCCCGAGCGCGCGGTTTTCGAGACGCCGCGTCGGCTTTGACGAAAACGCAGCGGAACGGGTCTCGCGGCTTCCCTTCCCGGCGGTGGCGGCGGCGTGGCGCTCGGCCTCGCCCCGGGCGGAGCGAGGGCCGTGCCGAAAGCTTCGCGCCGGCAACGCCAGCGCAGCGGCAAGAGATGGAGCAAGCCAGGAACGAGGCGTGGTGGCGCGTCTCCCCGACGATCCGGAGAGGCGAGGGCACGGCTGGTGGCAAAGCGAAGCGGAAAACCCGAGGGCCCGGCTTCAGAACTGAGACCGAGGGGAAACGCGGAGCGGTTGAGGCTGATCTAAAGCGGTTTCTGACCGCCGCTAGCGACGCGATTTGCACGGATTTCCTCCGACTGTTTTTTCCCTCTTCACTTGAGCGCGACTGGGGAACTTCCACGTCTGCGGCCCGGGGAAAAGTTTGTTTTGTCGCTCCGAGCTCGTAACCCGTCCGAGTTTGCATGAAGTTGGCCTGGGTTTTGTAATCCGGGGGTTTGAAGGACATGGGCCAGGCTGAGCTGCTGCCAGGTTTCAGAGTCCTGTTTCTCCTGTGCTCTGTCTTTGCTTTGCAGCAGTCTTATACAGACAACAAGACATAATATTTAGACAGGGTTTAGGCCTACGTGTGATCCCTTATAATCATAACGGAACTGTTTAGTCTCACGGGTGTTACGCTGAGATAGCGGCTCGAGCCGTGGGCTCGAAATCCGAGTTGCGCCGGAGGAAAACCTCCCCTCACCTGCGGCGGCAGCGCGCCGTCGGGGAACCGCTGGTCGCTGCGGCGCGGCTGGGCCTGGCGAGTCCGCGGGCGTGCGAGGTTCAAAGTCGAAGCCGACGCTCGCAGATTCCAGCTGGTTCAAGGGCGAAGCTGGCGGGGTCGAGTTAGCCGCTTCTGAGGCTGCGAGCGCTTTCTGCGAAAGCTTCCCGACCTGCCGGCCGGCCGCCCCCAAATTCAGCATCCGATCGGTCGGAAATACTTTGGGAGGGGGCTCGTTTTCCGCTTGCTCGCTGTCTGGGAGACCTGGCTACGGCGTGGCTGAGGAATTAGCTCTGCTGAATGCTAATGCCTCGTAGCTGGGCAGCCGCGTACTTCAAAGCGCTGCGCAAAAGCTAATTAGAGCCAGCGCGGTCTAATGGATGGAGCGCGGGGCTCCGAGCCAGGCCCGGATGCCGTCGCCGGCTCGCTGTGTGGCCCTGAGCTACTGCCTCCGTTGCTGGCCGTTATAGCGGGGATATTGCCTTACTGCTCGGCGCTGGGCGGGGATTAAACCCCYGGGGCAGCGATGCCGGAAGCCGCCRGGGTGTTAATTTTCTCATTGAGGCTTAAGCCAAAAAAAAGACCCGCGGGAGAAACTCCTGTTTTTATTTGAYGGGCATCCAGAGGGGGAAAGACGGAGACCGCCTCGCTTCTCGGAGGAGACCCGCACAATTAGGAGCCTCCAGTGCAGTCCCGCTTTCCTCTGTGGGTATCTGCAGCTCTTTTTTGGTTCGCGTTTAGCCGTCTCTCCGCCGCGCCGGCGTCCGCAGCAGTTGGTAGCAGCCCGCAGTAGCAGTCTGGGGCGTTCTCGCTGCGCCTCTGCAGCGGGATTTCAGCTGCGGCGCGCTCGTCGCCTCCGGGACCCCTTGGGAGAGGCAGAGGGGGGGCTCCTCTGGGTCGCGGCGYCCCTGTCGCAGGGGTGACCRGTGAATCTCGGACCYGGGATCCTTCCTTTCCGGCAGGGTYGTCTCCRATGGCGCGTAACGAGGAGTTGAGCGGCTTTTCCTGGAGCTCCGGAGCCCCGCAAGCCGAGCCCCGCGGGGCTTCTTCGTTCCACGCTTCTCCCCTGCCTCCAGAGCCTCCGGGAGGGTAGGAGCGGTCTCAGGGCGCCCTAATCCTCGCTCCTTCGGGGGAACGTGAGGGGTTAAAAACGYTTCCTCTGCAGGTGCTAGAAGGTCTCTGTAATCTTCAAAGGATGAATCCGCATCCCTCGGGAATACTTCTCCTGTGTCTTCCCGGTATCCATGAAAAAGCAGAGGGCACGAGGCTCTGCCCGATGTCCCGGTAGCTGAGCTACCGGTTCAGCCRTTCGGTCAAGACTTCCCTCCTCGAGCACCGACCGCCTTGCAGGAGGGGGCGAGGCAGCGACTTAACTTTTGAGCAAAGATTGTTTAAACATCTGTTGCGCTGAAATGGAAACTATCAAAGCTCTCATCTGTCGTCCGTCCCCCCCCCCGCCCCGACCCGGGGGTGGTGGTGGTGGGGGGAAAAGGCTCGTATGAGAAACGGGCAGGAAGTGGAACCGAAGCTTCGATTCGCAGCGAAGCCGTTGGACGGGAGCGGCGGGGAAGCAGCAGCCTCACGGCTGCGGGGGCCTTCGGGTCGCGCCGTGCGAGCGAGTCCCGGCTCAAGCGTTCGGCGGGTTTAACCGAGGATTACCGCAGAGCTCGCCGGCGGCCCGGAGCGGGAGGGCGAGCTCCCGCGGCCGGCGAGAGCGCGCGCCAGCGCTCGGCAGGCGCAGGGCCGCGCGCCTGCCGGAGCCATCCAAATGGTTGCGGTTTTGCCGCTGGTATGTGTCCAGTCCCTGGGGTTTCTCCTCTGGAATCTCAGTTATGTGGCTTGAACAGCAGGGCAAAATCCGTCTGCATCCTCTGCGTGTCCTTCCAAACACAAGCAAACACACACACGAAAAAAAGAAAAGGGAAATCTTGGCCCGCGTGCAGCCTTCRGCCTGTCTGCGCGCTCCTGACTTCCGCGCTGGGAAAATAACTTTGCACAAATACGGTGTCCTTGAGCAAGCGAGCGGAAGCCGCGCGCTGCGATAGCGCGAGTCTTCTGGARGTTCCTCGGGTTTTTGTTTTTTTAACGGGGTAAAGGCTCGTTTCCCGCGGGATCGCCTCGTGTTCGCGGCTCCGGAGCCGTTCAGCGGCTCCCGTGGTAGGCTGAGATACCCGAGCTTGCTTTCGTTCCGCGCTCGTAAACCCCCGTTAAGGCGGATTAAAACAAGTGTACAGGCGAAACTTCTGAAGAGGGGATTAGACGGATGCAAACGGCTCGCCTTCGGAGCGGGGAGAAACCAGGGCTCGCGCGAAGAACGGGGCCGCTGCCGTCCCTCGGGCTCAGGTGAAGGGATCGCAGGGCTTGATCCCGGCCTGGCAGCGGCTCCGGGTCCTCCTGCTCGCYGGCGAGTCGTGCCGGAGCGCGAGCCGGGTCTAGGAGCGGCCCCTCCCCGACCGCTCCGCCGGATTCTTGGTTCCTCTCCAAAGGCAAACATCCGGCCGTAGGAGCTCCCGGTGCCCTCGGCTCCCGCCGCCTTGGGCTCAGCGCCCCAGGAAAACGCGACGCCCGGGGCGGCCTCGCCTCGACACCCTCCTTCGCCGCCTTCCCGTTTCCTCGCGGCCACCCGGTGCCGTAAAATACCCCCGTTTCCCSTCCCGTGTCGCTCCTGCCTTCGCCCTGGGGATGCTCTTCCCGGAGGAAACGTATCCCCAAATTGTGCCTGTCCTATCCGGAGCGTGTGTGTGTGTGCGGGGGGATTTAGGATTCTCTGAAGGAAAAGAAAGGTTTCATCCGCTTAATCCTACCGAGGCGACTTTAAATCTAGGTTTGATCGTTGCCCGCTGGCTACGTATCTGCTAACGATAACGGCACGTCAGTGCCGATCTGGTGAGGTGTGGGGAACGCGGGATTTCWGCGCTCCGATCGTGCTCGGGAAAGGGCTGCGGACGCCGAAGTTCCCCCGGTGACGTTTGGACACTTGCTGTTGCCTTATGTTATGTGTTTTGCCTGTGCTGGAGTGCAACGAGCGTTTTTCTTAAAATACCTAAAAGCGAGAGGCGGTTTGGGGGCGCCTGGGGCTGGCGCTGCTGCGGCGACGAGCTGCACGGGGCCGTCGGGGCCGTGCGGAGGAGTCTTCGCCCGGAGAGACGGGGCGCTTCCCGGACGCCTCTTGGTTAGAGGCTTTGCCTTCGRCGTCCGCCGCCTTTCTGCCGCGCTGCCCACGACCTAAATCCGGGTTTTTAGCGTCTGTTTTTCGAATGAATCGGAGGCTTCGGTTACCGTAGCGCGTCCGCAACCCTTCTCCGCCTTCGAGAGCCTTGAATTTCCCATGATCTAATGGGGCAAACTCCTATAGGGAAACTTATATTTAGAAACGCGCTACTGGAAAAGAAAGGGAGGGGGAAAAAAAAAAAAAAAACCTTTCTGTGCAGGCTGCGCGCGCTGAGTATTTGGAAGATTTTATTTATTTATTTATTTATTTTTTAACCAGCTGCAAACGTGGGTTTCTGGGCGTCTGGCTGGGGCGGGAGAGGCACCACCCGGGCTGGGGAGAGGTGTGCCGGCTCCGGGAGCTCCTCGTCCTCGCAGGAGTGCCAGCGCGCCGCCGTGACTCACCTCCTGCCACTGCTTGCTTTTGCTTTTTTTTTTTTTTTAATCCTGTTTCTTGTTTGGCTTAAAACCAAAATTACAGTAACCAAAACCGAGGTGGGGAGAGGGGGAATCGACCGCGATCYGAGCAGCCGACAGCATCCCTGCGGCTCGGGCCCACTCCTCGAGGACTCAGCTCGCTCCCGGCCCCGTCGCCGGCCAGCGCCGAAAGGCCGTTTCCTGCGACCCGCTTCTGCCTCCGTCTCCCCAAACAACCGAGTCGAGAGCCTAATAAGGGAAAAGAATGATGAGAATCTCCCCGGTCCGGCCTCTTCCTCGTTTGTTCGGTGGCAACAAATTAGGGAGGGGAACAAAAAAAAAAAGAAAGAAAAACAACAAGCGCCTGACAAGTGACTGGCGGCTCCTCGCCGCCCCGGGGAATTGCTAACTGCGCCGGGATGGCCGGTGCCTAATTGCTTTGGTCGCAATTAAGAGGCAGTTTGAGGCTAACTGCACCTCGGGCACCTAACGTGCGCCGGCCTCCGGGGTTTCGGTGGGGACGGCCTGCGCCTCTCGGGAACCGCGTCGGGCGCCGGATCCCTCCGTTTGGATGGCGCCGAACGGAGCGATTTGGAGGCGCTGGGGTGGTTCTCGCCCCCGAGGCCGTCGTCCAAGGACGCTCCTCTAGGCAAGTTCCCTCGCTCAAATCTGGTGTCGATCCACCCGCTCCGGCACCGGGAGCTGCTCCGGTTTCCGAATTTCCRAATGTGATCTAGAGAGGCCCTGTTACAACCCGCTCAGGGGGGGAAAAAAAGCTGCGACGGCGCTAGCTGGGGATTCCCTGCCTCCCGGAGCCTCTCGGAAAGGAAGCCGCGTCCAGGGAAGCGCAGCTACGGGGGCRAGCGTGGGGCAGAGCGATGCTGGAAGACGCTGCTCTAAAATACAGAGAAACCGCCGGCAGCGGACTCGTAAATAAAGATGGTTTTGGGGCGCTGGGTCGTTACCGTCTGCGGCGAACGAATGGAAAAATACCGGTGCRGTTCTGCCCCGTGAATGTCACAGAGTGAACGCGTGCTCGGCCGGAGCCTGCCCGTGCCTCGGTCCAAAGTCCGCGGTCGCGTCCACCTTGCCGGAAAGGCCGCGGAAAAACGCGGGGGCCCGTGCAGCCGACGGACGCAGCCCGGCCCGTGTTCGCCGGATGAAGGGACTCGGCATCCGGCCCGGCTCGTCCCTCCGCGGGGGAGCGCGGGGCCGGATGCCGGTGCGCTAAATCCCGTCGCCTTCGCGGGGATCGTCGAAGCGAGGGCCCGGCGGGAGGCGCTCCGGCCGCTCCGGAGCCGCCCTGGAAGCTCCTCGTCTCCGGAGGAAAGAGGAGGTGGGTTTAACTCGGCCCGACCTTAATTTTTCTCGAGGTTTCGGAACGCGGCGCCGATGAAAGGCGCCGTTCCCCAGCGGCCTCGCGGCTCCTCGCCGCCGGGGAGACCTCGAGGCGGGGAACCGGGACGCCGCGGCCCGCTCGCGCCTCTGCCGGGGCCGTCGGAAGGTGCGTCGCCGCCCGTTCCTCCRGAACGAGAAAAGCACAATGCCTGGAAAGCGTTTCTCCGGAGCCTTCCCGCGGGAAGGAAATGCCAGAAGCGTGCGCAGGAGCTCCTTTTTTTAGCCCTTGCGGCCTTTCGCCCGTCCCCTTCGGAGAGCAGCTCTTCTTTTCGGGAATTTTAACGAGAGAATTGTAGAACCGGGGCCGCGGCCTGCCCCTTCCCCGGGATCGGGTTGCTTCGCCCCTCTCTGGCTTTCTTTACCCTCATCCCTTTGCCCGAGCTCCGCGAAGCCGCTGGCGGAAGCTTTCCCGAGGCAGAAGGCTCCAAGTTTCCCGTTTCCAGCGGGTCTCGGCCGAGCAGGAATTCGAGCCGCGGAGCTGAGCTTTCTGCCCCTCGGCCCGCGTTTGCCCAGGTGCAAGCTCGGTCCTGGCAGCTAACGCGGGGCCGCGCGCGGGCGCCCGGGAAGGGAGCCGCAGCGCTGAGGAAACGAGCTCGGAGCGAGCTTCGCCCAGCTCTCCGAGGCCTCTAATTACCGTCTGTCCGTTCCTGGCTATTTTTAACTTCGTGGGCCGTTTCCATAGCGTTTCTAAAAACGAGYGCGGGCCGCCTGCGCCGGGGAGGAGAGCCGCTCGGAAACTCGCGGGCGC
>NW_028186908.1:13946-28675 GCF_003343005.1 Rhea americana
CAGGTGGGTTTGGTGGCCCGGGAGGTCCACACCGGCTCGGTGGTGCAGGAGGACCAGGTGAGCTTGGTGGCCCGGGAGGTCCACACCGGCTCGGTGGTGCAGGAGGACCAGGTGGGCTCGGTGGCCTGGGAGGTCCACACCGGCTCGGTGGTCCAGGAGGACCAGGTGAGCTTGGTGGCCTGGGAGGTCCACACCAGCTCGGTGGTGCAGGAGGACCAGGTGGGCTTGGTGTCCCTCCGCAAGCAGCTCACGATGACGGGGGGAAGCCTTCCTCCCAGCCTGCCGCCCCCCTCGTCCTCGTCAGGCAAGCGGCTCGTTAAAAACCCCCGTCGCTGCAGCATTCCCCGGCCGTGAGCTCACCGGGGCCGGCGGCCGAACAATACCGCATTGACGCGGCGGCGGACGCCGCATCGCCGCCTCCCCGCCGCAGAGCGGGGCCGGGGGGGGGGAAGCAGGGAGAAAAAGCGCCGGTTTTACCCCAAAAGCAGCGCACGGCCGCTTGGAAATCCCGCTCCGCCGAGGAGTGGGATCAGCAGGGCTGGAGAAGCGGAAAAGGGGGTTTTTCCAGCGCCCCGGATCGCCTGCGCTTTAGGGCAGCGGCGGCGCGACGGTGGCTTTGGGGCGCAAACTCTGCCGCCGGTCGAATCTCTTTTCTGCCGGAGCGTCAGCAGCAGGAAACGGCTGTTTTGGGGGTTTCTCCGGAGTTTCACCTCYCTTGGCGGCGTTCGGCCCCCAAAACGCCTCCCCTTCCCCGTTCTTCCAGACGTTCACAGCCTGGTGCAACTCCCACCTGCGGAAGGCTGGCACGCAGATCGAGAACATCGACGAGGACTTCCGCGACGGCCTCAAGCTCATGCTGCTCCTGGAGGTGATTTCGGGTGAGTGCAGCGCTCCGGGTTAATAGAAACGCGCAGAAATACTTAAAAGTGAGGATTTTGTCGCAGCACCGTGGTAAAGGGCTTATCTGCCTCGTCTTCCTTGATGTTTGTTAGCTTTTACCTTAAACCGAAGTTTTAGACTCYGTTGATTTCTCTTAATCAGGGGAACGATTGCCAAAACCAGAGCGGGGGAAAATGAGAGTGCACAAGATCAACAACGTGAACAAAGCGCTCGATTTCATCGCCAGCAAAGGCGTCAAGCTGGTCTCCATCGGAGCCGAAGGTGAGTCCGAAGCGGCCCGGCCGCTCGTTCCGGCTCCTCGGGCCGTTCGCCGTCCCGCTCGGGCCGCCCGATCGGCGGAGCGACGCGCCGCCGCGGGGGCTCGGAGCGTCCCCTGCCCGCGCTTTGGCCCGCTCGCCGCGGGAAGGCCGGCGGGGCCGGCGTTTCAGACGCGGCCTCCTTGGGTGCGGCGGAGCTTGCGCCGACCGAGGCTCCTGGCTCGCTCGGAGAGAAGCCAGATTGCAGGTGTGATCTGAATAATTCGTTGGATTATTTTCTTTGCCTGCGATCGGTGATGTTTGGGATCAATTTAAGGTCTCTGACTAACTGCTGTTAGAGATCAGATCAGAAACAGAAGAAAATCACAAAAAAATCCTACTTATTTATGTCTGCACGGTTCCAAACCCTTCTGCCTGCTATTCCTTTGAACCTTGCCAAGTCCTGGCAGGAAAACTGTTACAGTTTAAAAACGAAATTCCTGCCRTTAGGTGAGGATCTCGGATTTTCCTTAGCCACGTGGTTCTCTACGGCGGAGCCAGCTCTGACTCTGCCTCTGTCCCGGCTGTATTTGTTTGCTCTGTCAATATAAAAAAAAACAGGTTAAACAGAGCAGAAAACCTTTGCTTCAGTTTTTCTCAGGTTGCAAAAGCAGCGCGGCGTGCCCGCTGGCCGCCACGCCGCTCGCGGGGCGCCTGGCGGTTGCGTTTTACCCTCGACCAGTGGATTTGGAGGATTTGCGTAACAAAAACGCGAACCCAGCGTGGAAACGCGGCGGCGGATTCGTCACTCGGGCGCGGGCCGTCAGCGTGCCAGCTTCGGAGCAGCTCGTTAAATACGGAGTCTCATTCCTCCTCCCGGCCCGCTTGGAGGCTGCGCTGCGCCCTGAAGGGCCGTGCTGAGGCTTTGGAAGACGGTTTCGCTCGYGGGCGGCCACCGAGAGCGGGTGACGCCGATTTGGCTCGCTCAGCCGAGACCCTCGTGCTGCTCGCCCTCGGATTTCTTCTCGAAACGCGAGGCCGGGCRAGGAGGCCGTCGGGGCCCCGCTCGGCAGCCGCTCGCCTTGCGGAGCCGGTTGGAAGAGCGCGAAGCGCCGCGGCTGGCGCGCACGGCTCCGCCTTTGAGGTCTGTCGGCTGGCGTCGCTTTGCGGCTGACGCTTCCTGAAACCGGAGCGTGTTCCGACCGGCGCCGCCTGAAAACACGAGAGGCCGGGGTGCGGCAGCGGTTACGACAGTCGGTTTATCCGCCGCTGCCTCCCACGCGTCAGCTGAACGGTCGTTGCAGGCAACTGCTCTTGGAGGATCTCAGCTTAATCCCGCCCCCCCCCCCCCCCGTGCTTGTTTTGGGGGAGAGCTTGGTTGCTCAAGACACGAGAAATTTCACGCCTGCTCGTTCGAGTGAATTCCCTCTAGCCGCTGCCTGGCCGGGAGGCGATCCTCGAGGCTTTCCCGCGGGAAGGGGCGTGCGGCTCTCCGTGCTTGGGACGGCTTCGCCGCGGGACGCCGCAGATACGGGCCGCGCTGAGGTCCAAGGGAGACCGCGCTGCGAGCCAGCGTGGGACGGGAGTGCCCAGAGCTGCGTATTAACAGCTGGAGCTGGAAAACATCTTCCTTTCACGGAGGATGGTTGCTCCGGAGCTGGACTTACTTGGTCAYGAAAGCCTCGAGGCCAACGCGAGCRGTGAAACCGAAGCATGGAGYGGGTCGGGTGATGAGCACAAATCTGGGTGCCGGGCGTCTCGAGCGCAGCTCCGGCGGCTCCCTTCTCGCTCCTCGGCGCCCGAAAGGAAGCGAGGAGGGGAGGAAGGAGCTGTTCTGCGCCACCCGCTTGCCACCTTCGAGATGGCCCGCGCCGGCGTCACGCCGGGCAGCAATGGGTCCGTCGGCAGGCGCGCTCCGCTGACGCGCCGGCCCGGGCTCTAGGCGTCGCGGTGAGCTCTTGGCCCGCCGTCCTCGAGTTGGCGCGAGGCAGTGAACGTCTCTCTGGACGCGCTCTCGGTGCGGTCTTAGCGATTGGCTTCCCGTGGCTCGCTGCTCCGGCGCCTCTGGAAACGGTTCTCCCGGCGCGGATGGGAAGCGGCGTCTCCGGGCGGCAGGGAGCTGACGGTCTGGCTTTCCCTTTGGCTCGCAGAGATCGTCGATGGTAACGCGAAGATGACCCTGGGCATGATATGGACGATTATCCTCAGATTCGCCATTCAGGACATCTCTGTGGAAGGTAAGAGGCCGGCGCGTGCAGGTCGGGGGGCTCCTAAACCCGCTCCCTAAACCCGGCCCGCAGCCCCGTGCCGCTGGCTCGCGAGGCCGCCGAGCTGCCTCCCCTCGGYGGGGGGCGGTTTCCCCCCGCTGACGGGATCCGTGCTCGGCTCTGAGCTGCGCCTGGCGAGACCGGCGCCGGGGCRAAGCGCTGACCTGCCGCGTCCCTTCTGCAGAGACCTCCGCCAAGGAAGGCTTGCTGCTGTGGTGTCAGAGGAAGACGGCCCCTTACAAGAACGTCAACGTGCAGAACTTCCACATCAGGTAACCGCTCCGGGCGGGCCGATACAGGTGTCTCCGCTCCGGGAAATATCTRCCCCTTCTCCGGGCTGCCTTTCCAGGAGAGGCTTTCAAGGCTAGATCTGAGGAAAACGCTCGATTCATACGTTTCTCCCTCACTCCAGTAATTTACAGGAGAAGGGCTGAGACGGGAGGGGGGTTGCAGGGGACCCTTTACGCGATCGTCCTTGGCAGCTTGAGTTCAACCCCTGCCTTGCGACAGCCGTCTYACTCGCTCCTCCTCTCTTGCAGCTGGAAAGATGGTCTTGCTTTCAACGCCTTGATCCACAGGCACAGACCCGAGCTCATCGAGTACGACAAGCTCAGAAAGGTAAAGCTCCACGGTAGCGCAGCCTCTTCTCTGCTGCTTTTCTCCTCCGAACGCTGAGTTTTGAGCCRGCAGAGAAGCACGGTTGCCCTTCAGCCCGCCGCCCGCAGCAGCGGAAGGACGGACTGGCAAACCTGAGAACGTCCTCTGCGTCCGCTCTGCAGAGCGGGAGTGGGAGACCGATAGAGATTCAGAAAATAGCTGCCGCTTCCCGGGGGATCTCTGGATTAGGGATGCGTGSGGCCAAGCCGTCGCAGCGCTTCTGTGCTTTTCGAAGCAGTGATCTGCTTGGACAGCCCCTTCAGTACCCTTTTCCCCCCCTCCTCTTCCTAGGACGACCCYGTGACAAATCTGAACAACGCCTTCGAAGTGGCCGAGAAGTACCTGGACATCCCCAAGATGTTGGATGCGGAGGGTAAGCCGTCCGGGCGCTCCGAGCTTTCGCACRCTGCCAAAGGGTGACTTCCTCCACGTACGATTAACGTCCACGTTCTGGTGGAAAATCTGCCCCCTTTAGGCACAGAGACAGCACGCTGGCGGCCAGCCTCGCTCAGGGTTCGGGGGGAGGTTGTTTAACGTAACGGGACCTGGTTTTAACACGCTCTTCTGCCTGCACAGGTGTATTTAGCTGGCTTTTTAAGTGCTGCTTGTTTGTGGGATTCCAGCGTAAAGGAGAGCTGGCTTCTAGACGTGGCGCTAGACGCAGCTTGGTGAGCGAGTCTGGCTCACGTTAGGAAGGGAGCGCCCCCTTCTCGACCTAACCCTTGTTGTTCACTTGCAGACATTGTCAACACAGCCCGCCCTGACGAGAAAGCCATCATGACCTATGTGTCAAGCTTCTACCATGCCTTTTCCGGGGCTCAGAAGGTACCGGAGGCGGCTGTGTCCATCTTGCTGTAACATTTCCCAACTGCGGCATCCTACACTCATTCAACTTCTCTTTCAGATGGCCGTTGTCTCTCGTTGACCGGGACCCAAACCTCAGTTTGTTCACGCGGGTTTAAAAAGCTGCTTGGCTTCCCTGAGCCTATCTGTAATTTCATACCAGAGCAGCTAGGCCAAGTCACGGGCAGAGCGCCAATCTGGTAATAACCTGGGGCACCAACAAACTTCTGCAAGCTCCGTGAAGCTGCCTGCTGCAACTTGGCAGCTAATGTCTTGAAAACAAGGCCTCKGCCCTCGCAAAGAGGCTGGGCTCTAAAGCAAAGGAAGCACAGCGGCAAAAACAACCCCGTCAGCCAGCTCCGGTTTGGATTCCGGTCCCAAGCAAGCGCTTGTCCCCCTCYGCTGCATGCTCGAGGGGTTTGGAGATTCCCGTGCTGCTCCTTCACCCTTTCTCCTCCCTTTCTCTCTGCGCAGATATTGTAGGCACTCTCAGGCCCGATGAGAAGGCCATCATGACATACGTTTCCTGCTTCTACCACGCTTTCTCGGGTGCTCAAAAGGTGAGCTTTGCTGGGTGGAGCTGCGTGCTGCTGCTGTAGGTGACTGGGGTCGAACCGCTACTAACCTCGTCCCTTCCACTTCCGGAAGCTTGTTACGCTGCTGCACGGCTTCTTGAAGCGTAAAACCGAGAGCAGCCTTACCTCTGCTTCAGCCAGTAGGAGAAAAAAAGCGTGTTCCCCTCTTAAAGAGAGCAAAACCCGGGCTGCCGCCTAAGCTGTCCCTCCTGGCAGCCGCAGCGGAGGGCAGTAGCAGAGCCGGTGTCTCCGCTCCGGCCGCGGCCCGGGACAGAGCCKCTAAACGCAGCGTGTGGAACGAGCAGGTTTTAAAAAAAGCGCCGGGAAGCGGTTCCTGGCAGCTCCGGCCCGCGGGCGAGCCGAGAGGGTCACGCGGGAGYGCCGCGGCCTCGGGGGCGAAGGCGCTGTGGGGTGCGCGCCGCGTTAAGCGCCCTGGACCTGCCCTCAAACTGCAACCAGAGACCGTCTGAGCTGCCGGCGGCTGGAGACGTTCGGCGCAGGTTTCTCCAATTTAAGGCAGTTTTTTTTAATTAAAAACGAGACGGCAGTCGTGGCGGAGAACGCTGTGCCTAGATGCGTTAACTCCGGAGAAATCTACCTCGAGCTCATTAAGAGGCCTCTGCGCAGGCGGCTCTTTGCCCGGAGCGTGCGCTGTGCTTTCATCCCTACGGTTTAGCCCTGCTGCTTCTTCCTCCCCTGCAACCTCCCCCTTCTTCCAGCCGCATTTGTCTGGAAAGTAATGCTGAAAACCAGCCGGGAAAATGTTTCCCTGGTTGAGCGTAGCTTGACTTGCCACCTTCCGGGGCCCGTAGATAACCTGGATAAACTTTTCCAGAAGTTCCCCGAGTCGCCRTTTGCCTGACGAGCTGCGTTTCCAGCTCTCTTCGGCGCGGCCTGGGCTTGCGAGAGCTCTGCGCGTTGTTTTAGGTCGGCTTGGGCGCCGCGATGTGCAGCGAGATGCCTGGGGCAGGGCCGCGCTGGAGCAGGGCTTAGCTGCGGGAATCTTTCCCCATCGGATCTCGATCCCGTTAGGAACGGTCGGCCCCTTAGCCGTCGCTGCCGCCTCTGAGCTGAGCTTTGGGAAGTCTCCTGCTCGGCAGAGCAAACCCGAAAGGGGCAAAATCCCTAGATGTGCGCGGAGGCGCCGCCGGGCTCGCTCCGCCGCGGGCACGGCTCCCGCCCGCGCCGGCGTCGCTCGCTTCGGGTCCGAGCTTCTCACGGGCTGCCCCGGGGCGGGCGCAGAGGGTGAAATCGCGGCCCGGCCGGTCGCTTTTGCTGTTTTTTTTTTCTTTGCTCCCAAGGCTCGGGAGCGCAGCTGGCATCTCCTGCGCCTCAGCTGCTGTTTGTGAGCTCCGGCGGCATGTGCTGCTCTCCCACCCGCTGGCGCGCGTCCTGTCCCGAGGTGGCAGCGGCGGGAGCCGGGCCAGCGCGGCTCAGCGGCGCCCGGCTCCGAAGCCGGGCTGCTGCYGCTTGTGCTTTTCCCCTGGAGGCTTTCGGGCACCTGACGGCTCGCGGTTCGGTGTCTCGGTGGTGGCTGGTCCCCCTTTGTGGCGGCTCGTGTCCCCAGCGCCGTTTTTCCTCTCCCCGKCCCTCTGTAGACCCTCTCGGCTAGTTCTGTTGGTGCCTGGCTTTCACCTCCTCCTCTCGGACTCTTTCTGTGCTGCCTGCCGAGGTGCTCGATCCCAGGCTTGCTTTTCTGCCTCCGCCTGTTCCTCGCCCTCCCACCCCGGTGTGTAGCGAGGATCTGCCCGCACGGAAGAGCGGGAGCCTGAAGGATGGCGCTGAGATGCCGGTAAAAGCCCCGACCAGGGCAGCGTAAGGGCAGCTGGAGCGAACTGCTCGGAGGAGGCGGCTGCAGCGGCTCGTGCTCGCCGACGGCGCCGGCCCCGTGCCCTTCGGGCAGCGCGAGGCTCCGAGCCGCAGCCGCTCGCGCGCCGCAGAGCGCCGGCTTGCTGGCTCCCGGGCTCCCTTCCCGGCGCGGGCAGAGGGCCGCGGCGCCCTTCTCCGGGCGCTGGTGACCGTCCGCGTAGCGGAGAGCTCTGCGCGGGGCGCTCGGGCAGCGGCGTTCTCCCGATCCGCCCGAAGGCAGCGCCCAGCAAGGCGCCCGCGATGCCGAAAGCGAGCTGTGCTTTCGGCGGGGCGAGGAGGGGGAAAAAATGGAAGAAAAACTGCGCAGGCGGCAGGAAGGAAGCGTGGGTCTCGCTGCCGACCGCCGGGGCTCGGCTTGCGGCGGCAGCGGAGAGAGGGCACCGGCTGCGAGCCGCCGCAGGCTCGGCGCGACGGCAGGGCAGAGCCCGGGGCGGTATCGCCGCGGATGCGCCCGGCTTACGCCCTCGGGCTGCTCTTCCCCCTCCAGGCCGAGACTGCGGCCAACCGGATCTGCAAAGTGCTGGCCGTGAACCAGGAAAACGAGCACCTCATGGAGGACTACGAGAAACTGGCTTCCGACGTAAGCGCCCTCTCGTGCTTTGCTTTCCTTCCCCCCCCCCCCAAAAAATTAGGGGCAGATACAGCCCTGGCTGCTGTTCCCTGCCTTGGGCTGAGCAAATCCCCTTTTCCCCCCGCAGCTGCTGGAGTGGATTAARCGCACTATCCCCTGGCTCGAGGACCGCAGCCCCCAGAAGACCATCCAGGAGATGCAGCAGAAGCTGGAAGACTTCCGCGACTACCGGCGCATCCACAAGCCTCCCAAAGTGCAGGAGAAATGCCAGCTGGAGATCAACTTCAACACCTTGCAGACGAAACTGCGGCTGAGCAACAGGCCTGCTTTCATGCCCTCGGAGGGGAAGATGGTCTCAGTAAGYGGCCCCTCGCGCCTGCCTAGAGGCTTTTTTGGGGCCGGATCCTCTTCGGCCTCTCCCAAGACGGAAGACGGCGTTCCCRAAACGATGGGAGCTCCTTCGCGGGGTGGCGGCAGGGAGCTGGGCTCTGTGGGGCCGTGGCAGGGGACGGGTCGCCGGGGCGCCCGCCAACGCCTCGCGCCCTCCGCTCTGCCCCGCAGGATATCAACAACGGCTGGCAGCACTTGGAGCAGGCGGAGAAGGGCTACGAGGAATGGCTGCTGAACGAGATCCGGCGRCTAGAGCGGCTCGACCACCTGGCCGAGAAGTTCAGGCAGAAGGCGTCCATCCACGAGTCCTGGACCGAAGGTAGCTGCTTTTTTGGGGTGGGGGGAGAGGGGACTGGACCCTTTTGGGGGGGGAGATACAGGGATAAGCCCAAATAGAGCCGTCTCCCTCCTCTTCCCGGAGGGAACCCGGCTCGTTTGCCGCTGGTCCTCCTGTTGCGTCCAGATGGCGAGACGTGCCTGCTGCCCCTCCGAGCCTTCCAGGAGGGCAGCTGCGTTTCTCTCCGTAGAAAACACGGTAATCCCTTTTCCGTCCTGGAAGGAATGCTGTTCCCAGAGCTCCGGGTGGGAAAGCGCCRCGCCGATCGTTACGGCGGGAAAGGCGCCGGTTTCGGACCCGTTTGCAGCGGCGCCGTCCGGTTTTGCTTTTGCTGCCTTAAAACGGCGGCCGCGATGGTGAAATCCCTAAAACGGCGCCGTGAAGCGCTCGGATCCCCCGGGGAGGAGCCGGGGGCCACGGCAGGTCTCGCAGCCCCGCGAGACGGGAGCGCTGTGGCGGAGCCGAGCGGCTCCAGCTCGGTGGGCAGCCGGCGGCCCCGTGCCCGGATGCGGCTCCGATGGGGGGARCGAGCCCCACGGGCAGCGGGTTTTGGCGGCACGGCGGGCAGGAGGGCACGACGTCTCGCTGCCGTTCACCTTCCGCGCCGAAGCCGAGCGACGCTCCGAGAAACTGCTGTGCCAGGGTTTTTCCTGGCCGGTGCCTTCACTTCGGGCATCCCGCGGCAGCGTGCCGGAGGGAACTCCCAACCCGTCAGGCCAGGCTCCGAGCGGTGCCTGGGGCTCGCGCGCGGCCGAGCCTCCGGGTCCCGAAGCGCCCGGGTTCTTCCGTGTGAGCCTCTACGTCCAGGCGCCCGAGGACGGGACGTCCTGCCCACCCCGCGAGCCGGAGGATTCGCCCCCGGCCTTTCCCTGGCGCCTCTCCCAGCGCGTACGAGGCGGGATGGAGAGCGCCTTCCCCACCGGAGCGCTCCGGCCCGCTCCGGCCGGGGGAGCTGACCGCCGTGGCCCTCCCCTTCCTAGGCAAGGAGGCCATGCTGAAGCAGAAGGACTACGAGACCGCCACCCTGTCGGACATCAAAGCCCTCATCAGGAAGCACGAGGCGTTCGAGAGCGACCTGGCAGCCCACCAGGACCGCGTGGAGCAGATTGCGGCCATCGCGCAGGAGCTCAAGTACGTCCGCCCGCCCGCCGAGCCCTCCTCCTCCTCCCCGCCGGCCGTCCTCCGCCGCAAAACCCAGACCGGCTCCGGCGCCCCGGCCGTGCGCTCGGCGCGGCCTCCCCGKCCCGGCGTTTCCCTGCGGCGCCGCGACGGTTTCTTTTTTTTCTTTTTTTTTGGTGGAGGCGAAAGGGTTTTCTGCCGGCGGTCTCCGAGCRAAACCCGGCGGGCGCGTCGCCTGCGAGCGCCGGCTCCCGCGGCCGCACAGTGCCCCTATTGTCCTGCCCCGTCCCTTCCCCCTCCGGCTTTTTGCGCCGTTAGAATACGGTTATTGTAAGGGCTTCCAGGGAGCCGCACGCCTTTTTTTTTTTTATTTTTTCCAGCCAGATAAACTTGCACACAATTAGTACACTGAAAGCCGAAGGCAGGGCGAAGCCATGAATGGGGCCCTTATTCCAGYGGCTCGAGTAGCCGAGAACCTGGGAAACGGAGACGCGCCGGGCTCGGAGCGTTGCTTCGTGGAAAACCCACCGTGGTTCGGAGGCCGGCAGGGGCGGAGGAGCTGCCGCGCGGGGCTTTTGACGAGTCCCGGAGCCGCCTCGGCGGCGCGCGGCCGGGCTCGYGGGGTGCCTGCGGGCYGGTCCCGCTCGCCTCTGGCTCCCCYGCTGCCTCCCGGCCGTCCTCCCCGCCTCCTGCTCCCGTTCCTCGGCGTTTTCCGCGAAGCAGCCGGGACGCGCGTTGGCCGGCTGACAGCCGGCGGCGCTTTAGAAACCCGAGAGCCTGAGGTGGCGGAGAGCGAGCCCGGCGTTTGCTGCGCGTTCGTCCCGCTCGGCTCCTCTCGAGGCCCCAGGAACGGGAGACGGGAGCGAGGCGGGAGAGCGGAGCCCGTCCCGAAGCGGTGGCGTCTCCTCCGCAGCCCCGGCACGTCCTCTTGCGTCCTCACCCCTGTGCTTCTCTTCCCTTTGCCCCGCTAAAGCGAGCTGGATTACTACGACTCTCCCAGCGTGAACGCCCGGTGCCAGAAGATCTGTGACCAGTGGGACGTCCTGGGTTCCTTGACCCACAGTAGGAGAGAGGCCCTCGAGGTAGACAACACCTGCCTGCTTGCTGGCTCCGTGGCCCGAATCGCGGCGGAGGAGGCCGCGTCGCTGCGGCCTGCTGCCGGGGAGGTTCCGCTCTTCCTAACTCAGCCTGTCCGTGTGTCTCCTTCCCGCAGAAAACGGAGAAGCAGTTGGAAACGATCGACGAGCTGCACCTCGAGTACGCRAAGAGGGCGGCCCCCTTCAACAACTGGATGGAGAGCGCCATGGAAGACCTTCAGGACATGTTCATCGTCCACACCATCGAGGAGATCGAGGTAGGAGGCCGCGGGAGAAGCTCTGCAGCCTTCGGCTTTCTGCGGATGCGTTTCTCTCGTGTCCTGAGGTGGCCTCTCTGCCGTCTTTCTGTGCTGCTGCGAGCTTTGGGGTCTGTAAGACCCAGCGAGCTCGTCCTCAGTGGAAAGATGCTTGTGTGAGCGGGTATAAAACCATCTTCGGAGGAGCCCTGAGGTCCCGGGGCCTTCCGGGACCTCYGCAGCCAAAGCCGGCTGCACCGCGCGGCGCTCCAGCACCGACTCCGGCGCTGTAACGTGGATCCCGTTTCTTGCAGGGRCTCATTGCCGCTCACGACCAGTTCAAATCCACCCTGCCCGATGCCGACAAGGAGCGCGAAGCCATCCTGGGCATCCAGAGGGAGGCGCAGAGGATCGCGGACTTCAACAGCATCAAGCTGTCCGGGAATAACCCTTACACTTCCGTCACCCCGCAGATCATCAACTCCAAGTGGGAGCGGGTAAGCGCCCCTCGCTGCAGGGGGTCGCCTCTCGGGACGGGCCTCGTCGTGGACGTCCTGGCTGCGAAAGCGAGCTCCCGTGGGTCTCCCAGCACCCTTCCCTGTTGCGTGCAGGTCCAGCAGTTGGTGCCCAAGAGGGACCACGCCCTGCTCGACGAGCAGAGCAAGCAGCAGTCCAACGAGCACTTACGGCGGCAGTTCGCCAGCCAGGCCAACATCGTGGGACCGTGGATCCAGACCAAGATGGAGGTGAGGGCCGGGCTCCCTCCCGGCGCGTCCTGGCGATGGCTGCTGGGGCTGGAGTGCCATCTGCCGTCCAGAGGGCTCGGCAGATGCCTCGGAGGAGGAGAGAGCCAGCCGCGCGGCTCGGAGCGGAGCTTCCCCGCGGGCTTCCTCGCGCGGCACGCCGGCTGCCCCTGACCCGGCCGTGCCGGCGTTCCGCTCCTCGTCCCCGCAGGAGATCGGGCGCATCTCCATCGAGATGAACGGCACGCTGGAGGACCAGCTCAACCACCTCAAGCAGTACGAGCAGAGCATCGTGGACTACAAACCCAACATCGACCTGCTGGAGCAGCAGCACCAGCTCATTCAGGAGGCGCTCATCTTCGACAACAAGCACACCAACTACACCATGGAGGTGGGTGCCCTGCGYGCGCCGGTCCCCGTGGCGGCCGGACCGCGGAGGGCTGGAAGCGGGAGCCCGAAGGGGAGAGGCCTGAGATGTCGCTCCAGAGCTGAGTCAGAGCTCAGCCACCCGATTTGGGCAGCCCTAGGGTGCCCCCAGCCAGGCCGAGGTGCTAGAGGGGTCGGTGTCGCGTCTAGGAAGACCCTTGCCAAGCGTTTGACTCGGGAGCCAGCGAGAGTCAGGGATGCCGGAGCCTTCCAGCTTGGCTTCYAGCCCTTGAACCTCGCTGCGGTGTTGGGATTAGTCGCTTCACGTCCAGCGACTCTCGCTCCGCTTACCGGCTTCGGTGAAAGCCGCGTCCCGCCCGCGGCAAGCTGGGCGCTCCTGGCCCTCTAACCGTGCCCCTTTGCCTCCGCCAGCACATCCGCGTGGGCTGGGAGCAGCTCCTCACCACCATCGCCCGCACCATCAACGAGGTGGAGAACCAGATCCTGACGCGCGACGCCAAGGGCATCAGCCAGGAGCAGATGCAGGAGTTCAGGGCTTCCTTCAACCACTTCGACAAGGTACCCGCGAAGCTCCAGCGCGCCGGGCCGCCGGCCGCTTGCGGAAACGTCCCTTCGGCGTCACTTGCTTCCACCGTCGTCTTCTCCCTCGGGCAGCGCGGACCGAGCTGAGGCTCCGGGTTCCCCTAAAGCTGCTGCTGCTCTCCCAGACCTGGGGGGTTTTCTTCTCCCCCCCCAACTCCCCACCATTGGCCTTAAAATCCCCCAGTTTGGGGAGACGGCCCCGTGGCGGTGCCCRACCTCCTCTCCCGCAGCGGAGCCGCCGGGCACTCAACTAACGGAGTGTTTTTCCCCCCTCCCCTCCATCCCCGCCCGCCGGTGCACGTCTCCTGCCCGCTCTCCCCTCCCGCCTCCGCGCGCGCCGGCGTCCGGGCGCCGCGTGCCGCAGGACCACGGCGGCTCCCTGGGACCGGAGGAGTTCAAAGCCTGCCTCATCAGCTTGGGATACGACGTGGAGAACGACCGCCAGGTACCCCGCCGAGCTGCCGCGCAGCCTGCCGCCGCCGCTGCGATTAACCTGTCTCCTTTCTCTCTTCCTTCGCCCCCGTCCCGTGCTCCTTCCTCGCCCTCCTCTTCCTCCCGCCCCGTCGCCTCCGTTCCTGCTGCCTTTTCCCGTTCGGCCCCTCTGCTCCGTGTCCGCTTCCAAAACATCTTTGACTCAATCTGCCTGTTTTTCTCCTCCTTTCATCCCTGCCACCGCCCTGCTGGGGTTTTTCCCTCCTCTCTTCCCGTCTGTCTCCGCATGCGCTGCCCGTCTCCGCCCTTCGTGGCTGCCTCTCTCTCCTCTTCCTCCTCTGTCACCCTCTCGGAGTAGAAGCGCACAGGAAGCATGGACACGGATGACTTCCGAGCTCTCCTTATCTCCACAGGATACAGCCTGGTAGGCTCTCTGCTAGCTCCCCCCCTTTTTTTTCCCCTTTYCCCCCCCCCTTTCCCTTTCTGATCTTCTCCTCTGCGTCCGCCCGAGGGGCTGCGGTCGGCGCCGGCGCTCCGCTGCSCTGGCTTTGCGCGAGGCGGGGGGCTGAGGGCAAGCGGGAACAGCGCCGGAGCGGCCGGAGGCGGCTCCCGCTCGAGCGCCGACGCTTCCGAACGGGGAGCGTGCCGAGTCGCCGGCGGCTCCCGGCTCGGCTCGCCCGTCCCGCCGGAGCGGAGGCGGAATCGCCTTCGGAGAGGTTTCCCCCCGGGGAGCGGATTAGCTCGCGGGGAGATGGCGAACGCGGGTCGGCGCCGGCCGCGCCGCGCTCACCGCCGGACCCGTGTCTCCCTCCCTCCCTCCTCCTCCTCCTCCTCGTAGGGCGATGCCGAATTCAACCGGATAATGAGCGTCGTGGATCCCAACAACAGCGGGATCGTCACCTTCCAGGCCTTCATCGACTTCATGTCCCGGGAGACGACCGACACGGACACGGCCGACCAGGTCATCGCCTCCTTCAAGGTCCTCGCTGGGGACAAGGTGAGCTGCGGGGGCGGGAGCCCGGACGGCCGCGGCGGAGCGAAAAGCCGCGGCGGAGCGGAGAGCGGACGCGGCGCTCGGCCCTGAGCCTCCGCTCGCTCTCCGCCGCAGAACTACATCACGGCCGAGGAGCTGAGACGGGAGCTGCCCCCGGACCAGGCCGAGTACTGCATCGCCCGCATGGCTCCCTACCAGGGCCCCGACGCCGTGCCCGGCGCCCTCGACTACAAGTCCTTCTCCACGGCGCTGTACGGCGAGAGCGACCTGTGAGGCGGCGGCGGCGGCGGCGGCACCGAGCGCTGGCGCTTCGTGGCGGAGCCGGGGCAGCCCCCCGTTCCCGCTGGCGCGCGCGTCCCCTCCCCACCCCGAACCCGCCGGCGACGGAGAGCCCGGGGCCCTTCGCCTGCCTTCCCGGCCGATTTGCCGTTATTATATCTCGACCGCGTTACCTATGCAAAACGATTTTATTTTTGAATTTCTTTTTTTTTTTT
>NW_028186909.1:0-1300 GCF_003343005.1 Rhea americana
TGATGGCTGTAAACATCACCTGCAGGCTAGGTCAACATGTGCTACATGAAAATCTGCTGATTCCTGCTGTATCTAATAGTGAGTTGGGGTATTCTTCTTGTATTACACAGCAAGGTTGTACGAACTGTAGTCTRTCAAACAAAAATGGTGCTACTGCAGTACAGGGCTCTCTCCTCAAGGTCTTTCCCGTAGAAAGGAGGATGCTATGCAGGTGCTTGGCTGCTCTGTAGCTGAAAGTGGTCCTCTTGCCATGAGRGAGAGCAGCCTAGCAACAACATCTGCCAGCTCCCTCGGTACTCGTGGGTGCATCTCGTCAGGGCCCATGGATTTGTGGACAGATGAGTTTGCCTAGAAGGTCTCTAACCTGATCCTTCTCAACCAAAGGAAAGCCTTCCTTTCTCCAGAATTTCTCTCTTGTCTCCGGCCTCTGGGATTCTTGTGGGCTGGCCTTAGCAGTAAAGCCTGAAGCAAAGAAGGCATTCAGTAACCCTGCCTTCTCGGTATCCTTCGTCACCAGGGCTCCCACCCCATTCAGCAGCHGGCCCACATTCTCCCTAGTCTTCCTCTTGCTACCGMTGCAGCTGAAGARGCCTTTSTTCTTGTCCCTGACAYCCCTGGCCAGATTTAATTCCATATGGGCCTTAGCCTTCCTTGTCACAACTCTGCATACCCTGACAACATTCTTGTAATTCTCCCAAGTGGCCTGCCCCCCCTTTCCACGTTCTGCGTACTTTCTTCTTCTCTCCGAATTTCTGCTTATCGAATAAACTTTTTTAAAAAAAAGGCAGAAAAAAAAAACACAGAGAAAGATTCTAAATTCCTGCTGCAAAATTAAGGCGGGTGCTTCTACATGTGCCCTGGTTGTGCTGCTTCCAGCTAAGAACCACTGTGTTGAGAAAAGTTCTCCCCAGTAGAAAGAGCACCTACACAGAGAGGGGTTGGGAAGAGGGAGGTGAGCAGAGAGAGGGTGCAGGGGAGCCCYCTGCCTCTCCCTGGCAGCCTCCAGAGAGGCTCTGAGGGGGTCTGTGGTGCTGCAGGGTCCATGCMACAGGCCCAGTCTCCTGCTGGCCCACTCGTCATTCAGCCCCAGCTGTGTTTGTGCTTCCTGCCAGAGCTGGCCTGGGGCCCCCTCCTGCACAGCTCAGCACTGCCATGAGGGCAAGGGCTTTGCTCATCCTCCTCCCCTGCTGCGCTGTCAAGAGGGATCGTCATCAAGAGCCTTTCGTCTCTCTTTCCCTGACCTCCACGCTCAGGTGTGCGACTTTGATGCTGCACTCAAGCCACTGCTCAGAGTGCTGAT
>NW_028186909.1:2890-28673 GCF_003343005.1 Rhea americana
AAACTTCTAAGAAGCATATCCTCTGCTCTTGGTTTTCCTTCCTGTCGCCTCTCTTTTGTTCCCGTTCTCCCTCCCGCTTAGCCTGTAGTCTTAGTTTGTATCTTCTTGTCAAATTACAAACTGTCCTACTTGCCTGAGATTACTCCCTATTTTCACTTCCACACTTCTAATCTCTGGACTTTTCCTRTCACTTGATGTGGTTCTCTCCCAGTGGGAATGGTCAATACGTAGCTATGGAAATTAACATGCCTTTGATACTAGATACTTTAGAATTTCGAGGGCATTTAACATCTGAAGACCGGCTCTTTTAATATATGGTTTAGAGAAATTACAAAGCAAYTAGAGTTACAAAACAAGATCAGTGTCCTGCAAACACTTTGATGCAGCTAATAATCCCACTGCACAACTCAGAAGCTGCTCCCCACAGCCTTTCTGGATGCACCCAGTCCTCCAGGCCCACAGAAACCCTCCCAGGGTTACCCTCCAGGAAGTCCTTCTTTTCTGTACCAGGAATTTCTTGTGGCTCACTCTGGAGAAGCAGCAGTAGCACTACTTGCACAGAGATTCACATCACCTTCCACAAGCTGCATCTGGTGGAGGTGGTCTCCATGCATAGCCAGGAATACATCAGTTTTCTTGCATAGACCACTTGCACTGGCCGCTCAGAGCCAGGCTTGCCCAGGGGCCCAGTGTGTACTGCAGCACCTGAGCCAAGCTCACCTTGCAGGCTGTTCACCTATCGCAGTGCCAACTGTTAATGAGTAGTTCCAGGTGCTTCTCCTGTAAAACTCAGGCTTCAGGAGATAATAAACTGCTTGGGACCCACTGCTTTCACTTACTAAAAAGGGAGTATGTTTGTAGCCTAAACAGTCATGAAAAACAGTCTGGAAAGATGAGCTTGGGTCGATAAATCTCATCCACCCTTGAAAAGAGGCCGAAACAGCTCAGAGCACACTGCCCACCAGTCCTGCAACGTTTCCACAGAAACAGGGGCAAGGCACAGCACAGCCAAAGAAGTAGCCTGGCTGGACTGCCCGCATTGCACACTATGCTAAGTAGCAGTTCAGGCTCAAGTTTTTAGCTCTGGAGTTCTCCAAAGGTCACATCAAACACGGCCATAGCAAAAAAATGAGGGTGTAAGACAGGTCTTAAATGCTGGCCCATATAGTCCTAGTCCTGACCTAACAGGATTGTGCTTATTCTTTAAGCATTTCCAGGATTTAATGGCAGCTAAATAGAGGAATGGGCTTTATAGTTAGGGGTTAAAATGGCTCCAATCTGGTTTTGTGAGACTAGCCTCAGATGACAAAGAAAGAAAAAGAGTAGCCTGTAAACAAAACAAAACAAAACTGTTACATTGCCAGAATAATCAGAATATTTTATTTCACTTTATTAATTTTTTTTGCAATTGGTTTAAACTCCAGCAGAACTAATTTACTGAGCTGCCTACTTGCTCTAGGGCTTTTTTAGTATTTTGGGCCTTACTGAGGTTAATGTGGACTCCATTCTTCCGTCAGGATTTTCAGCACATTTGCTACATAATGCTCATCTGGCGGGGGTTTCCTTGGGCTGCCAGGCTGCAGGAATTTCTTAATTGCAGGCATATTGCTCATTCTTGTTTTAAAAGCCTGAAAAATAGAAACAGAGTAAAGGATAAGTTCCAACTACTCCAGTAATAAGCGCAGATGTTTACACAGAACAATGACTTCTCCTGGCTGACAGAAGAGATTCCAACATTGATATCTTGTGTTATCTATGCTCTCTCCTGTTCATCAGGAGAAGGACCCAGCTACCTCAGAAAGTCTGCTTGTATCAGTGAAAGCAGTATTGTAGAACAGTATCTAAATCTCTTACTACTTGAAAAAAATGAAGGCAAGAATTCAGTATCTGAGAGCAGGAGGGATTACACTTTAATGCTACTTGTACACTAACCAAGCTCATGACTTTTTTCCGTTGCTGGTTCTAATAGTGCCAGCCACGTTGTAGGCAAACCATAAGATATGTTAACACTATCATTTCCATTTTTACCACTCTGTGTAAGTGTCTGAGCTCTGTTTACATTTAGCATGCTCACTGTTGTTGCACTGTCCCAGCACTTCCAGGATTGCATGGGTGAGGGTGAAATGGCTGGAGCCATCCTAGTTCATGTTTGCTGTCCAGTAGAGGCTTCTAGTGCTATTTGTTATATGTTAGTGTAGCCAGTGATCTACCTGGGCTTGGCAGATATAACACAGGAATTCTAGGAGACCTGTTCTCTCCTGGAGCAGTGGCTGGAGGTCAGGACTAGGGACTAGAGCAAACTTGACCATCTCAAGTGGCAAGAAATGCTTATGTTAAGGCAACTGAGTCAAGCTTCCTGAGACCTTTCATTATATGGACAGTCTGAGAGGACACACTGATGCTGATTTCAGGTAGCTAAAGACCCCATGGCCAGCTAAGCAATCTTATGTACATCAGGACCTCCTCTAACAATAGGACTAAGGAATGAGCTTCCTAAAGTAACAACTAGTTCTTGGTGGCAGATGGATGAACACAATTTCCTTTTCCTTACAGGCAGTGGAAGGAAAACGGAGAAACACAAGAAGAAGGAGCAAGAGAAGAAAAAACTGTGGAATAAGTAAGCATCAATTTCAGAAACTGTTTCTCTAGTGATAGTGAAGGAAACCCTCCTTAAATCAAGACTTGGCTTCAGCAGAAGGGTGGTCATGCCTGGTGGTTAACACAGGAGATGGGAACTGGAGGCTAGAATTCTTTGAGACTGCAAAACTGTAAATGGACTACAGTCTGCCAGGGACAGCTGCCTGCTTTGTGGCTGAAGTACCTCTGTCACACTAAATTCAGGCTTAAACTATTAGTGTTGAGAAACAAACAAAATGAAGTCCAACCATTTCCTCAGCAGTTCCAGTAAAAAACTGTTCCAGCTTGCCCAGAGAGGTTGTGGAGTCTCCTTCTCTGGAGATATTCAAAACCCTTCCTGGGTGCAATCCTGTCTAACATGCTCTAGATGACCCTGCTTGAGCAGGAGAGGTTGGACTAGATGATCTCCAGAGATCCCTTCCAACCTCAACCAATTCTGTGATTCTATAAAAACCTAGCTCTGCTATAATTTAATGCTGAATTGTTTATTTTGTTAACGGGATTAAAGACAAAGTCTCTGAGTACACCACCACYCATGTTGACAGTTTGTAAATACAAATAAGCATGACCTCAAGTCTTGCACCCTCAAACCAAATTTGGATTGCTTAGACTGCTTTAATATCACAGCCACAGGCACAAGGGAGGATTAGTGAACACTATCTATTTCTTTTCATCACAGAATATTTGGGTCCACTTTGGCTGTTGACTCTTTGTGACTCCTGCAGGTTATACCCCAGGCTCACCCATGCAGTGCTCCACAGCCTGCTGCGTATCTGGAGCACTTCTGATTCTTGGACAAATCTCACAGCAGAATGCCTCATCTCTACTTAGTGTCAGACTATGAATGTGGTACAAAGGTAGAGAGTTCATCCTCGATTGTATTAAGAATTGATTRTCAGAAGAAAACTGGGTAAACGCTAGGACTTGATTCTCTAGTCACGCTACTTAAGTCAGAAGTGAAGTGAGGTKGATGGGATCCCAAAATTGTAATACCAGGCAGTGGAGAAAATGGCACATGTTACCTAAGTCTAACACTTCAAGCTATATCACACATTTAATTTCTTATCTAGTATTAGACAGTGTCCACTAACAGGAAGTAGGAAAATGAGAACAGAGCAGCTTAGATCAGTGATTCTTTTGGGGTGACATTAATTTATTCCTGCTGAGGAGGTATATACTACTCAAAGTGGGATGGATATGCCTGAGCAGGATTGGGAGCACAGCATCTTGTACAAAACTGACTGAATCCAGTTCCAGTTGTGTTTGATATWGAACAAATATCTGGATAATGATAGTCCCCCAAAGAGCCCACACTTTTGATTTACATGGCATCGAGAGATGATAAGTACTTCAGGATTTCTCTCACATGAAATCCTTGAGGTTTTTGTACTGCTTAGTTCCTGAATGTTCAATGACAGAATTACCTGCAACTGGGGAAACCCTGATAGCACAGCAGGGATTTTCTCCTCCACTGCTAAAATGGCTTCCATCAGCTGAATGTCTGCCCAGCTGACTCGGTTGCCAACAAGAAAGTCTTGGCCATGCTGTTTCAAAGCCTGTAGAATATACGGCAAAATGGGTTACAGATGAGGATGACATTTGATGACTRGCAACTAAGCCTCACAGCACAGCTTTAAAGCAGAACAGAAGTTACGTCTGAAGTTTCAGGAAGGAGAAATTAAAGAGTAACTCAAAGAATTTATAAAATTGTCATTTATGTGTGTCATTTAAAGTTAYGTTCAGTAGTGAACCAGAAAACAAACACAGAAATGCAAAAATATGATAGCTAACCAAAGAGGATTCCTGCATTTGGGAATTATTTTATTGTAATTATAAGAATTTCTGGTATGTTCAGCCTTTATTRCTTCCCATCAAAACTAAATGGATGTTACAAAAGTGAGAAATGTTGCCAGCTCAGAATTGTAACTGTCTGAATCATACGGGTTTGGTTTGTTATTTTTGAAAGCAGGACACACAGAACTGTTTTTTTACTAAAACAGTTATAAAATCAGATTTTATTTCTGATTTATTCTCAAGAGATTTTTGCATTCTTCTAATGAAAATGTCCAAACTAAAGTATGGCAGAAAAATGTGCTCTGAACAAATATAAGTGTGAAAATCTTCTCTCAAGGATAAGAAAATATCAGATATGCCTGCTTTCACTTCAGTGAAAAGACCTGCAGTATAAGCTGAGAATATATTGCTTTGTTTGCTTTGTAGGTGTACCAATACCACAGACCTGAAATCACAAGCCAGCAAATAGAGAAAACATCCTGCAGCATTTCCCCCTCTTTGAGAGAGCTGAGAAAGCTGAGGACTTGGAACTAACCTGCACTACCAATATGTCCTTATTATGCAGAAACTCTCTTATAGTTGTAAGAACACGTGCTATAGGCACATCCTCACTTACACTTACCTTTTCAAAGACTGGGAAATACCTTTGTGTTGCCCGCTCCATAATTAAGGCCAGATTTTTCTCCTTTGCCTCAGGTGGAGAGAAAGGAAACATCATAATCATGTGCATCAGATCTGTTATTCCCTCAACATACATATCAATGCTATTGGGGAGAAAAGATAAGAGGAAAGAACATGTGAATTATTTCAACTGCTTTCCAATGATTGAYTAGAGCAATTGTAAAGCCCCTGAATACCACCACCATAGTACCAATTTGCACAGCCAAAACTAAATATAAGCTAAAGCTAAATATGCTAAATATTTTTTAAAAAGACTGAAGGCCATTTTCTGCTAACTACTGCTTCTGAAATGTTAAAACATAAGCAAAGGCTAGGGATCTTGCTCTTTATTGTGCTAGCCTTTCTCACTCATTTTGCTGAATTTACAAGATTGATTTTGTTGTGTGTATATTGTTTGTAATACAGATGTCAAATAATAGATTGGTTGAGTGAAAGAAAATGTTACAGTACAAGGCTCTCTCCTTCAAGTCCTTCCCGTAGAGATTGTATTTCCTGGCTATGTAGCTGAGGATGGCTCTGGTCTGTACCATCTTCATCCCATCSATCTCCACCAATGGCAGCTGCTGAAACATCAGGGATCCATCTAGGATGTAAAGTTGAAGGGTGCTAATTAGTCCCTCTCAGACTTCTAGCTTTACAGGATAGCAAGCAAATGAGCGTCTGCATTTTTGCAGCATAGGAGATCGCTGATATCGTGCTCTAACTCTTAAATTATGTGCAGTAAACTAACATTGAGGGAGAGATCCAGTATTGACTAGTCTGCATCACGCCTTCGTAGCTAGGYCACTGCAGTGCAGATGGGCACCTCACTTTGCTGGCCTGCCCGCATGCCAGACCACCGCTGACTGACAGGAACACACACTGCGCCCACACATGCCCACCGGCCTTCTAGATCCTATCTTGTGCTGGCAGAAGAGCATTAAACAGTAGTTTCGAACCCAGTGGATAAGATGCAAGTAAGAATCTGGTTAAAACTGAACCAGGAAAAAAAAAATCTGATTACTTTGAATGCACATCATTTCCCTGGCAGGTGCATAAGCATACAAGCGGGAATACTGAAAGGGGTAGTACTGGAGCATGGCTGAGCTTTTGGAGTAAAGGAAGAGGTCAGGCCGCTTGAAGCAGCTATGCTTGCTTCTTCACGGAGCTACTGCCCCAGAGGCAGAGAGCATGATAGCGGGTGTTGCTCAAGTTTCACACAGTCGCCACAGGGGTAGGCATGAGTTACACCGAAGATTTCCATTACAGGCCTTTCCTCAGTGTTACTCCGCAACAGCTAAAGCCCATTTCGATATGCCCCCCAGTCTCGACCTGCCCACGCCCTTACAGTCCCGTTTTCTCCTTGTGCCGGCAGGAACATTTGTCTGGTCTTTGAGTGAGGCAGCTCAGGCAGCTATGCTGGCATACCGACTCAGCATAGCAAAGAGGGTCTTTTCTGGACTGATTTTCTGTGGGGCTAGTTCGCGCCCTTGGAGATATTCCCACCTCCATTTGCACACTGAGGGCATCCAAGGAACAATCCTGCCCCGTTAAAGTCACAACAAAATTCCAAATCCAAATAGGCAGCTGCCACTTTGCATTGCTCRAAGTTAATAATTTAATCGCTTAGTTGTAATCCATTCACTGAATCCTTTTTCTAGGTGTAACAGTTCATTTTAACAGGCACTTTTTTCCTGCTCTCTTCTCCACAGAGCTATTACTTTGCTAACCTAGAATTAACAAAGGTCCTTGAGTCATTCAATATTATTCATTTACAGCTTAAATTCAAAGATTAATCCACTCTGTGACAACTCGTAACCTGTGTTTGTTTCTGGTAAACATTCATAGAATGGTCATATGTCCTCATATCTTTCTAGGAACATATCTGCAGATTGAAAAAAAAACATCATTTGGTAAAAAGATCCCTGTCCATCAGAAACACTGTGGAATAGGAAAAAAGGAAGAATAACAGCTATGCAGGGASCAGATATTTTTCAGCAGAAAGATGCACTAAATGAAAAACAAAATTTGACTTCCTAGTTCTTGACAAAAAAAAATGTGATGCAACAAACAGAAAACATGGTTTGTTTCTCATCTACAGAAAAGAGGAATTTCTCTTATGACTGGTAGTACATAAACAACTGTTCCTGCTGGGTTTACTATGAGAATCATTTCACAAAACTAGGCAGGCTCCATATAATCAAGGCAGCCCAGCAGATTTGTATCTGCTARTTTATCTACACTACAAATCATTATTTTTTCTTTAGTCCAGAAATATCTCATTCATTCTGACACAAAAGATGTCTCTGCTAGTGGCTGTCACACATGCTGCCACCCAGCGCCAGGTGAGAACCACTAGCCATACTACTTGTCACACATGGGAAACCTGTAGCTACACAAATTGAGCCCGGCTGCTTGGCYCTCAGGCTGACAGGTGCAGGTCTGGCCATGCTGATTTTATGAAACTCTTTCGGCCTCCCGACCAGCTGGCCATATGCAAACTGCTGATCCTGGCCCAGGCTTAATTCTGGAAAGTGCTGAGGAATTGCTTAGAAGGAACATTGTTAGTTGGCATGAGCCAAAATCATTCTTGGGATTATTCTTACGATGCAGTGGTGTTTGGCATGAGCCAAAATCATGCTTGGGATTATTCTTACGATGCAGTGGTGTCTGAATGCAGAATGTCCTAAATCCAGGCACATGGGCAAGACGGAAAGGGGAAGGGGGGGGGGAAAAAGAGAGAGAGAGAGAGAGAGAGAAAGGTAATACAGGGTTATTCACGTTCAGTCCTGCACCACAGAACTGGCATTGTTCCACAGTTCGCTTTGTCATGATGACTAACGAATTTGTCCTTTTGAAAGCATTGGATTAAAACCTGCGTTTTTGTGTTCCCAGCCTCTTAATCTCCTTCCCTCCCTCCCTCCTTCCCTCTCCYTCTGTATGTTTGTGTGTGTGTATAAAAAAAAAGTCTTTGATCTTCTTTATAAAACTCTCTTACCCTTTTCATCACCATATAATTCTCCTCTCTGGATACAGATACATATCTGRTTTGGATAGATATATATGGGATTGCACCACTCTGTCTGGATTAATTAGCTCTGAGAAGCAAATTCAGCTTTGAGCTTTCAAAACTCGAACTATCATGTGTCTTTAAACTGCATATAACAGTCCATGCTGTCCGATTTCTAGTCATTTGGACCTGCAACTTGAATTCTGATCTTATCGATAACATATATTATTTAAATTTCTGTTAATTTAAAATTCACTTTTAGAATTTCCTTAAACATAGCTTTGCCTCTGTGACCAGGTAGCCAAAACACAGCGAAGTCCTCCTACAAGTGTTCAAGTATTCCTTGTCAAGCCCAGCCTGCTTTCTTGCTGGCCACTGAGCAAGTTCTATTCGGTGCCTTGGGCTGCAGGTCAAGCGAGGGGCCAGTGCCCTCAGCAGTGCTCCTTCAACCTCCTCCTTCCTCATCCAGGCAACAGAGACATCTTCTAGGGAGGCTGGAGATGGGTTCACAACTGGGTTTCCTCTGGACAAAAAATTTAAGGGCAATCACAGAACCACATGGGATCACAGAATAGGTAAGGTTGGAAGGGACCTCTGGAGATCATCTAGTCCAACCTCCCTGCTCAAGCAGGGTCACCTAMAGCATGKTASACAGGGTTGCATCCAGGCAGGCCTTGAATATCTTCAGACAAGGAGACTCCACAACCTCCCTGGGCAACCTGTGCCAGTGCTCYRTCACTCTCACAGGGAAGAAATTCCCCCTCACRKTCAGGCGGAATTTCCTGTGCTTCAGTTTCTGCCCATTGCCTCTTGTCCTGTCACATGGGRCAACTGAAAAGGGTTCGCCCCATCCCCTTGACACCCTCCCCTCAGATACTTAGACTCATTGRTAAGATCTCCTCTCAGTCCTCTCTTCTCYGCGCTGTGGGGGTGCACAGCCCTTGGGAACTGGTCTAATCCTCTTGGTTGAGATGAAGCCTTTGTGGCTTGCTGCTTTGACCATGTCAGACTTTTCACAAGTCTCTCTGCTGGCCCCATCTCTCTTTTTGTCTGGGAGAGGCTTCATTCAGGCTCATCCTGCTTATCTTATTGTTATTAGCTTATTATTAGCTTATATTATTATCATACTTTATTGTCATGTCAACCCCTGTCTAAAACTTGCTAAAAATTTCTGGACTTTAGCATCCCTCCAGTCATCTCAGCTGATATTTCCATGTAGTAGAAACTCCCTTAWAACATCTGAGCAAGCACTACTTTATCTTCCTTCAAATCCACCTCTGCAGTGACTCAGGATGTGAGCAGCTTACTATTCCTCCCACCCTTCTTTCCTTTAGTTGCTGTCTGCTTATCTCTAATTGCAATAAAAAACTTATACTATATTAGTAACTAAATCACTGACAATTCTTTTTCATGTGTCCACTTTTCTGTTACTTGTGTGTATAGCACTGGCTTATTAAGYGTTCACTTAATTGTTTGCAACATAAAAGGACTATCACTGGTGTATTTGGACAGTACCTGGCACAATGGAAAATGGACTTTCCTGGGAATTTTGGTGTTATTAGGACACAGACCATTAATTCAGAGACTTACCTCTGCAAGGCTTAGSATCCTTTAGTTGCACTGATGGCAATGGTTACACACATCCATACTAGCGAACTTGATGTGTCAGGCTACTGGTACACGCTGGCCTCATTCACTCTAGTCTACACTCTCTGCCTACAGAGCATGGTGGCTACCTCTAAGTGACATGTTGGAAATRGGCGCTACCAAGTCTAGCTCCCAGATCATGCCTAGGAATTGCTTGGTATTTGCCTTGRAGCCAAGGTGCACAAGGGACCATGCTAGCCATTCAACTGCACAGATAATGAAATTTCACTGAATAGGACTGGCCCTGTTTAATTTAMTCCTATAGACATAGTCTCAAAAGCTATGGCTCCTAAATTATAGGAGTTATTTGGCACCACAGAGAACAGGATGCTCAAGACTAGGATTTCAGTAATTTTCAGATGAAGACCACTGCTACAAGATGCAAGCTGAGTTAAGCATATATACCTGGAGGTTTGCACTGGTTTAAATAAAATMATTTTAACCACAAATTTAGCTAAACTGAGGGATTGTGATGGGGAAGGCTTCAGGCCTTTGATTCTTACCTTTGATTAACTTCACATACTGCTCTCTTGTATCCAGAAAAATTTCYTCAAACTGGAAAACGACAGAAAAAAGTGTTGGTTTTATTTCAGACTTTTTTTGTCTGYAAGTGAGTGCACATAACCACAAGCAGAACAGCCCAGCGAAGCGAAATATAATGAGCTGGTTCTTCAACAGCACTATTTGTCTGCAGATGCTTCAAGGCTCACAGCTGAGGAGGAGCAGAGGGCCTGACCACTTCCACCTCATTGCACTGATTCACAGATAACCTACAGGCAGGTAGAAACAGAGTGCAGATATCTGCAGGAAGAAGACAATGCCAAGGGAAGCACAAGCCAAATCAGCTATTTTCAACAACACTCCCAAAATTAACTCAAGTCAACAACATCCTTCTCCTTATTTCTACACAGTGTCAAATATGAGTTAAGGTTGCTCTGCACAGCTGGTAAACTCAGATTATTTACGATCCTTTAAAAAGGACCTTTATGACTACTGCAGGGGACTGACAGTAGTTGTGTAAAACTGTTAAGCTCCACTGAGTTTGTATCCAAATATTAGTCATTAAACACAGTACTGCCAAACACATAGGCCAGTTCTACCGTCCAAATGAATCCAGTCAGCATCTTACAGCCATTTATCCTTTGTACGAATGTCAAGTTGTTCTTTACCCAGTCTAGTGAGAATATCAGTCTGGAGCAGTGTGCTCAATGTTGACTCACCTCCACCCCAGCTGCTGCCAGCAGCCATCGGACTGTCTCCATTCGTCCTCTTCCATTGAAGTAGATGAGCTTGGGCTTCCCAGACATGCTTCTAAATTCCTGGTTCCCTGAAAAATATTAAGCAGAAAAGAATATGTTATAAAGCTGGTGTAAATACCATTATTTTGAAAGAAAAGCCCTCTATTCTCACTTTGCCTCACTTGAGCTGGATTAAAAGGTAAGATGAGATGGACCAGTGACACCACACAGCCTGTGCTGGGAAAGGAAAGCTATGCAGATCTGTAGAGTCTTTCCTGGTTTTAGTAGGAAGCTTTTTTATAATTGTAAGCAAACACACACAGGTTTAAAGAAGTAATATGAGTGCAGAGCTACAGGTGGACTCTGCTGCATTTTAAGACAATTATATGAAGTCACTAAAAAGCCTTTTACATCCTCAGAGTTGTTATTTCAGTTACCCGCATTGCAATCATCTTCACTGCTAGGCTGAAGTCTGTCTAGCTTTACTTGGCAGATATTGGAGTGTATTGTGCAGCTTCAACTGTCATCCAATTATTTCCTCAAGTAAGAACAAACAAATTGTTAATCTTCAGTTTTATTCCCTGAAACAGGCTGAGCTGCTTTGGCAGTCCTATTGACTCTCTATAGTGTGTGCTTCGAGGCCTCCCTTAAAACCGGACCTGAAAGCTGCCTATATGRTTTCAAGTGGCTCCTGCAAGTGTCCCCAGCACTGTGAGTGCCCTGCATGTCCAGGGACATTGGTAGGCACTTGCAGAAAGGCTCTCCAAAGCTTGCTNAAAAAAAAAAAAAAAAGGAACAAGCATTCCCCTTTTGCAAAGATGTAGTTATCATACACTCAGGATTGGGAGGGGAAAAAAGCCTTAAAAACAAGTATCTTAATCATGTCCCAATGGCTCAGAAGCCAATGAAAGGAGTACCCAACTGAAAAAAGTATATATTCTTCAAACAGTCCCAATTTTCTTAGAGCTAAAAGCCAAAACTGACAATGCTGTGCCTGTTGCACTATCATTATTCCATCTAAATTGCATTTCTCATTCAAATTAGATTCAATGTGCTCTAGTGATGTATTTCCTTCATGTCACAGTGCTTTTTGAGTGTATTTTTTWAAAAAAGAATATATAAAACATACTTTGCAAGAACTTGGTTTTAAAGAACARTCAGATTGAGAATTCTTCCTTCAGTAGTTTTGGCAAGAAACAAGTCATGTTACTACAATAACCAAGGATATTTTTGACAATTTAGACAATATAATCCAAATAAACATAAAAGTGAAATTATTACTACTAGTTTTAAAATGTAGCTAATTACAGTGTTTTGCCTGTGAGTTGGTGGCTGTATTAGATTATGTGTATGTTATATGAATAGTTTTACTGWATGGGTGTAGCTTATCTATGTAGTTCAAAACAGCTAAATTCTGCCTCTTACATTATCATATTTTTCAAATACACTGCATCCATATCATTTCAAAATGCGTTGCCTCAACTTGTAAAGTGCAGAARCTTATAGCAGTAAGACTTTGACTTTCACAGTTGGAGGAAAGGATTCTGCAATACCAAATATATGAAATGTAAACCTCTTGGAAAACCAGGTATTGTTTATTAACAAAAGCTGAGGGGCTGAAAAGCTTTAGGAATCATTTTACATGAAGAAGAAATTCTATATGRCATTAAATCACGGGAATAGAATAATGACAAATGGAAAATCAAAATCTGCCATCAGTTACGTCAGAGTAACTCCATACGCGTAAGTGGATTTTGTTCGMCCTAAGCTTCTACAGAGAAAGACTTGGTTTTGGTAGTCTTCTCAATCTCTAGGTCCGCTGAATATCCTCACGGCACCTGACACATCTTGCTCCTATAGGGACACCTGTATTCAGGTGCCCATGTCTGGAGCTGTGTCTTGCCCCGAGGGCTCAGTTCAGTTGTCCCCTGCCTGTGTGTCTGACACTACTTGAGATTCCCAAGGAGGGTAGATCTGGCTCAGGACTTGGTGGAGTCATGCCCRTCATCAAAGGCAGCCTGGGACTCAACAGCAAACATGAGGGCATTTCACGCTGCCTGGCTGCAGTCACACTCACAGCATCGTAGCTCCAGTGCAAAACCACAGATCAGTGTTACTCCCAGTCTGAATGGAAAAAAAAAAGTCTGTGTACACAGTACATGTCTATGTACAAAGTTTGTATTGCTTTGCCTAAACTATGTATTTCYATCCTATTTCCTAGTAAGCTTTAATAACATGCTTTTCCTGAATTTCTCTGAAGAAGCTTCTCTGCTACATAAGAGTCATTAAACAAAGGATGGACTCTCAAGAACACCATTATTCACATTCAGTGTAAAGGGTCCTTTAATTCTGGAGTTGAGAGCAGAGTACAGCATACCAAAAGGACCATCTTTCATGCTCAGACCCAGAAGAAAGCAACCTTGGATTTGGGGCTTTCATTCCAGTCTCCCACTCACTCCTACTTTTCCTCACCTCCCCCTCCTCCCTAATCAGTGGTTTACAGCCTGCCTTTTTCAGGTCTAAGCTGTACTGCAGGATTCATTTCCTAATTAAAAAGTTATTTTTTCTCCTTTCTCTGTCCTACAACTTCCAAACAGTAAGTAACAGTCAAGTCATGCTTAACCAACCTTGCACATGAATGAAAAAGAAAGCAAAGGATTTACATTACCTTAACAGATGTCCCCTAATATAGCTTCACTATAAACAATAGCTCTACCKTTTTAAGAGCTAGTATTAAATTTGAAAAGCTAGTACTTACCTTCTGGCTTTGACTCAGCCTCTGCTAAGTAAAGRCAGGCACCCTTGGCTTTTTAAACTTTGGAGCTCCTCCTACAACTGTGGGAGTTTCCATCCWTAGCCAATAAGAGAGAAAATTGCCCATTGCTAATTAATTACTAAACTTACAGACATACATGTCTGAAAATTGTCATCCAAGACAGAGATTGTCTCTCTTATTCAGTTTGCTGATTTGACTATACCGTGCTGGTATTATCGTAGTTTCTATAGCAGCCGTCTATCCAAGTTATTCTATTGGAATTACAGTGGCTTTCACTCAATTACAAGGGTGAGAAACTTTAAAATACAGAAAATTATAGATTTTTCTGGGTTATATTCAGGGTAACAGTAACTGTTTAAAGACTGACCWTCAGAATTTATAGCCCTGTCTAGCTTTTTAACAGTAACCTAACAGTACTCTGCTATACATTAAAGATATCTAAAAAATGGAATAATGGTGCTGGATTACTTTGAAATACAATTCACCTGCAACAAACATATACTTACAGTTTGTGATAACTTGGCATAAAAAATAGATGTGCAGTTTATGACACAATTGAACCTGTGACATGATTTTTCCTGTCCTGTTTTCATGAAATGTAACTGCTTCAGCTYTAATGCCTGTATTTTAGATGAAATTATCAAAACTGAAAGTAGATGTAAACAGACACAAAGGGGGCTTGCAGACGGGAAACAGGTTTTGGGATGTTAGTAAAGCTAATACGAAAATCTGTTCACAGAACCCAGACTGTTACAAAAATTGAATTCTAATCAGTCTCAAGCTATGGATGTACTAGCACAGCATCTCAAGATGGGGAATCTCAGGAAAAAAAGTCTCCAGGAAATGATGTTGAGGAAATCCCAAACATTTCTCCTTTGCCTCCAACTCCTGCTTCCAAAAGGATGGGGGAAACCTGGAAGGAGACCAGCCTTGTGGAAGTCTTGCCAGCTTCCTTGGTGGCCCRGCACTGCTTTGCCCATCCAGGAGTAGATGCTTTGTTCCTGGTGTGGTCTAGAGGCTGAAAATCTCCATGACTCATGCCCAGGAATTAACTGCAAACTAGTAAGTTCCATTACTACTTGTTGAACTTCTGCAGAAGAGAAATCTTACTAGAAAGTCAGCAACATGAACAAGTCACATCTCACCTTTGGAGGAGACACTTAGCATACCTGAGGCAGACTTTTCTGCCTGCAAACATTTCCTTGTTCTCAAAGCAGTCAAAGCCCTCAACTGATAAAGAAAGCACTTTCACAGAGCACTCTCAACTGCTGTCCCATCAGAGTTCCTTCAGGCAGCACAGAGGTGCCACTTCTAAGCATATAGACATATATAAAATACATATATATGAATATGTGTGTGTGTGTGTGTGCATATTTACACATGTAAATATATAAAAAGGTTAGCAGCAGCAAGCACCTCATGGTTTCCCAGGTGTGCTACTACAAAGTGAGGAGGAGCCGGTTCACAAACATGTATTTTGGCTTTAACTTTCCCTCAATTTGGTGGCAGACTGAGGACAAGCTAAGGTGTTTTGATAGACAGTCTCATCTTGAAGGACATCTATTTTTTCTGTAGTTAAAATAACAATAATAAAAAAAAATTCTTGGGCTTTCTGTGGTATACACATGGCTACTGTTCACTGACATGGTGCATTCCCAAAGTTCTCTATGTGCTGCTGCGCAGAACAACCCATTTGAAAGCTGGTGGTAAAGTAGTAGTACTATCTGAAATTGTATAGGGCTTTTTGGGCTACAGATGCTTTTCTGTAGTGATTGTTGGTGTGATATTTTGCTGAGTTTCAGGTTTTTTTCCAGTCACAGTTGTGGTTGTGTAATGGTTTGTAGAGTTTGGCAACTGCTAGCAATCCCTTCCAGAGGATRCAGGTTTACTATAGGGTTCTTGGAAATTTGTAATTTCTGTGCTTCAAAGGTTAATAGTCTTGGCAAAAAAACAGCAGTATGATGCTTCGTTAGGCTTTGCCTATGCCAACATCTTTCTATTCACAGAACAATGAACCTGAAAATACAGCATTAAATATATGCTTTTGCATTCTTTCTACATCAAATTCACTTAGCACCTTCCATAAAGTTCCCAAGTATGTGTCAGAAGCTCAGTACAGGCTTAGAACAGTTCTCAAAAGGCAGCTTGGGTATGGCACTCTATTTTGGAAGGTAAGAACATAGTGTGGATGCATACTGCTCCGTGCTAGATGGCTGCAGTGCGAGGGAATAGTCCCAAGCATGCCTAAATCATTAATGTAGAAGTAGCTATGGTTGGAGTGTGGCTTATGCTGGTAGGGTGGGCTGAATGAGAAAGAGTATTTGTTCATGCCTGTCCATGATGGCAACATTCAATCAAGATGAATTTATTCCTGCTTCCAACATCAGCATATACCTGAGTGCAAGGACTGGTTCAGGAAGTCACCGTAGACAACACACTAGTAACTGTCATCTTCCTTGTCCTTCCTGCAGTCTAAATTCCTGTTGAGGGCAGCAAGCAGGCCTAATGGCAAAGGCAAGGGAGAAGAAGTCTCTGATTTGAGGTTCAGGGATGAGTTGTCAGGCAAACTGTTCTTATTCTCTTTGAATCTGCTGAACATGGTCACATCCAACTTGAACTCTTTTTCCCCTTCTGCATGCTCCTGCTTGCCAGGAATATTTTTTCCCTTTATCTATATTTATTTTGTTTCCAGCACAGCTTTTCATGATGTAATTTACAAGACTATTTGACAACTAAATGCACTACATCCCTGAGGTTACTTTTATCTGTGACTTTACTAGCCATTCTGCAAACCTCTAGAGTGGAAAAGAAAATGAGTTTTTTATAAAAGGTTTGAAAAACCAYGCCCTTGAGCATTCAGGCAGCTGGCATGGAGCCCAGGTGCCATTTCAGTGATCATGGGTTGGGCAGAGGCAGATTTAAATAATGCTTTTACCATTTATTGGCCCTTTTAACAAGAATCAGGAGGTAGAATTCTGGCAAGTCAAATTCTGACTGTGTTCTGCAGCCATGATTCTCTTTGTTGTATCTTGTAGAAGACCAAAGACATCTCAAAATCTATCTGCCTGTGATGCTCACAAACCACTAAGCATCTGGTTTAGGAGCTCTGTACCTCATCCCACCATGTGGGATGTCATGGTGACATCTCAGAGGCAGGGACAGGCTATAACTAAATGACCATACAGAATTAAACCAGGATAGAAAGATTGTCCCCATGCTTCTTATAAAAGCTTTTATAAAGTGCAACAGCACTGCGATAAAAAATTAGAGCCCACATGAATAGTTAGAGCAAATCTGCATCACTCAAGCCCAGGCCTGTTGCCTTTTTGTACCGTAAATCTCCGTGATTGCCCTAGTTCTGTCCTGTACGCTCTGCTGAACTCCTGAGTGCAAAGTTAACTAAGCCTCTATTCACCACTCCTGCATATCTCAGCAAGCTGCTTGGCACCTATCCAGATACCAGCAGTCTGAAAACAGTAATCCTCATCTTGATTTACAGCCATTGTGCTGCCTTCAAGTAGAGAGGAGCTTAAATGGAAAGTCAGAGGAAAAAAATATGCTAGCAATAATAAAAAATAAAGGCAGCACACATTTTAGTGGCATTCCTTACAGTTTTGGCCTGTGTCAACTAGCTCTGTCCTAGATGGTGCTCAGACACTGTGTGTGGGGAAGGGACCATTCACAGTAAGAAATTAGATGTGGCCCCCTGAATTGGGGAGTAAGTTTGGCTGCATAGAGCTTCACCATACCAATTGGCTGCTGGGCTGGAGACAGAGCCTTGAATGTCTTTTAGTGATATACTCAGAACGTGAGAAACACGATGACAACAGCTTTCGTGTTGGCTACAAGCTAGCCTACAGGCAGGGAAGAATGTCTTGCATTATTCATACTAATTCAGAATGATGTCAAGGACAAACCTAAATATTGGCGTGGGCATGCCTAAGAGGAGCATAATCTACACAGAGATCTAGCCCCTAATCTGCAATACTTTAAAATAAGTATAAGACACTTGTCAGTATATAGAACCTTATTATTTAGATCCTTTAACATTTGTTGAACTAAATAGCGCAGCAGAGTCAAAAGGATGATTTACATAAACATGAGATATGCAAGATCAAGTCTTCAAGGCCAACTGAAAAATAGTTTTCATCCATATTATGAAAAATTCATCTTAAATAACTCATGTATTATAATGACTTTCTGTATTTTGATAGCAACGTGTTTCCTCTATTTGGTTTATGGTGTGTGGTATGGAACCTTCTAAGTTTATGAGCACTGCTGCAACTAAGGCTGATGAAGATTCTTCAACTCTGAAGTTAGCCTATTACATTTTCAAAAGGGGATGTAAGGAAGGAAAGCAGAACTTTCAGTCCTATTTTAATCTGATTTTGACCAACAAGGGTTTGGTAGGAGGCAGTTTGCAATAAAGGAGTAAAATTGATCACTTGAAAAATATTTAAAATAAATATATGTTTAAAAATAAAATCCTATGAGACTTTTTTGTCACTGTTTTTATAAAACTAGATCTATCTATTTTTCCATATAAGGAGGAATAGCCTTTTCTGACTATAAGTCCATTTCTTGTCTTATAAAACAGTTCTATTCTCCCTGAAGTTAGCATTTCCCTGGAGATCATCAGAATTTTCATAAGACCCAGTTTCCTTAATATAGATTTTAACATCAGTTTCTCTTCACAGGCAAATATTCTATCCTTACCTTAAATCCTCTTACGAAGATCTGTCARCATAAAAAGAGTCAACAAAACAAGGGTAATGTAACATTGTTTGTATAATCTAGAAATACATCATTTTTAAGATACTCTTTATATTTTGTAGCATGTTCAAAATRCTTTATAAAATGTAAGGTTTCTAATGATATTTATGAGTAAAGTTCTAACTCTTCATTTACCTTTCCTTGCCAGTATATATTAYAGTTTATGAAACAACTTGGCTTGCACTCTACTGAATGAGATTTCTCATTCTCATTTCTCATTTCTGAATGAGATTGATTTATTCCTATTTTATTTGCAAGACTGTAAAACCTAGAAAGATTAAAAAAACAACAACAACAACAACAAAAAAATGAAAGTTCAACTAGGAAATGAGTTGAAAATAATCACAGCAGATGGAACCTGGGTTTATCTCCTGTAGAAAATTCTACAGCTGTTTCATCTGTTGGAGGCTCTCTTTGGCTGCCAGGCTGGAGGAACTTCTTAATTGTGGCAGTGCTGCTTACTCTTGCTTTAAAAGCCCCAAACAGAAAACAATGCAACTGCAATACAGCAAAACAATACAACCATTTTCATGCTTTTAAGTTGCTGGCCTCAGTGACATCCTCTAACAATGATTTCCACAGTCTTAGTATGAAAGAGCTTAGCTTGCATTTTGCCAGTTTTAATTCCATTGAATGTCTTCTTCCATGTCTGTTGTGAGACAAGGAAGACAAAAGCTTCTCTCCTTCTCTCTTACTGGGAGCACACTTATAAAAATGATTCATCTAATTGTTTTTAAAGGAATTGTACTGTAATTCACTTCACAAGTGCATTTCTCAGATCTGTGTTCTATTTTCTATTCCTTGTATTTTACTTTGTTGACTGTATTTCCTGATCTGCATTTGATTACTTCGGTACGCTATGAGAGGGCAAGAAATTGCCAAGCATTTAATTTCTCTTGCGCAAACTTACTGATAATGAGTACAACAGTATTACTCTAATTACCTGCAACAAAGATTACTCAGAAGACTGTGGGCACTTTCTCTTCTACTATCAAGATGACTTCAGTCAGTTGGACATCTGCTCAGGTGAGCTGGTTTCCAACAAGAAARTCATCTTTGTGGTCTTTTAAAAACTACAGAAAATGAGAAGAATTTGCATACGTAAAACAGCATCTTCTAGTCTCAGCTAAAAGGCTATCAAAAACACCTTGTAAGGTATCTGTTGCATRTAAATAGAAAAAATCTGGATATTTGAGCAATAGAGAATACAGGTGACATTCTTCTCCTTTGACCTAAGGCACTGTACCTAGTGAATGTCCTCAAAGCAGGGTTAAAGGTTTCTAAAAGGAAGTTTGTAGGAACGAGTATATTTCACTGACCTTTGATGAAACATAGAACAAGGGAAACACTGCTGACAAAYTGTAACAGTAATATCAAGATATTCTGGAAGATATTTCATCCTGAYGCTGTAAACTGTCTGCATCTGGAAACTCCCTGTCTTTTTATACCTCTAATGACAAGTCATAAGAGAGTAGTGTAATTCAAGGTCTTCGCAGGTTTGATTCAGTGATCAGTATCTTGAATTCTGACAAGGTAGCAGTTATCTTATCAAAATGAGCTACTCAGTGATAGGCAATTTAAATACAARTTACTGATAATAGCTCCTTGTCCAGCAAGACTATTAGCTGGAAGGAAGACCTCTTCTTGTGCTTTGGAACAGAAAAAATGACATGCTGAATCTATTTCTTCTGTTAGTCCGTTTAGTGATTGAGGGGAAGTAGACYGCACACAGGCTATTGGTTTCTGACCATTTAAGAATTCACCTTTTGAAGCATTTAGGTGAATCTACTCTTCAGTACAGATAGATATGAWAGATTTTAAGTAAATTGATTCAACGGGGAAAAGGCCTCTAGAAATTAACAGAGCCAAAGACTCTTCTCAGTTTTGCCCCAGTACAGAGTTGATGGAGATATTCTTCAACTAAACCTACATTTCAGTTGTATTTCTGCATCCCTGGACAATTTTATAATGTACATGTGCAAAAGTTATCACATTTCCATAAAAAACAAAATAAAGAATACATARAAGAGAGAAACTGTATGTATGGTATAAGATTAAAAGAAGGGGAAAGGCAGATAGTCAGTCATATGTGCACTGGGTCAGATACAAATCTCCACCACTTGCTTCTGCTTCTGTGCTCTCAAAGGGAAGTTTTCAGTGAGAATTTAATAATGGAATCTGGTTCATCTTGCTCAACTAGTTAGCAACATTATAGAGTTCAGTACTTGCTCATAAAGGCAGCTTCTTAGTTACATATAAACCTCCTTTCATCAGCTTGCACAATGGGAGGTTAAATCAGGTGTAGACATACATACAACTGAACTGTCCTTGCAACAGCAGAAATATTGAAAGGAGGCTCTGAGGTACTTGCAAACCAGGCAATATTGTGTATGGTCTTCATAAACATAGTAATAGATTTGCAATAGGTAAAATGCATAATAAATACACTCATGTTAGAAAAGTGGTRACCTGACTCTGTTTTTACTACCACTCCAATAGCTGGTGCAAAGCAAATACAAGAATCTGTATTAGTTTTTCCTCTTTTTTTTAATTACCTTACATCCAAACATAGTTTAGTCATGATAGCCAAGTATATAATCAGAAATAGCGTAATTGTGCAAGGTAAAGAAAGATCTCTGAATCCTCCTGTTAAACCCTTACTGTAGGTTTATATAAATTTCATGTTTATTTCTACCTGGACCTTTACATCTGTGCATTTCTTGTCTCTAAAGTGATTACTGCGGACGTTTTAGTAAGAGCAGAGCCCAAGGAAATTTGGAAGCAAACATTCATTTGAAAGCCTAACTAGTAGCCCACTAAGCCAAATGCATTTCTTGTATATGAACTTACCTTTCAGCAGTCTCAYTGGTGACCCTTACCTTTTCATAAACTGGAGAGTATCTGGTTGCAGCTTTCTCACCAGCCAAAGAAAGGTTCTTTTACTCCTCCTGGAATGGTAACTTATGATGAACTCGGATCTAGTCCATCAGATCTCTTACTCCTTCCACATACATGTCTATCCTGAAGGAAGTAATGAAGCATTACTTTAAGTGTTATAACTCCCCAAAAAATCTATGGGGTTGTAAGAAACTGAGTGTGATTTTGTGGACTATTTTAAACATTAATGTGCAACATGATTGATTGGTATGTCATTTTAGTTGTTTCTCACTCGCCTAGAAACTAGACTGATTTAGAAATCCTCCTTGTAATAAAATAAGCCTTAGCTGCTCTACCACTGTAGCTGAATGCTGAGATCCCTAGTCTTCTATATAGGAACAAACAGAAAAGACAGATCAGTCTTTGGGGCCCAGGCCTGTCCACTTGTCTTCAGTAGCCTGGCTTGGAAACAAATCCCTCTTGCTTTAAGGAGGACCATGACACTATGCAACACTGAAGTCTTACTCTGTCCCTTTTGARGGGTTAAAAGGGACTCCTGGGTCCTGGAGATAGACATACATGCTTCAGCTTCAACTTAGCACTGCATCATATTAGCACCTGTTACTGTTAGCAATGAGGTACACTGGTACTAAAATAATAAACAATGTGTTTGTTTAGTTAACGTTAAGATACACACATTCAAAGCAGCGTTTCAAAGTAATCCAGAATGAACAGTTCTCTCCCACGTCATCCTGAGAGTAAATTTCTCCTACAACAAAACTAACTGCTGAATAATAGCGAGAGTTGAATAAGATCGTTACCTCCTTGACAAAGTGAGCAGAGATGTGATCTGTGCTTGGACTACTGTGTGCAATGATTTAAGGAGGCCGGCACAGCTGAGGTCATGGGGGTTAAACTTTGGCTTCTAAGGCTGAAGGGTGAAGTGAACTCTTTCTGTCTCCTACCAGATGGAGGATTACATTTCTATCTCATCTGCTCTTGTAAGTGAGCTTAGAGGTGCTCCGCTGCAGTGTAGAAATTGATATGAAATGGAAAGTAGTAGGGGGTCAGGCAACGTGAAGGAATTGGAACCTGCAGCRCAACCACCAAACTGCTCCCAGTTTTCCAGTAACGGTAGGAAGGGAGGCCTAATGTTAGATACTTCATATCTGAATGTCAGCGTTGGATGCAGAGTAATACCACCTTGATACTTGAAAATTGCCACTACATACCAAAGGTGACATTGAAGAGGCAATTAACCCAAGCTGCAGCAAGAGAAATTCAAAACAGATCAAATTAAAGAATGTTTTACAGTAGCAGTGGTCAAACACTGGGACAGGCTGCCCAGAGAGGCTGTCGAATCTCTGTCTCTGGAAATATTCAGAACTTGACGAGACAAAGCCCCGCACAGCCTGATCGAACTCTGAAATTCCACTCATGCTAAAAATCTGATAGCCCAAAGTACAAGTGCTGTCCCAGCTCTAGACAGTGTCAGCCTACCACTGAGCTGTCTCACAGACTTGGAGATAGAAATATCCGATTTCTACTCTGCACTTGTGCAGTTTGTAGCATGAGACTGAAAGCATACCTAAGAGGTTATCTATGCCTTCCAGGTCAGACAAACTGCCGTCTGAAGGCACCTATTTCTTTCCATTGACTACAGAACTAGTCACAGTTCAAAACTGATCATCTAGTGCTTAGAGGTCTGAAGTTGCTGTATCAGGCTCTCTCCTTCAGGCCCTTTCTATAGAGGTTGTGCTTTCCGGCCACGTAGCTGAGGATGGCTCTGCTCTGCACCCTCTTCATCCCATCGAACTCCACCGTGGGCACTTGCTGAAACAACAGGGCTCCGTCTAGTGACAGGAAGAAGTAACAATCTAATTCAAAGCCCACAGCTTTTGTGTCAGTGAGGTGGAGCTGAGAGACGCGTCTAGTAGTTAGTTGATTGAGCCTGAACTTTTACCCCATAGCAAATAGGATATAGGATATAGCCCTAAGCCTGGGGCTTAAAACAATTTTGAATTTCATAGGCATTGAAATCTGAAGTAGCTCAACAATAAAATCTTAATTGCTTGTGAGAGCYATTACGGCTGAGCAGTATTCTGTGTTCTATGTTCCTATTCCTCCTTCCCCTCTCCTTTAGCTTTCAACTACTTCCTAAAAAAAAGCAACATCACACTCAAGATACATTTATGAACAATTTCCAAAGGATTAAGATGTTTTTAAGCCTGTTAYGGCTACTGATAACCATAAAAATGGGTTTATACATTGCCATATGCAGACATCTTGTATTCTACAATTATTGCACTACCATCTTATTAAAAAACAAATGGATAGCTTAACTCCTTTTATTAAAAAAAATAGTTTAGAAGGTATAAGTCTCAGCTGCACTGCCTCAGWGGCTCCTATGGCATCGACTAAACTCTAGTCTCTGGCTTCCCACTTTTCAGCAATCAGCCAGCTATAGTTCACATTTTCCWCAGAGATAACTTTTCAGATTGTATTTCTAAATGAGTTGGTTTAAGTCAAGGCAGATGTCACAGTTGCTAGAAACTATGTATCAAAAATATGAGAAATGAAACAGAATCRCCTGCYCCTGCCTCCGCTTTTCTATRACGCCTGTGATAAAGCCGAATACGGCACTGAGTAGCCCACTCAGGATGCCTCTATTCCCCAGCAAGGCACCTGCAGTTGATGTGCCTCTCCTAAGTGCCACCTTTGAAATACAAAGTTCTTCTTCTTGGACCTCAGAGAAGTGGCCAATGCACGTGAGCATTAGCTCCATGGCCATCAGCAGGTCCCCRGTAAAAGCACACGGCCTTTTTGGAAACCAACCAGGGCACAAATTTATTTGTACCATTAAAAAGTAGATACTATTTATAGAAGGGAAAAAAAGAAGAGTGGTTGTCTGTGCCTAAGCACAGTCCTTTGATCATTTTGAGCTAATATTCTCTTTGGCTGAAAAGACTACTTTTTTTTTCAGCTTTACACAGTGGTGTACAATACAAGGTAATCATATCTGGAGAAGTCATTCAAGAGTATTAAACATCCTACCTTGCAGTAACATTCCATACGGCTTTCTGCTTTCCAGAAATTCTTCTTCAAACTGCAAGGACAGCAAGGTAAATTACTGAGTCAGGAATGACARCTCTCAGTCTGCAGCCACCCTTCTCGTGTTCCCAAACACTGGAATAGAAATACAGCACGCTGTTAAATGCGGGCTGAAAGCAAAGGCCAGGAACAAGGGCAGTGTTGAAAGGTGATTGTTATGGATGCAAACAAAAACAAACTAACCAAACAGAAAGATCCTTGCCTTAAAGTACAAGGATTTTTTTTTTTTTAATTATGCATCTTTGCCGTACTTCAGTAGTAATAATAAGCACACCGTATACCAAACATTGTGGTTGTATGAAACAGAACACCTAAGAAGATTTGCTGGGAAATGTATTCACAAACCTTTGCTGTCAGTACTGAGAGAAGCTCAGCCAGCTCAACCCATTCGAGCCATTCAGCTTTTTGTTTAGAAACCTCACTCCAACACCAGCGACGGCCAACAGCCACCGTATAGATTCCCTTCGTCCTCTTCCACTGAAATAGCGAAGTTTGCCTTTCTCAGACGTTAACTACATTTCCAATTTCCTGAAAATAAAAAGGGATTAGAAGCTCCGATAAAAATCAATGCCAGATGTGTTTTTCCGTGAGCTGAATAATATAAGGAGTGAAAGTGGCATTGGAGGACAGGTACGCTGTTTAAAACACACCATTCAAAGTGGCTGGATCGCAGAGTTCCTAGACTCATTTCCCAGGACAGTCTTTAGTCCTGTGCAGAGCGGCTGTTATCAAGCTGACTAGGCCATCTCTGCCTTCTTTCTGAAACTGAATTGTGTCAGAGGTTTCTGTACATTTTTTCGTTGAGGAGCCAGAGAAAGGAAAGCATGTGTAAGTTCTAGTATGTGATAATCAGGTGCTTGKCTCCAGAACACAGTGAAAGGAAGGCAGCGCCGTACAGACCCATAAAGAGAGGGGAAGATTTTAAATCAAAATGTTTTAAAATCTTGGTTCTGATTGCTGATGGTCTCTTCTGTTAACTCTTACCTAATTCAAAGATTTAACAAGCATTTCTGAATGCCTGTTATGAAAATCCCTCTTCATCCTCAGGCAAGAGGTAAAAGCCCACAACATGTGTCTGCACCTTCCCAAAGAAGCCCTCCAGAAACATTTCCGAGTGACAAATTAGAATACTGAAAACGTCACACGATAAACCAACARACGACTCCCTCCTTTCTCCTCTCATTAAGTCACCAGGAAGTGGTTCTCTCTTCTGTAGCAATCACTTTCCACTATAAACTTTGGGCCAGTGGATTTTTTAAA
>NW_028186910.1:0-1682 GCF_003343005.1 Rhea americana
TTGGCCAATTGTCTTTGGAGGCCAGCATGTGCTGATTGGCTAATCATTTTTGGAGACCGGAAGGCATGGATTGGGCAGCTCTTTGTAGGCAAGAGCARAAGGAGGTCCACAAAGGTCAGAAGGAGGATGGTGGCCCATCCGTGGGTGTTGTGGGTGCCGATGGGCGCACCAGAGGGTGCTGTCGCCCCGTGCCCGCTTGCACGAGGGCAGGAGGGAGGAGCTATGGGGCGGGGAGGCGGAGCTTGTCCTCCCCAGGGTGCAGATCTGGAGCGATCCTTCCCCCCCCCCTCCTCCCCACACACACCCCACGGCGGGTGCGAACCCCGGGCGGGCGGCGTAAACAGGGCGGCGCGGCTTCGCGGGTGGAGCCGGGCGCCGCAGGCTTGGCCCGACTGGTTCTCTCGGTGGGGGGCCCCCCGTTCGCAGCTGCCTCGTTAGCCAGCTCTTAATTAGTGCCAATTAGCACGCCCACGCGCTCCCGGCAGGCGCGGAGGAGCCGGCTCCCCGCTCTACTCCTGGTTTACGCCACCTGCGATGACCCCGGGACGGGGTGGTGGCGGTGCTGGTGGTCACAAGATGTCGGCCGTGGCCACCAAACTGGCCATACCTGGTTATGGACACATGGATCTTCCACTGGTGGACGTGTGTGGCCATGGGTTGCTAGTTGTGGCTTCCAGAGCTGGACACGTGTCCTCCACAGCCGGGCACGTACGTCTTCCAGCGCTGGACATGCGTGGCTGTGGGTTGTTGCCACCAGACTAGCGAGATGTGTTTATGGGTCCAGACCTAGACGTAGTTGTCCTCCAGACCTGGACATGTTTGGTTGGGRTTTGCTAGCCACGATCACCGATCTGGACACATCCAGTTGCACGCTGCAAGCCGTGACCGCCAGTGCTGGACACGCGTGTCCTTCCGACCAGGACACATCTTCCAGAGCTGGACACACGGTGTGGCCACTAGTGCTGGCCCCACGTAGCCGTGAGTTGCCTGCCGTGGCCACCAGCTCCAATCCACGGCTGTGACCCCTGAAGCGGGGATGATCCCCCCCCCCTCCCCACAACGCTTCTGGTGGCCGTGGGCACCCACAGCAGATGCATGAGAGGGCGTGAGGTGGCCGCATTACACGGGGCTTTATTCCAGGAGCTCATTCCCCGGCCCGTGGGGAAGGTGGTGGGGATGGGAGACGCTGGGGGTGAAAACGGRGAGACAAGGGGATGGGGCGGGAGGTGGAGAGGGGGCTCTTCGGTGGGGCTCAGATGTAGCTGTTCCTCTCGATGGTCTCCTGGATCCAGGCGGTGAACTCGCAGACCCGGGTGTAGACGCCCGGCTTGCCCCGCCGCCCGCACACCTGCATGCCCCACGACACGATGCCCTGCAGCTTCTCCTCGCACACCAGCGGCCCCCCCGAGTCGCCCTGYGGGAGAGAGGCACTCCCTGGTGAGATGGTCACCAGAGCGTCCAAGAGGTCCCTGCGGCATCCAGCTGGTCCCTATAGTGCCTGGGAGGTCCTTAACATACCCAGGAGGTCCCTTGAGCACCCTGGAGTCTCTACAGCACCCAGGCATTGACATGGTGCCTGGAGGGTCCCTATGGCACTCAGAGGTCCTTATAGCACCTGAGAGGTCCCCAGAGCACTCTGGGGTCTCTGTAGCACCAAGGCCTCCTTATAGAGCCCAGGAGGT
>NW_028186910.1:2297-5565 GCF_003343005.1 Rhea americana
CCCCAGAGCACTCTGGGGTCTCTGTAGCACCAAGGCCTCCTTATAGTGCCCAGGAGGTCCTTAACACACCCAGGAGGTCTCTCGAGCATCCTGGAGTCTCTACGGCACCCAGGCATTGACATGGTGCCTGGAGGGTCCCTATGGCACTCAGAGGTCCCTATAGCACCTGGGAGGTCCCTATGGCACTCTGGGGTCTCTGTAGCACCAAGGCCTCCTTATAGTGCCCAGGAGGTTCCTGTAGCACACGAGAGTCCCTATAGCACCCAGGACTCCCTGTAGCACCCAGGACTCCCTGTAGCTCCCAGGAGATCCCTATAGCACCCAGGGACCCCTATAGCACCCAGACATTGGTACACTGCCCGGGGATTGCTATAGCACCCAGGTGTCCCTCTAGCACGTGGGTGATCACTATAGTGGGTCCTTATAGCACCCATGGGGTCTTATAGTACCCAGGGACTGTATAGTGCCTGAGGGTCCCTATAGCAGCTGGAGGGCCTCCCGCAGGCCCTCCTATAGTACCTGGGAGGTCCCTGCTGTTCTTAGGGGTTCCTATAGCTCCCAGGGGTCTGTACAGTGCCTGGGGCCCCCTATAGCTCCCAGGGGTCCTTATGGCACCCAGACCTCCCCATAGCACCTAGGAGGTTCTTATAACGCCTAACGGTCCCTATATAACACACGAGGTCTGTAGCACTCAGGGGTCCCTCTAGCACCCAGGAGGTCTCTGTAGCACCTAAGGGTCTTTGTAGCACCCAGGGGTCTGGATGATGCTTGGGGGCTCCCTATAGCCTCCTAGGGGGTCTGTATAGCAGCCAAGCGTATGATGTTTGAGGGTCCCTACAGCACCCAGTAGGTCTCTATAGCACCTAAGGGTCTGCATGATGTTTGAGGGGTCTCAACAACACCCAGGGGGTCTCTAGAGAACCCAGGGGTGTGTATGATACTTGGGGGGGTGGTCCTACAGCACCCAAAGGTGCCCCAATAGCACCCGGTGCCCTCAGCGCCGACGCACATGGGACCACTCCTTGATGTGACGTATCCCACCCCCCCCCCGGCCCAAAAATTCTTCTCCCTTGGTGGTGGTGGGACCTCTCTCCTTGGGGACAYGGTGGGCAGAGCCACCTCAGTGCCGGGGGGGTGGGGGGGGGGCGTCCCGCTGTGAGGCAGCCCCCTGTGGCCACCCCCGACTTCCCCCTCCGCCAGGCCTACCTGGCAGGAGTCGGTGCCTCCTGTCCTGACGCCGGCGCAGAGCATGTTCTTGGTGATGCCCTTGGGGTACAGCTTGCTGCATTCCTCGTTGGCCATGGTGTAGACCACGCCGCACTGGAGGATGTCGGGGAAGTACCCTGGGGACAGCAGGACACGGTCAGGGCTCCCAGCAAGCGCCTCACCCCCCCGGGGTTTGGGTTCCCCATGGGCACCAAAGCTGCGGGCTCCTCTCCCTTCCCTTGGTGGCCATCGTGGAAGGAGATGCCCAACCATGGAAGATGCCCCTGAAAACAGGGGCCAAATGATGACGTTGGAGATGGTTTGGAGTCTTCTATCATGGTGGTGGGGATGGGGTGGAGAAATGAGACCTCCCCAGCCACTCCCTTGAGTCCACGAAGAGTTGGAGGTGTCCTTGCCACCGCCTGTGCAGCCTGAGATGTCCCCAAGACGCTGCACGCCTCCAGGTCCCTTGAGGACCATCGGCACGGCGCGACACGGTGTTYCCACCTACCTTCGGGGCTGCTGGTGCTGCCCCAGCCCGACACGATGCACTCGGTGTTGGGAGGGGGGCAGCTCTCGGGGAGGTCCACGGGCCGCACGTGGTCGGTGAAATGGGCCGGCTTCTGGAGCTTCAGGAGCATGATGTCGTTGTCGTGGCTGGTGGGGTTGTAGTTGGGGTGGACGAAAGCCTGGGCTGAGCTGACGCACTGCTCCGTGCCCTCTTTGCTCTTCAGGCTGTGGTCGCCCATGCGGATGGGGATGGAGCTGGGGAGAGGAAGGGGGAGGAAGGGTGACGCCGACGGACGCGGCACGCCGCCCGGSAAGGCCCGCGCGGCGGAAGGATTGGGAGGAGCAGGGCGGGTGACGTGGCCACCCGGGGAAGTAGGGCAAAAGGCTTCCCCTCCTATCATTAGCACCTTTAACCAGGTGGGGGAAACTGAGGCCCGGAGCCCAAAGTCGCCCAGCAGGTCAGCCGGCGAAGCGAAGCGAGTCCTCCCGAGTCCAGCCCGGGCTTGGCGCCGTGGGGAAGAACCATCTCCGACCCCTACGTGATGTACTAACCCTCCCCCCCCCCCAAAAAAATCGGGTTTTCTCCCCTTTCCCCCATCGCGGATCTTCTCTGCTCTTYGACGGGGAAAGCTCGGCCCGCCCGAAAAATTGGGAGAGGTCCGAGTCTCTCCCTCGAGGAGATGGCTTGAACCACCACGGCCCGGGGTTGAGGGCTCCCGTTGGCCTCCCACGTGGACGCCCCCCCTGCCCGGGTGAGTCACGCCAGCGCCGTGGGCTCCCCAAACTGGTTTGCCCCCTTCCAGCAAACCCGTGAGCAGCCCCAAATCCCGCCCCGTGGAGACGGGACAGAGGAGAAGGGGGAAAACTCTTCTTCTGGCTGCTCCAAATCGTTGTCGGTCGCCGAATTTGGGGTGAGGTCAGGCCCTGCTAGGCCAACTCCACCTCGTCGAGTGCCTTCTGCATGGCCGGGTCGAGGAGGTTGCATCCTGCCTCTGCCTCCAAGCTGGATACGACCTGACGTGCTGAGGATACTCCATTTCGTGATGCCCTCAGGACACGTCTCCTTCTGCGGTCGCTCCTGGCCACCTCAAAGCCCCTCACRTGGGAGGAGGCCTCCATGGGCGAGTGGAGACTGTGGGTCCTGACACGGCGCTCACGGCCCAGCCTCGGTTGGAAGGTGGGTACCATGCGGTCATGGGAGGGGGCGTGACGGGATGGAGATCCACCTCTACACCTTCTCGGAGGTGGCTGAGATCCTGCCCAGCGGATTTAACCCCGACAAACTTTTCACCCTGGTCTGATCTTCCCGCCTTCCCCAGCAGAAAGCCTTAACCACCAGGCTACATGACCTGTGGTGGCTCCTGACTTCACCTAGCTCCAACAAGATGGTGGAGAAGTCACCATATTCCGCTCTACAGCCATGGTCCGCAGCCGCTTGGACATTTGGACCCCCTACCAGGCACCAGGCTCTTCAGAAAAGTGTGGGTGGGAGGGAAAGGGTCTCTGCATGACCTCAAGAGAGGAGACACGCTGGTTCTGTGAAGCTCTCGAT
>NW_028186910.1:7942-11363 GCF_003343005.1 Rhea americana
CTCCCAGTGCCCTTCCCAGTGCTCCCTCTCCTTCCCAGTGCCCCCAGTGGCCTCCTGCTTCCCACCCACGACCTTCCAGAGGCTCCCAGTGCCCTTCCCAGTGCTCCTTTTCCTTCCCAGTGCCCCCAGTGGCCTCCTGCTTCCAACCCACGACCTTCCAGGGGCTCCCGTTGCTCTTCCCAGTGCTCCCTCTCCTTCCCAGTGCCCCCAGCGGCCTCTCACTTCTCACCCATGACCTTCCAGGGGCTCCCAGTGCCCTTCTCAGAGCCTCCCAGTGTCCTCTCATTCCCTCCTATGCCCTACCACTATGCTCCAAGTGCCTCCCAGTGTCCCCAGTTCACCTGCAGCTCCCTCCCAGTGCCTATCATTGTCTCCCAGTGCTTCCAGTTTACCTTCGGCTCCCTCCTATGACCCTCTTGGTGCCTCTCACTGCTCTCCAGTGCCTCCTTATTTCTCCCAGGCCCCACCAATACGCTCCCAGTGTCCCCAGTTCACCTCCAGCTCCCTGCCAGTACCCCCTCAGGGTCTCCCAGTGCTTCCCCGTTCACTTCCAGTTCCCTCCAGCTGCCTCACAGGGCCTCCTCATTCAATTCCACCCCCACCAATATGCTCCGCATTCCTCCCAGGGCCTCCCAGTATCCCCAKTTCCCTCCAGCTACCTCACAGYGCCTCCTAATTCAATCCTACTCCACCAGTATGACCCCAGTGCCATCATCTGTGCCTCCTGGTGTCTCCCAGTGTCCCCAGTTCACCTCCAGCTCCACACCAGTACCCCCTCAGGGACTTCCAGTGCCTCCCAGTTCACCCCCAGTTCCCTCCAGCTACCTCACAGTGCCTCCTAATTTAATCCTTCTCCACCAGTACAACCCCAGTGCCTTCCAGTGCCATCATTTGTACCTCCTGGCATCTCCCAGTGTCCCCAGTTCACCTCCAGCTCCACACCAGTACCCCCTCAGGGTCTCCCAGTGCTTCCCAGTTCACCCCCAGTTTCCCCCAGCTACCTCGCAGTGCCTCCTAATTCAATCCTACCCCATCAATATGACCCCAGTGTTCCCCAGTGCCCCCCCAGTGCCATTGTCTGTACCTCCTGGTGTCTCCCAGCGTCCCCAGTTTACCTCCAGCTCCACACCAGTACCCCCTCAGGGACTTCCAGTGCCTTCCAGTTCACCCCCAGTTCCCTCCAGCTACCTCTCAGTGCCTCCTAATTCAATCCTACCCCACCAGTACACCCCCAGTGTCCCCCAGTGTAATCATCTGTACCTCCTGGTGTCTCCCAGTGTCCCCAGTTCACCTCCAGCTCCCTCTCAGTACCCCCTCAGGGCCTCCAGGTGCCTCCCAGTCCACTCCCAGTATATCCCAGTGCCTCCTTATTCAATCCCACCCCCACTAGTACACCCCCAGTGCCTCCCGGTGCCCTCCCAGTGCCTCCCAGTGCCCCCCGCCATAGCCCCAGGGCCTCACCGGCGGCCAGGAGCAGGAGCGGCAGGAGGCGCTCCATGGCGGGCAGGGTCGGGGAGGAAGAGGAGGATGCCAAGGCTCAGGGCCCGGCCCCTTAAATCCCTTTGTCGGCCCCGCCTGGGCCGAGGCCCGGGGCCTCCCGCGGGACCGGAGCTGAGGCCTGTCGGGGCGGTCACACGCCCTCCCCGGCGCACCCCGGCCTGGGGCGACATGGGGCTGTGCCAGCCCGGCTGTCGTGGAGCCTCCTGGGGCCTCGCCGGGGTGTCGCGGGGCCTCACCGAGGCCTCCTGAGATGTTGTGGAACCTCCCGGGGCCTCGACGGAGCCTCCTGGGGTGTCATGTTGGGGGGGGGCAGATTCCTGGGGCTGCCCTGGGGTGTTGTGGAGCCTTCTGGGGCCTCCTGAGGTGTTGTGGGGCCTCGCTGGGCCATCCCGTAGTGTGGTGGAGCCTCCTGGGGCCTCACCAGGGCCTCCTGGGGGTGTTGTGGGGCCTCCTAGGGTGTCCTGGGGCCTCCTGGGGTGTTAATTGGAGCCTTCTAGAACCTCATCTGGGCCTCCTGGGGTGTCATGGAACCTCCTGGAGACTCACTGGGGCCTCCTTGGGTGTTGTGGGTCCTCCTAGGGTGTCCTGGAGGTGTTGTGGAGCCTTCTAGGACCTCATCTGGGCCCGGGGGGGGGGTCATGGAGCCTTCTGGAGCCTCACTGGGGCCTCCTTGGGTGTTGTGGGGCCTCCTGGAGCCTCCCAGAGTGCCGTGGAGCCTCCTGGGACTTCACCAGGACCTCACTAGGGTTCCATGGAGCCTCCTGGGGCCTCACTGGGGCTTCCCAGGATGTCATGGAGCCTCCTGGAGCCTCTGGGATGTTGTGGAGCTTCCTGAGGCCTCCTGGAGCTTCCTGGGGTGTCATGGAGCCTCCTGGGGTCTCCCGGAGCCTTGCATGGCCTCCAGGGGATCTCAAGAGACTTTGCGGGTCTTGAGAGACCTCCCAGTGCCTCCCAGTGCTGCCCAGTGCCTCCTTGGGCCTCACAGGCCTACATGGAGCCTCCTGGGACCTCCCAGTGTTGCCCAGCGTTTCCCTTGGCCTTGTGGGATCTTGGGAGGCCTCCTGGGGAATCATGGGGCCTCACAGGACCTCTCCCAGGCCTCCCAGTGCCTTCCAGTGCCTCCTGGAGCCTCCCAATTCCACCCAGTGCCTCCCAGTGTCTCCTAGTGCTTCCAGGTACCTCCCAGTGTAACCCAGTGCCTTCTGCTGCATCCCAGTTCCTTTCAGCATGTCCCACTTCCTCCTGGGTATCCCAATACATCCCGGTACATCCCATTGCTTTCCAGAGCACCCCAGTACATCCCAGTGCCTCCCAGTATCCACTAGAATATCCCAGTGCATCGCAGTTCTTCCCAGTGCAAGCCAGTGCCTCCCAGTGTCCTGGTGCCTCCTAAAGTATCCCAGTGGCTCCCAGTGCACCCCAGTGCTCCCACAGGACATCCCAGTGTGTCCCAGTTTGTATCTATGTGTCCCCGGAACTTTCTGGTGCAACCCCATGCTCCTGTGAGGCCTCCCAGTATGTCCCAGTACATCTCAAGGCAACCCAGTATGTCCCTGAGCTCCTGCAGTACCTCCCAGTGCAGACATGTTCTCCCCAGGGGTGTCTTCCAGCACGTCCTGGCACGTCTCCATGTGTCCCAGTGCCTCCCAGTGTGCCCCAGTACATCCCAGTGGCTCCCAGTGCCTGCCAGTGTGGCCCAGCACCTTCCTGTGTCTCCCAGTGAGTTCTTGTTCCCCTTTGAAGCTTCCCAGTGCCTCCCAGTTCATTCCAGAGCCTCCCAGTGTCCTTCCTGTCCTATCCAGTGCCTCCCAGTCCTCTCCAGTGCTCTTCCTGTAATTCCCAGTGCCTCCACATGCTTCCTGTGGCGTCTCCCAGTCCTTCCTGGTGACTCCCAGTGTCCTTCTGGTCCTTCCCAGTGCCT
>NW_028186910.1:12017-19436 GCF_003343005.1 Rhea americana
CCTGTAATTCCCAGTGCCTCCACATGCTTCCTGTGGTGCCTCCCAGTCCTTCCTGGTGCCTCCTGTGGTATCTCCCGTGGCAAATGGTGTTAAGGGGACACGGGGCAGGATGCCACCGCCAGAGATGGACACCTGTCCCCATCACTGGTGCTGCGTGTCACCCACGGGTGGCCTGTCCCCAGCACGGAGGTTGGCGAGATGCCACCAGCAGGGATGGAGACCCATCACCATCACGGGTATCGGATGCCGCCCGTGGGGACGTGCGTCCCTCTGTGGCGTGATGCCAAGATGCCACCAACGAGGATGGACGCCTGTCCCCGGCGTGGAGGTCCGAGGGGTGCCACCGATGGGGACGACCACCTGTCCCCAGCGTAGATGCCACCTCAGGGGACAGGTGCCCATCCCCAGCATGGAGGTGGATGTCACCGACGGGGACGGGCACCTGTGGACACGCTGGCACCACGTGGCTTGGGTGTCCCCAAGGTGTCCCCATCCCCAGGACCCTGAAGGACCTGAGGGACCTCAGACCCCACCACCAAAGCCAGGGAACATCTGGGGACATCTGAGGACCATCTCCAACCCCCAAATCTCAGGTACGGTGGCAGTGGGCTTGTCCCGGGGCAAAGCCCCCCTCCCCCCATAAATTCGCGCCATGCAGAGCTCCCCCACGCTGTCTCCTCGGTGCTAATTGAAGGGCTAATTAGGACTAACGAGGGCACCTCCTCGAAGTCCCCGTCCCCTTTCTGGACACCACCTTCCACAAGGTCCCCGCGTCCCTGGAGAGCAGCCGAGCCGGCGTCGACCCGGCTTTTCCGATCGGCCGACGTCTCTCCTCCGCTCCGCTCGTTAATTCATTCATTAATTAGGCGATTAATTAAGCTGGGGTTCTGCCCCCTCCTCCTCCTCGCTAGCGGCTGGTGAAGATGCCTCAAGAGTTTTGGAGAAGAAAGTTTTCCCGGAGCCGGGAGGCGTGCGGGGAACGGGGATTCAGCCGAGGATTAATTACCCTCATTAGTGGCTATTAATTAATTAGTCCTCCCCCACCCCCAGCACGGCTCTTGGAGGAGGAACCGACGTCCGTTCTCAAATCCAGAAGGTTTTTTTTTTTTCCATTAATTTTCACGCTAATGGTGGAAATCCATCCCGGGCTGCTAATTAACAACCGCCCTCGTTATAATGACGGGGTTACGGGGGTTGCAATTAACGTGTCGTTAATAACCGCCCCATCAATGACCGGTGCTGTTAATAGTAACGGGGCCGGGACGCTGCTCCCCACGGCGTGCGGGTGGGATGTGGGCAGGGGGGGGGCAGAGGAGGGACCCAGGCGTCCGGGTGCTGCCCTCTGACTGGTTGGGGACTGGGACCAGTTTGGGTCTTGGTACTGGGGGGGCTGGTGGTGTGTGTGGGGGGGGAAGGGCTGGAGACGGGCGCTGAGACGCTTCTCCTCCCTCCAAGATCTCCCCCAATCTGAATTTCCCCCCCACACACACAATGACTCCCCCTTCCCACCTGTCCCAGTGCTCCCAGTATGCCCAGTGCCCGGCCGTCCCAGTGCCACCCACCCCGCAACCTCAACCTCCCACAAAGAGGACGAATCAGGGACAAAACCAGCCCTGGAGGACACGTGAGGTCCCCAACCCACCTTACCTCCAACAAGGGGGTCCCGGAGGACCCCCCCCCCAAACCCCTCCCCCATCACGCCAGCTCCTCATTTTTGCTCTATTCCTTTATTTTTTTCCGACCAAATCTCCCAGCTTCCCGCACGCATCCGGSCGCTTCCCCCACGGTGGGACGGAGCTCACGGCCGCCCGACGTATCTGCTGACCCAGGGCGCGGCGCGGCACACGTTGGCGTAGACGCCGGGCTGCCCCTTGCGCCCGCACACCGCCATGCCCCACGAGACGACGCCTTGCAGCGCCCCGTTGCACACCAGCGGGCCCCCGGAGTCGCCCTGCGGGGAGAAGTTTTTTAGGGTTCGGGTCGTTGCTGGTGGTGGTGGTGGAGCTTGGAAGCTTCGCACGGGCCCGTCCGCGTGCCGTGGACCTGCTCCAGCTCGGTGGCTCAAGCACGTTGGAGTTGTGGAGAACCCCAAACCAGACACAGGCTTGAGCTGGAGGTAACGGTGGAGGAAGTCAAGCCTCGCACGGGCCCATCCACGTGCCGTGGCCCAGGTCCAGCTCCACGGCTTGGCCCTGAGGCAGCAATGGTCAACCCAAACCTTGCAGGGGCCCATCACGTGCCATGGCCCATCTGCAGGTCCACAGCTTGGCCCTGAGGTAGCAGTGGTCAACCCAAACCTTGCAGGGGCCCATCACGTGCCATGGTCCATCTGCAGGTCCACGGCTTGGCCGTGAGGCAGCAGTGGTCAACCCAAACCTTGCAGGGGCCCATCACGTGCCATGGCCCATCTGCAGGTCCACGGCTTGGCCGTGAGGCAGCAGTGGTCAACCCAAACCTTGCAAGGGCCCATCACGTGCCATGGCCCATCTGCAGGTCCACGGCTTGGCCGTGAGATAGCAGTGGTCAACCCAAACCTTGCAGGGGCCCATCCACATGCCGTGGCCTATCTGCAGGTCCACGGCTTGGCCGTGAGGTAGCAGTGGTCAACCCAAACCTTGCAGGGGCCCATCCACATGCCGTGGCCCATCTGCAGGTCCACGGCTTGGCCGTGAGGCAGCAGTGGTCAACCCAAACCTTGCAGGGGCCCATCCACATGCCATGGCCCATCTGCAGGTCCATGGCTTGGCCCTGAGGCAGCAGTGGTCAACCCAAACCTTGCAGGGGCCCTTTCTTTGCCTTGCAGGTGAGCTCAAAGCCACGCCTGGACCTTCCTTCCCCCAGGAGCGGCCTGGGAGGTGGCTGAAGGAACCTCAGGTCTCCTTACCTGGCAGGAATCGATGCCCCCCTGCAGGACCCCGGCRCAAAACATGTTGGGGGTGATGGCTGAGCTCCCGTACGCCCTGGTGCACTTCTGCCTCCCGAAGGCCATGATGCCGGCACACTGCAAATTTTTGGGTAGCTTTGCTGCAGAGCAAGGAGAACGAGGACAGATGGTGAGACGGGGCTGGGGGGCGGCCTAATGCTGAGGCCTGAGCAGACCTCGTGGTGCTTCTGTGGACAGTGGAGATGGCTCCTTCGGAGGTGGGTCGTCCAACAGGAAGGAAACCCAACCCCAGCCCTAAAGGAAAACCCAGGTAGAAGATGTTCTCCACGGGGAACTGCTCCCTGGGCAGAGTTAAGGTGCTATTTTAACCTGTTTCCCCAGGTGAGGAGGCCAGGAGAAGACACAACCTCCTTGGAAACCCCCCTTTCCCACCAAAATTGCCTCCCCCCTCCCCCACCTCTTCCACCGAGGTGTCCATCATGAGCCAGTACCTCCAGGGGACTTGGTCGTGCCCCAGCCAGAGACGCTGCACCTCATCCCATCCGTGGGACATCTCGTGGCTAATCTGATCTTCTTGATGTTGTTGCTAAACTGAACGGGCTTGTTCAGCCTCAGGAGCATGAAGTCGTTGTCGTTCTTGCGGGGGTTGTAGGCCGGGTGGACGATGAACCGTGAAACGGTCCTCACTTCCCCCGTGCCGTCCCGTAGCGTGTCTGTCCCGATTAACACCTTGAGGTCCCTGCCGCGGGCGAGAAGGCCGAGAGATCGGTGCCAGTCGTTCCGGAGGAGGGACGCAACCCCCTGGCACCAAGGGTTGTCCATCACAGGCATGACCAAGCGCAGCTTCTCCACGGGGAACGCTTCAGCGGGCAGAGTTAAGGTGACGTGGCCCTGGGATGACTTTTATCCCGTTTTTCCATGGGGAGGAGGCCAGGAGAAGACACARCCGCCAGCGGAGTCATGAGCCAGGTCTCCTCCAAGAGCTCTTAGCTAACTCAGATACCCTGGGACATCTCCCATCTCCACGGGCAACTGTTGGTGCCTTGACTTCAACTCCTCGACTTCACCTTCATCTTCCTGACTCCAGGACAACCCCCAATCCCCAGCTATTTTGCCCCGAGTCYGACTTCTTCCTGTCAACTTTCTCTTTGCTTTTTCTCCATCATTTCCCTTCCCAAACATCCTGTTTGCTCTCGCAGAGCCTTGTTGGAAAGGGAAGCCCAAGAAATGTGGCTGTGGGGAGGCCCTCTGGGGGTACCAACCTCTGGATGTCATCACCTGGAGGTGCCTGCATCTGGACATAGCCATGTCTGGAGGTACCAGGCTCAGGATTACCAACGCCTGGATACCAGAATCCAGAGGTGTCCACATCTGGAGGCACCAGGCTCTGGAGATACCAACATCTGGGGCACCTACCTCTGTATGCCAGCGTTTGGAGGCACCATCCTCTGGGCGTGAACATCCGGAGGCACCAACCCCCGGGACCCACCCTTGGGGGGTGCTACGGAACGGGACGGTGGCTTGTAGCCACGGGGCACGTGAACGTGACGCCAACTTACCTGCTCGGCTGCTTGCAGTGGGCGGCCGTCAGAACCCACTGGGAGTCTATCAAGCTCCCTCCACACAGGATTTGGCCCCTCTTGGTGAGGGCAACTTGGAAAGGTCTCTGGGTGATGGAGCAAGGCCTCCCGCCAATGATACGGGAATTTTCGTCGTCCTGCACTGTAACACAGAGCACCAAACGTCACCGCGGCAGGGCTGCRCGAAGCACGAGCCGTGCTCTCGTGGGGGGGGGGCAACTCTCCTTTCAAAGCCACCTGCTATTTTGGGTCAGAAAAATAAAAAAAAGAGAGAGAAAACGTATTGCAAGATGGAACCTGAAAAACATACGTGGTGAAATGGAGCAGCAAAAGGAAACGGCTCCCTCTTTAGCCTTTAAAATCCACCGGAATGGTCAAAGTCAGGTTAAAAGCCTGTATTTTTATGGATTTACTGAGCCACCAATCAGCCTATTGGGGTCCCACCGGATTTCTTCCTGGGAGCGGGAAGAGACGATTTTGGGACCAGGATCCAACCGTTCGTAGCCAAAGCTGGACCAGCTCCCAAGGGTACGTTTTTCTCCTCATGCCACTTGGTGGTGGTGGTGGTGGTGGTGGAAGCTCCTGCGAGGGGACGCCCCTCTCCGGGGCCGGTCTGTCATGCCAGGCCGCGCTAATGAGCCGCCTTGGAAATCGTTGCGCGTCAGGAAGTCACCAGGTCCCACTTATCTCTGCCGGTTTCACCATGCACGTCTCTGGGAGGGGCATCCGTTCCAGCTCTAGGATTCCTCCCAGCCCAAGATTGGACTCCCAGACCAAGGTGACGCACTCCTAAAAGAGCTGATTTCTTCTTCCTTGGTTTGTCAGAAAGCCTGTACGACCAGCTCGGAAGGACTCCTACCTCCTGGATGGCTCACGTTGTGTGCTCAGGCCTGGTAGTTAGGACCAGGGTGGGAGACGGTTGCATCAACACAAACAAGAGAAGCCCTGACGTAGGGAGAAGTGATAAGAGGAGCTCGCTCAGGAACCCAAATCCTTGTCTCTCTCCAGCGGAGACGTCTCTGTCACGTGAAGTCGGTCAGGAGGAAAGAGATGGCCGTTGGCTCGGTTTGGGGAGTCTGTCTGGTCAGAGCACTTCTGGCACGGGGTCTTCCAGCGTTTTGGGTCTCTGGAGACACGTCCCCTCGCTCTAGCTAGCTGCCGCAGGTGGGTGTCCGTTGGAGTTGGCCAACCTTGGGCGTCCTGGTGGTCCTCAGAGGGAGCGGAGGGACTATTTGAGAGGCAATCCCACCCCGTTCAAAGGTGGACATCTACAAGGCAAGGTGGCCCTCCCCGTGTCCGGATGTCTCTGGTCGGAGAGGGTTCTGGCCGCTCAAGGCTCTGCTCGGGTGTCCACAAAAGCGGATCTCAACGCCTTTCAAGGTGCTCCCGGTGTCGCTCCCGGCCTCCACCCTACAGCTCTACGCAGGCAAGGATGTTTCAGGTCTTTCGGGAGCCTCAAAGAGCACCTCTGCCAAGGCAACTGGAGCAGACCCCTGACGCCGAGCCGTGTCTACGTGGGAGGAGAAAACATTTGCAAAAAAAAAAAAAAAAGGGCGATAATTACTTCAGAAAAAAAGAAAAAAAATTTTTTCCTTTTTTTAGGGAAAAAGACCCCTCGCATCTCCCCAAAACTTGCAGCACTTGGACTTTTGCCTCTGCCGAACTGGAGATACCAAATCCCTGCTCTTCAGGCTGCCCTCAGGAGGGTCGAGGCCGAGTCCTCCGTACCGCAGTCAGAAGCATCCCTGTTGGATCCCGAGTGTCTCCGATGTTTGAGGCAGAGGTTGCGGTTGCCACCTCCAAGCACTGGCTGCTCTGGCGGATCTGAGCACGTGCATGGTCCATGGTATCTGCAATAGCTTTCCACAGAACGTTGGGACATTGGAATTTACCCGTGGGACTGGTTTGTGCTGGCGGAGATTAGAGCCTGTGATAGGTGGCACTGGGAGACGCCCGAGTTTCAGGCCACCTGGAATTCGCCACTATCCGGTCCAGGCAGCGCTGCCAAAGTCGGAGGGTGAGAACCGTCCCAGCACAGCTGCTCCTTGGGGAGGCATCCTTCGTCATCTCCAGGGCCGTCCTCGGGCCTTTGGAGGCCRGCCAGCGGGTTTAGACTCCACCAAGCTCCTTGTAGGCATCTCAGCGGCTTCCTGGGGACCACACGGTGGAGGGTCTCCATTCAGGAAGGCTAGCCGGTGGAGATGTAGGCAATACGAAAGGGCAGAGAGTCCTGTGGTAGGATCCGTATCCTGGATCTCCAGAGGCTACAGGCACCAGATCGCTCCWGCCTAGAAGATGATGCTTTTGCCCCCAAACAAGCCATGATAAATCTTCCCCCCCCAAAAAAAAAAACACAGTTCTTGGAAAGGTCACGAGCCAAATTATCCAGCCGCTGTCTCCGGACACCACTTTGCTCCTTTTCTGCAAGACCCGGACGTTTCGAACTCAGCTCTGGCGACACGGATCTGGGCAAAGAGATCCCGAGATGACGTCAAATCCGAGGCCTTTGCGACCCACCGTGGGAAATCGCAGCCCCCCCCCCCTCTTTCTTCCTCCCCTACCGGAGGGGTCTCCGTGGGGCCGGGCCGGTTGCCCTTTGGAAGGGCGTCGTTTTGGAGGCTAGAGGAAAGGAAGGAGACGTTCCCGCTGGGGTTTAAGTCTCTCCTTTCTTCCCTTCACCCCGTAGGGTTGTTTTCCTCTCCTCTTTTTTTTTTGGCGCTTGCAAAAGAAATCCCCGCTACGGATTAGGGGMGGGTTAAGAAGTTGTCCTGGAGAAGTCAATATCCTCCAGCCGCTCGCAGGCGCTCTTTCCTCTGCGTCTTGCCCGGGGACGTTTCTCCAGCGCGAGGCCGTAGCCGGAGTGGGTGGTGGTGGTGGTGGTGGTTTTAGCTCCTCTTGAAACGGATTTTGAAATCGCCTGAACCTTCCCATCACCGTGATCTCCAAGAGCCAAGG
>NW_028186910.1:20267-22806 GCF_003343005.1 Rhea americana
CGGGAAGCCGGGAAGCCCGCGGCCCCGACGTATTTATACCGGGACGAAAAAGTAGGCCGTGTCTCTGCGGGGTGAGTCAAGAGCCACTTGGGCGACGGGTCCGCGCGGCACCGGGGCGAGCGCGGCGGCGAGCCGTGGGTGTCTCCCGGGCCCCGGGGATGATTAAACCCTTTGAAGTCCTAGAAGAAACGCCGCCGGCTCTCCGGGCACCGGCGGAGCAACGCCCCGTTCCTCCCCGTTGCGAAAGCCCCCGTGGACACGGKGCGGGGGTTGAGAAGTAGGACCCGAAAACGGCCCGAGCGTGGGGGGTCAGCCGGATCGACTCACCCGCGCCGGGCGACCCGGGAGGGACGGACAAACTGCCGGAGCGTTGAGGAAAGACGGCGTGTCCGGGTGAGGACAGGCTGGGTGGAGGACCCTTCCCCAGGGCATCGGCCGGGTGCGGCGCCGCGTTAGCTGGCTCCGTCCGTCCGTCCGTCCGTAAGTCTCTCTAGCTGTCTGTCCATCTGGCTGTCCACCCGCCCATCCGACTGTCTGTCCGCCCAACTGTACCTCTGCCACGCCGAGATGTCTGTCCATCCAGCCGTCTTATCTCTCTGGCCATCCCTTTGTCCATCCACCCGTCTATCTGTCTGTCCACCTGTCCATCCACCTGTCTGTCTGTCCATCTGGCTGTCCACCTATCTATCCATCCATCCATTTGCTGGTCCATCTGTCCATCTGACTCTAAGTCTGTCCAGCTGTCTGGCCGTCCGACCACCTACCTGTCTGTCCACCTACCTGTCCATCCACCTGTCTACCTGTCCCTCCGTCTGACTGTAAGTCTATCTAGCTGCGTGTCCATCTGTCCATCCACCRGGCTGTCCATCTGATTGTAAGTCTATCTAGCTGTCTGTCCATCTGTCCACGCACCGGGCTGTCCGTCTGACTGTAAGCCTGCCCAGTTGGTGGTCTCCCTGTCACTCCACCTCCCTGGCTAGCCGGTCTGCTCTCCGTCCGCCCGTCTGTCAGTCTATCCGTTCGCCTCTCCATCCGTCCGTCCGCACATCCGTCGGTCCAYGTCTCCGCTCTCCTATCTGTTCGCGCCTCCGTCTGTCCATCCGTCTCTCCGTCTGTCCCTCTGCCCGTCCGTCGGTCTCCGTTGCCCTCTCTGCGTCCACCCGCCTAGCTGTCTGTCYGTCCAGCGAGCCAGCTTGCTAGCTGTCCGTCTGTCCTAGCTATCTATCCATCTGCCTATCCGTCCACCCACGCACGGGTCCAGCCGTCCGTCCGTCCGTCCGCCCGTCTCCCGGTGACCCTCCGCGCGCGGTGTAAGACGGGGGGACCCTGAACACGCGCGCGCACACGCGCGTGCGAGGACGGCGCGTGTGCGAGGAGGGCGATGGGGGTTTTGGCGTGTGCACCCGCCTGGGGACAGGGATTTCGCACGCGGGGACGCGGGCCCAACGGCCCAAGGGACCTCCGCTGGTGGCATCTCCCCGGATGAGTAACGCCGGAGACCTGAAGASGCGGGTGAGCGATGGGCGAGGTCCTTCACCTCCCCTTTGCTCCACCATGGCCAACCCATGACGTCTCCGCGCCACGAGAACGTCCCACCTCCCCCTGGGGACCCCGGCGTGCGGCTCRAGGTGCTGCAACCCGGCGTTGGGAGCGTGCTGGGATGTCCACCCCCACCACCACCACCACGACGGGGCTAGGAAAGCCGCGTTCGAGCCCCCGGCGCGTCCCACAGCTGGATTTTTGGGGGATCGAGGCGTCTTCTCGTGCTGTCCCGCTCTGGCCTTCCTCGGCTTTGGTGGGACCTGAGCTGCAACGTGGGTGTGGGACCCACCAGGGAGAGGGGAGGGGGCAGTGTGAATGCACCTCGTTGCCTCCAAAACGGCCCCCGTTGGCAGGGCCGGGAGAGGAGCCGAGGCAGCTGGAGACAATTAACACCTCAACGAGCAATTAAGGGCGGAGAGGCCCAGGAGGGAGCCTTGACGACAGGTAGGGCTGGGYGGGATAAATCACCTTCTGGAGATGCTGATCTCGCTCTCCGCTGGTGGCGGAGGGAGCCTGGGGCTGGGTTTGGTCCCAAACGAGGAGGTGAAGCTGAGATTCCCGGAGGGATCTGGGGCCTCGTGATGTGGATCTCCCAGTTGGTTTGTGGAGATCTAGTCCAGGAGATCCTGGCTGAAGAGGCTGCGGCCGCGGGGAGAGYGTCTGTGGAGGGCTGGCCCATGGAGATCTCATCTGCTAGGAGCCCGTGCCGTGGAAATCTGGTCTATGGAGACCTGATCCACCAGGATCCGGTCCCTGGAGAGGTCACCTATGGAGATCTGGTCTGCCAAGGTTGCATCCGTGTCTACCAGGATCCCAGCCGACAGGGATCTGGTCCACAGAGATCTCATCCKTGGAGATCCCACCCCTGGAGATGTGGCCCATGGAACTTTCATCCGTGGTCCTCCGAGATCTCATCCAGCAGGATCCCGTGCACGAAGATCCCGTGCACGAAGGGCTAGGACACAGGGGCACGCGAGGGGACGTGGTGGTGGTGGGG
>NW_028186910.1:23346-26664 GCF_003343005.1 Rhea americana
CTAGGTGGCATAGATGGTGACAGCAGTGCGGGTGGCTGTGGCCTGGGTGGCAATGCCCTGGGTGACACAGGAGGTGGCAGCACCCGGGTGACACGGGCACGGCCCAGGGGACACGGGTTACCCAGGGACGGGGAGCAGCCGGGTGGCCCAGGAGGTGCAGATGACACAGGAGTGGTGGCACCCGGGTGACACAGGCACGGTAGGGCACGGGTGGCACTGGGTGCTCATGGGTGACGCACAGGAGCAGCAGCGCCYGGGTGACACTGGGTGACATGGGTGACGCCTCCCTGCTGTCCCCTGCCACCCTGGGTCCGTGTGGTCATCCCCTCAGATGTTGGAGACCCCATGGGTGCAAAGCATCTGCCTGCCCCTCTGTCCATCCATCCCTCCATCTGTCCATCCATCTGTCCATCCATCTGTCCGTCCATCCCTCCATCTGCCCGTCCATCCCTCCATCTGCCCATCCGTCCCCCCATGCATCTGTCCATCCCCGCTCCATTTCCTCCATCCCTTCATCCATCGGTCCTTCCATCCAGCCTCCATCTGCCCCTCCAACTGTCCATCGCTCATCCAGCCGTCCATCTACCCGTTCCTCTGCTCACCAGTCCCTCTGTCCATCCGTCCACCCCTCCGTCCATCCGTCTGTTCCTCTGCTCGCCTGTCCCTCTGTCCATCTCTTCACCCAACCCATCATCCGCCCCCCCATCCGTTCTCCCGTTCCTCCTCCCCACCCACTCACCTCTCCATCCTTCCCTCCAGAGACTCCTCAACGTCCCCTTAACTCTGCCCATTCTCACAGGCGTGGGGCAGGGTTGGGACCTCCCCACRTGGGTCCCCAGCAGCACCAGCATCGTTGGCTTCATCAGCGTGATGTCGCGGGCCTTGGGGGGGGCGGATTGTGGGGCAGGTTGGGGAGCCGCTGGGCCTGGAGCTTCGTCTGCTCCCATGGGGGGCTGCAAAGCTGGGAAGCCCACCCCAACAACCTGATCCAGTGGGCTGTGTCGACCAGCCCGCCATGGTTGTGTTGCATCAACCCCAACAGCTGCGCTGACTAGCCCTCCGTGATCACGAGGAGTAGACCTCAGGAGACACATTGACCAGACCTCCATGGACATGTTGAGGAGACCCCAAAGGGTGCTTTGACTATATCTTCACCGACATGCTGCACAGATCCCAGTRGACATGTTGACTAGACCTCCATGGACACGTTGACTAGACCACCACAGCTATGTTGACCGTACYTCCATAGACGTGTTGAGTAGGCCTCTATGCATGCATGGACCATACCTCCATGGATATGTTGAGCAGCCCTCTRTGGATGCCTGAACCATCTTCATGGAGCTGTTGAGTAAGCCCTCCTCTGGTCATACCTTCACAAGCATGTTGTGTATATCCCAATGGACACTTAGAAGACTGCCATGGACACATGGAGTATACTACTGTAGACATGTTGAATAGACCTCCATGGACATATTGACTCATGACCTCCATGAACCTCCATGAGCTTGTTGGATGGACCCCAACAAAGCTGAAGTCACCCGTGACAGAGACCAGCATGGCAACCCACCACAGCTGCTAGCCACCGTGGGATCCCTCCACACCAAACGTCCCCAGRCTGGAGCCACCTTCACGGGACACCAAAAGGTGGCTGAAACCCCCTCAGAAAAGCCTAAGCGAGAGCTGGAAGTTGCTGGTGGGATCTCTGGGTGGCCTCCCTCACCACGGAGGGCATCAAGGTGKTTTTTCCAGCTCACTAAAAATCCCGATATATTTGGGCCCCGTGGAGGCAAATCCTGGTTGGCTTTGATGGATCCGTGTCACCCTCCATGGGGGGGGGGAGGGGAATCCTCCTTTCCCTGCAAAATAGGGGTCCCGGTGCCATGAAAAGAGCTAAATTTGACCCTGGGCAGTGCCACCAGCGGGCAGTTCCTTCCCACCTGCCCCGGGTGCACGYGCTCTGCCCCGTCTCGCGAGCATGTGACGTCAGGGAGGCGAAACGTGTTGGCTTGTGCTGGGTTCAGGAAATTTGGCCCCTTTTGCACCCGCTGAGTCACAGGGAATTTTATCCCCTCTGGGGCTGGGAATCGCTCCCGGGTCACGCGCTGGGCCAAGGGGGGGGGAACCAGCTTTTGGTGGCTTCRCGGTGGCTTTGGCCCAGGGAGTCAGGTCAGAATGGGGTGGACCAGTAGGGAAGTTCTGGTTCCAGTAGGTTGTGAGGGCTCACGTCTCTTGGTGGTGGTGGTGGTGGTGGGACAACCTCAGGTCTACCCGCTCCCGGCCACGGCGGCCGCCAGGTCTACTCGCCCAGCAGACACYGGGAATCTTCTCCCCACCTCTTTGAGCCCTGGGACAGTTTGAGGCACCTCAGCGGGCCCGAGACGTGCTCCAGCTCTCCAAAGACACGAGCCACCGCCCCCACGGTGGAAAGCTTTATTCAGCGGCGTCTCAACAGGGCCCCTCGCGACCGACCATCATCTCCCCCTTCCCCAGACCCACGCTGCGGCGCTCGGACCGGCCGGCTCCGGGGAGCTTCGCTGAGGGAGGAGGAGGAGGAGGAGAAGGTAAGGAGAGGACTTCTGGGGCGCGGGTGGATTGGGGAGGTCAGTTCCTTCTCATGGTGTCCTGGATCCAGCGGATGTATTTGCAGATGTTGACGTAGACGCCGGGTTTCTGGGGGTCCCCGCAGATCCCCGGTCCCCACGAGACGATGCCCTGGAGCCGCCCGTCGCACATGAGGGGACCCCCGGAGTCACCCTGGGGAGGCAAGAGGGGTCCCGGTGACGCAGCCAACCCCTGTCTCAGCTCTGTGGTCCCCCCACCCCGTCCTGGTGACATCTTCATCCCCAGGCACGAGGGGGGATCCTGTGGGGCTGGGAAACTCAGCCCCACGGAGGCATCTCAACGCTGCRGTCCTGGAAGAGGACCCGGGTGGTGTCGCAGCACGCAGACCCGGAGCGGACCTGCTTTTTTGTGGGGAGAAACCCACAAAAATCCACGAAAACCCCGCGAAACCAGCGTGCAGGCAAAGCGAGGGTGGAGCGAAGAACCGTCTCCCAATTTGGGGCCGTTTCGGGGCCACCGGAGGGGTCACCTCCAGCTGACTTAAGGAGGCCACGAAACCCCACCGGCTTTGCCGTCCTCCTCCCAGCTGCACTGAGTTGTGCCTGGCCTCGGGCTGACACGCTCCCTCCTGGAAGCTCATCCGGATCCGGTGGCCACCCCAAAAAATCACCGGCAGCACCCACCTGGCAGGAGTCGGCCCGGCTGCTGTGCTCGCCGGCGCACACCATGTTGGCGGTGATGGAGCCGGGGTAGGTC
>NW_028186910.1:27447-28630 GCF_003343005.1 Rhea americana
GCAGTGGGCGGCCGTCAGCACCCAGTTCCTGGCCACCAGCGTGCCCCCGCAGATGAACTTGTCGCCTTTGAAGAGGGCAGCCTGCCAGGGCAGGTCACAGGAGGTCCCTTCGAGCACCCACAGGACGTTCCTGGAGGCTGCGGGAACGAAAGGGATGTGGGGCAGGTCGCACGGGTGACCTGGGACCCTCTCCGGTGTCCCGTGCCCCAGGGACCGAGGACACAAGTGGCTTGGGACCCTCCCTGGGGGACACCTAAGGTGGGCATGGGGTACCAAGAGCAGCCGTGGAGCTTCTGGGGGTGGACAAGGGGTCCCTGGGGTGGATGGAGAACACCCAGGGTGGACTTGGGATCTTGGGGCAGATGTGGGGCGCCCAGGGTGGATGTGGGACCCCTGGGGTGGACATGGGGCCAGGGGGCAGACGCAGGGGGGGTATCAAGGGTGGATGTGGGACCCATGGAATAGATGTAGGGCCCTGAGGCGGATGTTGGGCTCCTTGGGCAGGTGTGACAACCCAGGGCAGATGTGGGTTGGACGTGGGGCCCCCAGGGTAGACATGTGACCCTAGGGCACATGAGGACACCCAGGGCAGATGCGGGACGGTGGGGCGGATGTGGGACACCCAGGGCTAACCTGGGACCCTGGGGCAGATAGGGGACGCCCAGGGTGGGATGTGGGGACCGTGGGGCAGATAGGGGACACCGAAGACGTACTTGGGGCACATCAGGGGGTCCCCAGGGCCTCTCCTACCTGCAGGTACCAGAGCCAGGAGCATCACCACGAGGACCTTCATGCCGGAGGGACAGGAGCTGCAGGGAGGAGGCCAGGAGGTGGCTTTAGTCCAAGCAGGGTCAACCCCCACCCCCACCCCAACCTCCTCCACCACCGCGTGGGTGGACCCAACCCACGGGTGACGCTGGACCCCCCTGGGGTCACCACCTCCCCTCCTAGCCCYGGGGAGAAAGGAAGGAGCTAACGGGGCCAAGGAAGGGGGGGTGGTGGTGGTGGTGGAGGCTTCTGGAGGAGCGTGAGGATGGGCAGAAGGAGAAAGGACGGAGGAGGAGAAGAGCAGCGGGGAGAGGAGGACGAGGAGGAGGAGGAGGGAACGGAGGACAAGAGAGGAGAAGAAAGGCCGGCCGGAAGGAGGAGACGGAGGAAAAGAAGCCCGGGAAGAGAGGAATGA
>NW_028186911.1:0-4434 GCF_003343005.1 Rhea americana
GATTTTTGCACGACGCGGCTCGGAGGCAGGCGCCACCTCTGCTGCACGGCAGAAACTTCGCCCAGGGCAGCCCTCTTGGCACCAAACGCCTTCTCTGGACAGCCCCTAGCCACCCCAATGCCAGCAGCGCCTCCAGCTCCTCTCCTTCTCTTCGTCCTAACCCTACCCCAAAGAGCTTTCGCAGGCCGGCCTGCGAGACAGAACCCCATCTGGGGCACGCACAGGAAACGCCTCGCAGCTCAGCTCTCTTGGCTGCCAACACCTTCTTTGGGCACCCTCTATCCACATCCAGAACAACTGCGCGCGCTGGCTTTCTTCCTGAAACCTCGAGGGAGAGCCCTGGGGTGCACAGAGAGGAAAAGGAAGTATTCGGGGGGCAGCAGAACAAATCAAGAGCTGCGGGTGCAACAAAAGTTCTGTTAAAAAAAAAGGTAATGAAAGAGCAAACAGAGGCACTCTGGAGGCACCAAGAGGCAAAACGAAGGCCCTGGGGAACACCCAGAAGCACCCAGAAAACTCTGGGACAGAGGAGAAAGCTAAACAGAGGACTTTGCAGCATGCTGCAAAGAAAACGCTGGGCCCCAGGGCACACCAAAACGCACTCAGGTGACTTGGGGGCAACGCAAAACATGAGTTGAGGGGTCCTGAGGACATCACAGGATAAACACAGGGCTCTAGGGCAAACCAAAATACAAATGAAGGGCCTCAGTGAACACCAGCAAGGCCATAAGGCACGTCACAGAGCTCAACGCAGCTCCCTCCATCCATGTGGATACTCTATCTCCCAGCTCCAGGCAGACAGGTCCCTGCCCCGGACTCACGAAGGATGGTGTGGAGCKCTGAAAGCAGATTCGTGATCAGTCTGGGCACCTCACGTAGTCCTGGAAGGGCCCTGGCTGCCCCCAGGTTGATGGGAATCACCCCCCAAGAGTCCTGAGGGTTCAGGAAGTCCAAGGGCAATTACCCACAGCCCTGTGAACAGCACCGAGTCCCCTGAGAACCGCAGGCGCTCCAAAGTACAAGGGACTTGGGCACCAGCTCCCGGCCCCAGGCGCAACATGTAACTTCCTCCCCCGGGCATCATCTTCAGGAAAAGAGACAGTTGGAACCACAGACACGAGCACAGAGCATAAAGCAACAGTTTATTGTTTTACTGTGCAGAAACACCACTTGGGAGCAAGTCTGCCATGGAGCTCGGTGCCGGCACGCTTCCCCTAACCCTGTGACACCCGAAGAGCCATCACCACACCAGCGCCCCTCCGTCCGCCGGGGAAGGGTCAGCTCCCACCGCAGCCCTTGACGCGGCAGGTGTCCGAGTAGCCGACGACCTACCCCTTCTGCTTTTTCCTTCAGGAATAGGATTCAGCTCTGCAAATGGGGCGGACAACACCTGAGCTCGCCTGCCTGCGCTTGTGCCCTGCACCAGGCTAAAGCCCTGAAGGACGCCTGCACAGCTCTCAGTTCACCCGTCGCATCGACAGTCTCGGTGGCATGGACCGCACGAAACCCAGGCCTCAGGTCTGTGCACAGAGCTGAATGCTGGGTACAGGGAAAGGTTGCAAACCCTGAAGGAGTCTTTTCAGCCTGCTGCTTTGGCAGTTTATTGTCTAACAAAAATATGAAATATTATTTGAAATATATGAAATATAAAATGAAAATACTATTCATTAATCAGCAAGCCCTAAGCCCTGAACCCTAAGTGACAAATTGCAAATCTTGGAACCCAAATGGTTGCTGAGGCTTTGAAGTCTGTGAATGAGGCTAGATTTTAAATCCTGCACCCTGATTGTTAAATGAGCGACCTGTAAATTCTGACTGATAAAGACTAAGCCCCCACAAAATAAAGTAATAAACCGTAAGCCCTCCATGAAAGACCCTCAACAACAAACTAAATAAACCTTAAGTAAAAAAATCTAAACCCTTAGGCTTTAAGCAAGGAACACCAAAATACCCATGAGCATTAAAACAGTACAGAGAAGCCAAGGAGTTTTGCCCACATCTTAGGTAGTTTCCCCTTCGTTTAGAAGTCCATCAGAACAGGAAGACATGCCACAGCCAGGTTAGAGTTGCTGTCTGTAGGCTTGGTTTTAGCCACCATTCAAATGTGAGCATGTGCAACAAGCACATGAGCAAGCCCTGCTGCCAGGCATTCGCCTTCGAGCCACAACTTTCTGCTTACCCGGCGTTAGAAGGAAGCTGCCGTTCACCAGTGTCTGCCCAAACATAGAGAAACCCTTGAAGCTCACGATGGGGCACTTTCTCTAAGGAAGCTGACTGCTGCGTCTCCCTTGCTGCAGCTTTCCTTTGTATCACAGGGCATTCAATTAATAAAAGGAGTACTATAAACCTGCACAAATGTTCCTTGCTATTTCCTGTCCTGTTTGAACACCACCCCCCCGCCGCCCAGACCCTTCTGCACTTACCTGTTTCCTTAAAATGGTATCACTGCAATCACCAAGTGGGCTGAGCTGCTGCTCCACAAGCTGCCGGCTCGCAGAACCGTATCCCGTGAGTGCACTAAACCACCAGCATTGCTGGCAGATTCTCGCTTTAGGGCTTTTTACCCCCAAGCTTTAATGATGGTTCCCCAAGCTGGGCAGAGGCAGATTTCCCCCCCCCGCCGCCCCAAGCATGGTCATGGCTTTTATTGCAGCATCCTAAGCGCCTCTTATTTCCTTAAATAAGGCAAAAGTAGGTCAGCTCTTGGGTCACCACCTCAGCAAGGAGGATCCCAGCATAGGGCAGGGTGGTAGAGCAGGGCAGGGGGTGGTGGGACAGGATGTGGGGCAGGATGTGAGGGGCAGGGTGGGGGCAGTGAGACAGGACATACGGCAGGGTGATGGGACAGGATGTGGGGCAGGATGTGTGGGGCAGGGCGGGGAACAGGTGGAGGTGGGGTATGGGGGCAGGATGTGTGAGGCAGGGTGTGGGGCAGGGCAAAGGGCGGTGGGGCAGGGTGTCCAGTGGCTCTGGTTGCTGCTCTGAAGCCTCCTGGCAAGTCACCCGCACTCTCGCGACCCCCCCTTGCCTCCCGCAGCGATGCAGGCACCCAAGCGGCCTTGGGGAAGGGGGCGCTGGGGCTCGGACGCCTGGGCCCCCGGGACACCAGGGCCCCACCCGGCCATGGCTGCCAGCAGGTAGCGGCCCATCGAGGCTCAGGGAACAGCAGGCCCACTGGGGCCAGATGGCTGCGCCCGGGCTGGCCGCGGGGCCCAGGCGTCTGGGGCGCAGGGTCCGCTCCCCTCCCACACCCTGGTCCCGCAGTTCCGTGTCCTGGATGCCTGGACCCCACAGGGCAGAGACAGAGGCGGATGTCGCAGCTGCCGAGACACCTGGGTCCACGGGGTGGGGGGTGGGGGGCTACACTGCAAGGACAGAGACAGCAGTGGGTGGAGGCGTTTATTCTGCCCCGTGGGGCAGGGGCGGCTCTGGCCCGGCTCTGGCGCGGCTCCGGCCCGGCTCAGTCGTCCTTGCTGCGCACCAGCGTCGTCCGCTCGGGCGGCGGCGGTGGCCCCGCTGCAAGGGAGTGCGGGGTCACCCCAGCCGACCTCTGACCCCAGCTCTGACCCCAACCCTGACCCAAAAACAAGACCCTGACTCTGACCATGACCCCAACCCCCAACTGTGACCCCAACCCTGACCCCCAGCTGTGACCCCTGACAGTGACCCCAGCCCCATGCCCCAGCGTGGAGCCTGTCCTGCTCCACCGTGGCCGCAGCTCAGCCGGACGGTGGGGTGGCCGTGGGCGGGAAGCGGAGCCCAGGCATCCAGCCCCCCCCCGGGCCAGGCGTCCAGCCCTCACCCCGGGGCCCAGGCGTCCGGCCCCCCCCAGGCGCGTACTCACCCTTGTGGCCCCTCCAGAGGCCCTGCAGGATGCCCCAGCCCCAGCGGAGCAGGTTCATCAGGCACTGGCAGCCCTGGCACATCGCTGCGAGCTCCTGCCGTGGCACCGTCACTATGCATGCCTGCACACGGCTGTGCACGCATGCACACGCACCTACACATGCCTGCACATGGCTGTGCATGGCTCTGCATGCACCTGCACATGCACCTACACACACCCCTGCACATGCACATGCACCTGCACATGGCTGCATGTGCACACACACACGTACACACRCCTGTGCACACCTGCACATGCATGCACACAGCTGCCCACACATGCACCCGCCCCCACACATGCACACACCTGTATGTGGCTGCACACACACATCATGCACGCAAGCATCCCGCACCCACCTGCAGCCGGCCCCAGCCCATCCACAGGTCCCCTCGCCCCCTTCCCCTTGGCCAGCTCCAGCCCGGTGTCCCCCTGAGTCCCCTGTCTCCTCTCCATGTCCCCCCATGTCCCCTTGAGTCCGCATGCCACCTGCCCCCAGCCCGTCCCTCTTGCTGTCTATCCCTGTCCCATCCTGCGTCCCTGCGCCCATATCC
>NW_028186911.1:6229-7888 GCF_003343005.1 Rhea americana
GCGGCGGCCCCGCGTGACCCCCGTGTCTGTGTCGCCGCAGCTTTTCTACTCCTTCTTCAAGTCCCTGGTGGGCAAAGACGTCGTGGTAGAGCTAAAGAATGACCTCAGGTGAGGGCCCCCTCGGCACTTCCCCTTTCCCTCCTCCTGGGGGCCCCGGCGTCTGGGGCCCCGGCATCCGGGACCTCCCCTCCCCCCACGGGGGCCCCGGCGTCCAGGTGACTCTCTCTCCGGCAGCATCTGTGGGACGCTGCACTCTGTGGACCAGGTGAGTGAGGCCAGGGCAAGAGGGGGGCAGGGGGGCTGGCTCCCACGTGGTGAGATGGGACCTGGGGCTACTTGGGCCCACGGGGGCCTGTGGGGGGCAGGACCCATGGGGGGATGTGGGACCYGGAGGGGGTTTCTGAGGAGGACAGGATCCATGGTGGGGGCAGGACCCATGGGGAGGGTCTCTGGGGCCAGGGGATCCTGTGGGAGGGGGGAGAGCAGGTCCCGTGGGGCTCTATGGAGTGATGGAGTAGTGGGGACCCATGAGGGGGTCTGTGGGGTGGAGGGGACCCATGGAGGGGGGGAGTCAGGACCCATAGGGTTCCCGGGTCTTGATCGCCCCCCCCCTTGTCCCCATAGTACCTGAATATCAAACTGACGGATATCAGCGTCACCGACCCCGAGAAGTACCCGCACATGGTAAAGCCCTGACACCTGGGCCCCCTGGATGCCTGCCCCCCCTCCCTCGCCCCTGGGCTGGCTGCGGTGCTCCAGGCCTGCCCGATGCTGGAGTGCCCTGGAAGCTGGAGCCCCTGGCCCCCAGTGATGCTTGGATGCCTGGGTCTCCCACAGCTATCGGTGAAGAACTGCTTCATCCGGGGCTCGGTGGTCCGCTACGTGCAGCTCCCGGCGGACGAGGTCGACACACAGCTGCTCCAGGATGCTGCCCGCAAGGAGGCCCTGCAGCAGAAGCAGTGAACCCAGATGCCAGGACCCCCCGGATGGTGGTGCCTGTCAGCGTCCCCCCCCCCACACACACCTCCTGCACGCTGGGGGCTCCTGCTCCCTCCCCCCATTTCTCTACCTCCCCCCAGTGCCCAAATCCCTCCACAAGGCCTTATTCTGCTTGCCCAGATAGCTGGGTTCACCACTGTCCCCTGCCCCACACCATGGGGGTCTGGGGGGGAGGGGCAGGAGGCTGAGCCCAGGCATCTGGAGGGGGCAGGGCACAATAAACGCTAGTGATGGGGACCGTGACCTGGCTCTGTGTCGTGGTTGTGTCCTCAGACACCTGGGTCCCTTGGGGAGAGGGGCAGGGGCTCCCAGATGCCTGGGTCCCTGGCAGGGGTCAGAGGCTCCTGGGTGCTTGGGTCCCTCGATGGGGGGGTCCTAGAGTCCTGGGTCCCTGGCAGGGGCTATGGGGAGGGTCCCGGACTCTTGGGCCCCTGGGCTGGGCTATGGGGGGGGGGTCCTGGGCCCCTGGGCGAGGCTATGGGGGGGTCCCGGACGCCTGTGCCCGGCGAGTGGGGGAGGTAACGGTTCCCGGCGGACCCGGGTGTCCGTGTCGCGCCCCACCCGCGCCGCCAGGAGCCGCCTGACCCACTCTGTGGTCCGCGGGGGCCGCTCTGCCGTGCTGCGTCGCCCGTCTCTATGGTCGGGGGGAGGGAGGGGGAG
>NW_028186911.1:8710-14225 GCF_003343005.1 Rhea americana
GGGATGGGGGTGACGGATGGTGATGGGATGGGGGGACCGGGGTCAGGGTGGGTCCAGGACCGAGACCTAGAGCAGGAAGGGGGGGGTGGCCACAGGGACCATAACTTGGGGGGGAGCCCAAGATAGGGCTGTGAGTGCTGGGGGTGAGACGCGGTGCCGCACAGGCACGGGGGAGAACTCGGACTGGGCTGGGGTGGGATGGCACCAGGGAGGTGACTTTCTGGGAATAGTCTGGGGAACGGGGACAGGGGAGAGCCAGGGGGGATGAGGATGGGGGACTGGGGGTCTGGAGGCACCTGGGCCCACCCAGATGCCTGGGCCCCCATGACAGACAGAGGAGCGGGCGCGCACGGAGCTGCGGCGGGCGTTGGCAGCGTTGGACTCCCACCTGCGGCCTCGGACCTTCCTGGTGGGCGAGAGTGTGACGCTGGCCGACATCACCGTCACCTGCGCCCTGCTGCTGCCCTTCCAGCATGTGAGCTGCGTGTTCCCCCCTCCTGTGCGTCCCCCCGTGTCCCTGCACACGGATTCCCGATGTGGCTTTGTGTGTTCTGGCATGGCTCCGTGCAACTGCACACGACATCCCAGAACAGCACCATGTGTCCTCATGTGGCTCCGTGTGCCTGAACACGGCATCCTGGCACGGCTCCCTGTGTCCTGGCACAGCTCCATGCACCTGCTCGCGGCTCCATGTGTCCTAGTGCGGCTCTGTGTGTCTGCACACGGCATCCTGGCACGTCCCCGTGCATCCCCAGGTGGCTCCGTGTGTCCCGGCACAGCTCCATGTGCGTGCCCAGCCATAACTCTGCTGTCTGCCCTGAGCCCGTACCAACGGGTGCTGGTGTTCCTGTATCCCCTTGCCAGCGAGTGCCTGTGTCCCTATGCCGATAGGTGCCTGTGTCAGTGTTCCCCTGTCCCCACACCAACGGGTGACACCGTGCCAACAGGTCCCAGTGTCTCTGTGTCCCTGCGCCAACGGGCGCCAATGTCCCGGCACCAATGGGTGACACTGCGCCAACAGGTGCCCGAGTCGGTGTCCCCATGTCCTTGTGCTGATGGGTGCCCGTGTCCTCGTGCCGATGGGTGACACCAAGCCAATGCATGACACAGTGTCGACAGGCGCCTGTTTCAGTGTCCCTGCATCCCTGTGTGGACGGGTGACGCTGTGCCGATGAGTGCCCGTGTTGGTGCGTGCAGGTGCTGGGCCCAGCTGCTCGAGCCGCGTTCCCCAATGTACTGCGCTGGTTCCGCACCTGTGTGCAGCAGCCCCACTTCCGGGCTGTGCTGGGGCCCGTGGTGCTGTGTGGAGAGGCCACCGCCGACCCCCCAGGTGAGCAGGGCCGTGAGAGAGGTCAGGGGGGGCCACAGGGAGATCAGGGGGCAGCAGGCGGGGTTGTGCAGGGCTGTGCAGGGGGGGTTGCGGGGGCATGAGGGTGTTGGGGGGGAGTGTGGGAGGGCTGCAGTGGGGATCATGGGGGCCCTGGGGGGGGCAGCAAGGGACCGTGGGGCAGGGCAGGGGGATCATGGGGTCCATGGGAGGGAGTAGCAGGGGATTGGGGGGGGGCTGTGGGCTGCCGCCTGACCCTGCTGCCCCCCAGAGGAGCCTGCAGCYATGGGGCCAGGCACTGTGGGGCCAGAGACTGTTCCCCCAGCCAAGAGCGCCTCACAGCTGAAGAAGGAGGCGAAAAAGAGGGAGAAAATGGAGAAATTCCAACAGAAGAAAGAGAAGAGCCAGCAGCAGCAGCAGCAGGAGGTAGGGCTGGACCCCCATGGCTGGGTGCCGACCAGTCCGTGGTCGGGTGGGGGCGGACCCACAGCGGGCTGGGGCTGGGCCCCACGGAGGTGTGGGTGGTCCCACAGCAGGCTAGGGYCAGGCCCCACAGTAGGCCAGGTGACCCCATGGTGAGGTGGGGTTGGGCCCCATGGCAGGCTGAAGCTGGGTCCTATGGCAGGGTGGGACTGGGCCCCATGGCGGGCTGACTCCGGGCCCCATGGCGGGCTGGGTGGCCCCACAGTGGACTGGGGCTGGGCCCCAGGGCGGGCTGGGTGGCCCCGCAGTGTGGCGTCACCCATGTCTGACCTCGCAGAAGGCAGCGAAGGCAGAGAAGAAGGAGCGGAAAGAGCGGAAGGAGCTGGGGGTCATCACCTAYGAGCGGGAGACCCCCCCGGGGGAGAAGAAAGGTGCGAGGGGCCGTGCCGGGGGCAGCCAGAGGGTGGGCAAGGGGGGCCTGGACTGGGGCAACCTGGCACGTCCTGTGGTGCCTGGTGGGTCCCATGGGGTGTCCCATGGTGGGTGCATAGTGGGTCCCATGGCATGTGGGGGAGGTCTCATGGTGGGTCCCGTGGCACACGGTGGGTTGTGTGATGGTCCCTTGATGCATGGTGGGTCCTGTCTTGGGTCCCGTGGTGGGTCCTGTGGCACATGGTGGCCCTGTGGCCTGTCCCATGGTGGGTCTCATGGCGTGTGGTAGGTCCATTGGCGTGTGGTGGGTCCTGTGGCACCTCAGGGTCCCATGGTAGGTCTCAGGGTGTGTGGTGGCCCCGTGGCACTTGGCAGGTCCCATGGTGGGTCTCAGGGTGTGTGGTGGCCCCNGCCCCGTGGCACTTGGCAGGTCCCATGGTGGGTCTCAGGGTGTGTGGTGGCCCCATGGTGGGTCCCATGGTGGGCCCCGTGGTGGCACTGTGGCAGGCATGTGGCGGCCCCGTGGCAGGCGCCTGGTGGGGGCGGGCAGTGCTGACGGGGCCCCGCAGACGTGAGCGGCCCCATGCCTGAGTCGTACAGCCCGCGCTACGTGGAGGCGGCCTGGTACCCGTGGTGGGAGCAGCAGGGCTTCTTCAAGCCTGAGTACGGGGTGAGTTGGGGCCGTGCGGGTGCCCCTGTGCAGCCCTGCCCTGTGCGGGGCCCTCATGCGAGTCCCTGTGCGACGCCATGCCCTGTGTGAGGCGCGCGTGCAAGGCAGTGCCCCGTGCGAGGCTTGCGGGAGGTGGCAGCCCACACAGTGCCCCACGAGGCCCCTGCGCAAGGCAATGCGCTGTGCGAGGTGCGTGTATAAAGCAATGCCCTGTGTGAGGCTGGTGCGGGGCAGGGCGCTGTGYGAAGCCCCATGCAAGGCTTGTGTGGGCGAGGCAAGACCCCTGCACGAGGTGGTGCCCTCGTGTAAGGCCCCGTGCAATGGCCCATGTGAGGCAAAGCCGCTGTGTGATGCCTTCATCCAAGCCCTCCATGCGGTGCCCCCGTGCGATGCCGTGTCCCCATGCGAGATGAGGTGAGGCCCCCGTGCGAGGCGAGGCCCCTGTGCAGTGCCCCCGCGCCCTGTGCGAGGCGAGGCCTTGTGCGAGGCCCTCGTGCAACGCCCCTGTGCCGTGCCCCTGTGCCCCGTGCGAGGTGAGGCCTCGTGCAAGGCCCTCGTGCAACGCCCCTGTGCCGTGCCCCTGTGCCCCGTGCGAGGTGAGGCCTCGTGCGAGGCCCTCGTGCAACGCCCCTGTGCCGTGCCCCTGTGCCCCGTGCGAGGCGAGGCCTCGTGCGAGGCCCTCGTGCGAGGCCCTCGTGCGAGGCGATGTGCCCGCTCCTGCAGCGCTCCAGCGTGGCGCAGCCCAACCCTCGCGGCGTCTTCATGATGTGCCTCCCGCCGCCCAACGTCACCGGCTCCCTGCACCTCGGGCACGCGCTCACCGGCGCTATCCAGGACGCCCTGGCCCGCTGGTGAGCCCCATGGCGCGCCCCGCAGTGCTGCCCCATTGCATGGAGCCGCCCCATGGCATATCCCAAAGCACCGCCCCTCAGTGTTCCTGGACCCCCAGGGATCCCACGGGCCCCCCAGACTCCCTGCGATACCTTGGGAACCCACCACCCCATGGAGCCTCAGGGACCCCACCGACCCAGTGGGCCGCCCCTGCCCCATGGAGCCCAGGACCCCTCCTGCCCCATGGCACATGCCCCCCACATGCTGCAGAACATGGGGACCCCATGGGACCCCTCCAATCCCCCAGACTCCCTATGATACCCTAGATCTCCCTACTCCATGGAGTTCAGAGGACCCTCTTACCCCATGGAGCCCCCGGGATCCCCCTGCCCCATGTGCTCTGTCCCCATGGAGCCCTGCACCCCCTCCTGGGGGGTCCCTCCATCTTACAGAGCCCATCATGGGTGTTCCTTGCCCCATGGCATGGTGCAGTTCCCACGCCCCACGCTGGGGTGGGGGTCCGTCTGCCCTGTGGTGCATTCCTGTGCCCCRCGGCGCGGCGGTGGTCCCTCTGCCCCATGGCGGACGTTCCCGGCAGGCACCGCATGCGGGGGGCGACGACGCTGTGGGTCCCGGGCTGCGACCACGCCGGCATCGCTACCCAGGTGGTGGTGGAGCGGCGGCTCTGGCGCGAGTCGGGGCAGACGCGGCACCAGCTGGGGCGCGAGGCCTTCCTGCGTGAGGTCTGGCGCTGGAAGGAGGAGTGAGTGTCCCCCCGTGTCCCCTCGTGTCTCACATGTCCCCTGTGTGTCCCCCTGTCTCCCTTACGGCCACCCCATGGCCCCACAGTGAGTGTCCCCCAAGTCCCCCGTGTCATTACGTGTCCCCCCCATGTCTCCCATGTTCCCTGCTTCTGGCTCATGTGTCCCCTGTGTTATTGCATGTTGCGCGTGTGTCACCCGTAGGTGCTGCCAGCCCATAGCACCCCCATTGCCCCCCAGCATCCCCACTGACCCCCAGCGCCCCCCCAGCACCCACACTCTCTCCTCAGGAAGGGCGACCGCATCTACCACCAGCTGAAGCGCCTGGGGGCCTCCATGGACTGGGACCGGGCCTGCTTCACCATGGACCCTGTGAGTGGGGGGACTGCGGGGGAGCACTGCAGGGGGCCTGGGGCGGGAGATGCCAGGCTGTGGGGGGCCGTGCGCCAGCGCCGGGGGGGCTGTGGGAGTCTGTAGGGAGCCTGCAAGGGTCTGTAGGGGTTGCAGGGAGCTGCCGTGCTCTGCAGGGGTCTGCAGGCGAGCGTGGGGCTCTGCAGAGGCTGGTGGGGCTCCATAGGGGTCTGTGGGATCTGTAGGGGGTTGTGGGGACCGAGACAGTGTCGGGGGGGGGGCTGCTGATGTCTAGGGGCTTTTTGGGACACATAGGGCTCCATAAGGGCTCATCGGTCTCTGTAGCAGTCAGTGGGATTTTAAACAGGGTCCCTGGAGTGTCTGGGGGTTGTGGGGCGTGTGGGGGTTTATAGGGGTCTACAGGGGCCCTGACGGATCTGCGCAGAAACTATCCCGCGCGGTGTGCGAGGCTTTTGTGCGGCTGCACGACGAGGGGCTCATTTACCGCAGCAAGCGCCTGGTCAACTGGTCCTGTGCCCTCAAGTCGGCCATCTCTGACATCGAGGTGGGATGTGGGTGGATGCAGGATGTGGTGGGGACACGGGGGGGGGCACGGTGACATGGGGCCCAGCTGCTCCTGTACCCTCAAGTCGGCCATCTCTGACATCGAGGTGGGATGTGGAGCAGCTGTGGGGCAGGGGGTGTTGGGGGCTCTGGGGC
>NW_028186911.1:16914-19048 GCF_003343005.1 Rhea americana
TGGGTGGCCGTGGGGTGGCCGTGGGTCTCACTGCGCCCCCACAGCCGCTCCAAGGACGTGGTGGAGCCGCTGCTGAAGCCGCAGTGGTACGTGCGCTGCGAGGGGCTGGCGCGGGGGGCGGCCGAGGCCGTGCGCCGGGGGGACCTGCGCATCCTGCCCCACAGCCACGCGCGCACCTGGTTCCAGTGGATGGACAATATACGGTGAGCCCTATGCTGCCCATCTTGTAGCCCATGGCCCCCAGGACCCCCCAACCCATAGTCCTGCAGCCATAGTCCCCACCCCACTGCCCCTGCCCCATAGCCACAGCACCCAGGACCCCCACGTGCTGCCCTGTGGCACCCTTCCCATAGTCCCTGCCGTACAGCACTCTCCCCACAGCCCCCTGAGACCCTGCACCCTGCAGCCCCGTGACCCCTAGACTCTGCCACCTACAGTCCCCAGAAGTCTCCTGCCCCATAACGCTGCAGCCCACGGCTCCTGGGACCCTCTGCCCCACAGACATACGCGCACCCAGTTCCAGTGGATGGACAACACGCAGTGAACCCCACAGGCCCTTCCCCAAAGCCCCCGCCCCACAGCTGCGTCTCCACCCAGTCCCTGTGGGCAGACGTCTGGGGAGCCCCAGGCCTGCCCCCCAGTGCCATGGGGCAGCCACTGACAAGCCCCCCCCCATGCTCCCGCCATAGGGACTGGTGCATTTCGCGGCAGCTGTGGTGGGGCCACCGCATCCCTGCGTACTTTGTCACCGTGCACGACCCCGCCGTGCCGCCCGGAGAGGTGGGGCGGGTGCGGAGGCCGGGCGCTGGGGGACAGGGTGGTCTGTGGGGCTGCGGGACCCAGCTGGGAGCCTGAGCAAGGGGCTCTTGGGCCTCGGGGGCCAGGCGGGTGCTGGGGGGCTGTGCGCTGGGTGGCTGGGAGGGAGCCACGGAGGCAAAGCTGTAGGGCTGGGTGGGTCCCACGGGGCTGCAGTTGTGGGGCTGGGCACTGGCGAGCTCAACGGGCACCAGAGGACTGCAGCTGTGGGAGCGGTGGGACCAGGCGGGGCTGGGGGCCACAGGGCCGGGGGGGGCCTTGGGGCCGAGTAGGGGCCGCAGGGCTGGGAGCCGTGGGGCCGGGTGGGAGCCGTGGGGCTGAGTGGAGGCTGCGGAGCCGTGCCGCAGAGCTGATGCTGTGGGGCAGGACGAGGACGGGCGCTACTGGGTGAGCGGCCGCAGCGAGGACGAGGCCCGGGCCAAGGCCGCCCGCACGTTCGGGGTGGCACCGGAGAGCATCGAGCTGCGGCAAGGTGGGGCCGGGAGCACCGGGGGGCACTGGGGGGGGCACTATGGGGTAATAGAGTACTGGAGGGGCACAGGGAGGGTGCTGGGAGCACTGGGAGGGCACTGGGAGCCCGAAGGGGCACTGGGGCCACAGAGGGCAATGAGGGGTATGGGGGGTGCAGGGGTTATTGGGGGGCACTGGGAGCACTGAGGGGCACTGGGAAGTGCAGGGGGACAATGAGGTAATGGAGGGGCACTGGGATTATCGGAGGGACACTGGGAGCACTGGGGAGGGCACTGGGGAGGGCTCTGGGGTTATTGGAGGATATCCAGGGGAGCTTTGCGGGTACTGGGGGAATGTTGGGGTTGTACAGGGGAATGATGGAGAGTACTGGGAGAACACAGAGGGGTACTGGGAGCACTGAGGTGGTGTGGGGGAATACTGTGGGGATACTGGGGGAGTGTTGGGGTGGTGCAGGGGAGCACTGGGGGGTACTGGGAGCACTGGCTGTCCCCGACCGGCTCTCCTGCAGACGAGGACGTCCTGGACACCTGGTTCTCCTCCGGCCTCTTCCCCTTCTCCATCTTCGGCTGGCCTGAGCCCGTGAGTGTGGGCCCCGACACCCGGGTGGGGGGTGGGAGGAAAACCCTGGTGTCCGGGGCCCCCGGCGTCCGGGCAGGGCTGGGCACCCCAGGGACACGGCGTGCTGCCCGCAGAGCCAGGACCTGGAGGTTTTCTACCCCGGGACGCTGCTGGAGACCGGCCACGACATCCTCTTCTTCTGGGTCGCCCGCATGGTGATGCTGGCGCTGGCGCTCACCGGGAGGCTGCCGTTCCGCGAGGTGAGGCCTGGGACCCCGGGACCCCCGCT
>NW_028186911.1:20323-26532 GCF_003343005.1 Rhea americana
GCTGGGAGGGTGCTGTGGGGCTGTGAGGGGCTGCTGGGGGGCTGGGTGATGCTGGAGGGCTGCCATGGGTTGAGGGGGTGCCATGGGGGTGCTTGAGTCAGCATGGGATTGGGCGATGCTAGGGGGGCACCGTGGGGCTGCAGCTCCACCATTGGATTGAGGGCCGCTGTGGGGCTGGCAGGGGGTTCTGGAGGATCATGGGGGGCTGGTAGGTCTGCCATAGGGTGGGGGAGCCATGGAGGGGCTGAGGGCAGGGGCTGCCCCTGCTGTGGTGTGACCCTGCTGTGGGGCTGCCCCATGTCACCTCCCAGAAAAGCGACTTCCCCAGTGGAATCCCTGAGTGCGGGACAGACGCCCTGCGCTTCGCCCTCTGCGCCTACACGGCCCAAGGTTTGACCCACGGCCGCCCTGCGTGCCCCATAGCTGCCCTGTGTGCCCCATGGCTGCCCCACAGCCACCCAGCATGCCCCACAACTGCCCTGTATGCTCCATGGCTGCCCCACGGCCACCCTGCATGCCCCAGGGCCACCCTGTGTGCCTGACGACTGCCCTGCGTGCCCCACAGCCGCCCCACGGCTACCCTGTGCACCCCACAATCGCCCTGTGTGCCCCACAACTGCCCCACAGCCCCCCTACACACATCATGGCTGCCCTGCGCGCCCCGCAGCCACCCTGCATACCCCATGACTGCTCTGCATGCCCCATGGCCGACCAACGGCCCCTCCATGTACCCTGTGGCTGCCCCGTGGCTACCCTGTGCACCCCACAGCTGCTCTGCAGCTGCCCCACAGCCACCTGGCGCACCCCACAGTGGTCCCACAGCCACCACATGCCCTAGGGCCGTCCTGTGCTCCCTCTGGCTGCCCCAGAGCTACCCCACACACCCCGCAGCCACCCACTGCTGCCCCATGGCCACAGTGCGTGACCTCCGGTGCCCCCGCACATTGCCCCATGGCCCTGGCCCCACGACGGCCCCACGGTGCTGCCCGCAGGCCGCGACATCAACCTGGACGTGGGGCGGGTGCTGGGCTACCGACACTTCTGCAACAAGCTGTGGAACGGAGCCCGCTTCACGCTGCGGGCGCTGGGCCCCACATACCAGCCCCCTGCCAGCCTTCAGGTGCGCCCTGCCCACGGGAAGGAGTAACCCATGGGGGGACCCACCCCATAGTGCACTGCCCCATGGGGGTGGGGCGACCTGCGGCACCCCCACCCATGGAGGGACCTGCCCCATGACACCCTGCCCCACAGGGGGACTGGCCCCACAGCACCTGACCCCGTGGCACAGCTGACACATAGGGAGGTGCAACCCGGGGGGACCTGCCCCAGAGCATCCTCACCCCATGGTGCCCTGACCTATGGTGGGGGAGCAACCCTCAGAGGGGAGTGACCTATGGCGAGACTGACCCACAGCAGGCTGACCCATGAGGGGGGCTGACCCACAAGGAGCACGACCCACAGTGGGACTGACGCATGGGGAGGAGCAACCCATGATGGGACCAACTCATGGGGGAGGGCAACCCACAGCATCCTGACCCACAGTGGGGACTGACCCCTAGGGGGAAGAGACCCATGGGGGGAGCAACCTGGGGTGGGGGGCAACCCACAGCAGGATCAGAGCCCACAGAGGGACCATGGTGGGGACGTGACCCACAGCAGCCCTGAGCCATGGGGGGATCCTGACCCATGGAGAGAGCCAGGCCCTCGGTGGGACCCTGGCCCATGGTGGGGGGGGTGGTCAGACCCACGGTAGCAGCGTGGGGCTGGCTGCTGGGCCCCCCTGAGCCCCGGTGCGTGGTGTGCACAGCCACGGGGCGCCGTGGGGCTGGCGGAGGGCTGGATCCGGAGCCGCCTGAGCCTGGCGGTGCAGCAGTGCGGGGCGGCCCTGGGCGCCTATGACTTCCCCGGCGCCACATCAGCCGCCCACGGCTTCTGGCTCTACGACCTCTGCGACGTCTACCTGGTACGGGGGCAATGTGGGGACCCGGGGAGGCACGGGACAGGGGGCATAGGGGGACGTGGTGGGGGCTACAGCTGCAGCTGGGGACGCGGCTGTCTGGGGACACGAGGGCGTGGGGAGGGGACACGGGGAGGGGATGCGGTGCCGAGTGGTGACGTGCCGGTGCGCAGGAGTGTGTGAAGCCGGTGCTGGCACGCGGTCGCGAGGCCGGGGACAGTGATGGCACCAGGGATGGTGACGGTGACGGTGACGGCGCTGGGGCGGCGGCGCTGGCGGCCCGCGACACCCTCTACACCTGCCTGGACGCGGGGCTGCGGCTCCTGGCACCTTTCATGCCCTTCGTCACTGAGGAGCTGTGGCAGCGGCTGCCGCGCCGTGACCCCCCAGGGGACCCCCCTAGTCTCTGCGTCTGCCCCTACCCTGACCCCCAGGAGGTGCCAGGAGGCAACAAGGGATCCTGGGGGGTGATGGGAGGGATGGCGGGGGTCAGGAAGGGCTGGGGGAGCGATGGTGGGGTTGGGGGGATCCCAGGGGTGTTGGGAGGAGCAGGGAGGTCCTGGGGGGTGACGGGAGGGTCCTGGGGGGGTGACATAGGGTCCCAGGGGTTGACAGGAGGGATGCTGGGGGGGTCCCAGGGTATTGGAGGGGGTCCCAGGGTTATTGGGGGGATGATGGAGGGGTCTGTGATGTGATGAGGGGGCTCCTGGGGGGTCCAGGGTATTGGGGGCCCCTGGCGGGTGATGGGGAGCCCTGCAGTGGTCCCAGGGGTATTGGGGGAGTCTGGGAGGGGTCTCAGAGGTATTGGTGGGGCTGAGAGGTCCTGAGGGCATTGAGGGGTCAGTTGGGGCATCTGGGAAAGCCCTGGGGTGTCTCAGCGTGGTTTTGGGGATCCCAGAGGGAGTTTGGGGGCAGGGGGACTTGGGGGACAGGGGGACAACCCTCAGAGGGTTGTGGGATACCGGAGGGATTTGGGGTCCCCTTTGACCTGCCCACCCCCCCCCCAGTACTGCTGGCGCAACCTGGAGCTGGAGGCCACCATGGAGTTCGCCCTGGGCATCGTCCGGACCCTGCGCTCCCTCCGCGCTGACTACAACCTCACGCGCAGCAAGCCCGACTGTAGGTGGCCCTTGCGGCCAGGCCRGGGCGGGGGTCGGAGGGTGCCGGCGTCCGGCTGGGGTTGTTGGCGGGGAGGTGGAAGGGCCCTGGCGTCTGGGCTGAGGGAGCCAAGCTGGGTGGGGGTCAGCGGGGCCCCRCCGCCCTGGTGACCTCCCCGTCCCCCGCAGGCTTCTTGCAGTGCCCGGCAGCTGAGTGGGCGGCACGGGCCCACAGCTGCAGCGGCTACATCAGGACCCTGGCATCCTGCGGCGCCCTGCGGGTGCTGGAGCCTGGCGAGAGCCCGCCGCCCGGCTGCGCCGTCGCTGTTGCCTCCGACCGCTGCACCGTCCACCTGCTGCTCAAGGTGGGGCCCCCACATCTGGGCGCAAGGGACCCAGGCATCCGGGATGGGGGGCAGCAGGGAAAACCAGGCATCCAGGACGGGATGGAAATGCGGGGGACCCAGGTGTCCGGGGATGGGGGGGCATAGGAGGCTGAGGCATCCAGGATGGTGGGGGCCACAGAGGGGACACGGGCATGTGGGATGGGGTGGGGGTGGACAAGGGCCCTAGGCATCCAGGCTGGGAGGGAATGAGGGCTCCAGGCATCTGGGATTGGGGGGGGCAGCAAAGGGAGCTAGCCTTCTGGGACGGGGGTCAGTGGGGGGGGCAGTGTCTGGGACCCCGGCATCTGGGGCTAATGGGATGGCGCAGGGCGTCATTGACGCCCCTAAGGAGCTGGCCAAGCTGGGGGGGCGCCGGGAGGAGCTGGCGCAGCAGCTGGAGCGGCTGCGGGAGCGCAGGGCCACCCCCGAGTACGGTGCCAAGGTGCCCCCCGCTGTGCAGGAGGCTGATGCTGCCAAGGTAGGGGGCTGGAGAACACTTGCGGGGGAGGGCTGGGTGGTCCCAGGGAGGCACTTGGGAGGGGCTGGAGGGCTGCAAGGCTGGGCGCAGGGTGGGTTCTCCCTGTGCTGCCCTAATGCTCGCACAGTTTCATGGTCTCAGTGGGGCTGGGGTCCCTCTGGACAGGGGCTGCTGTGGGCCCCAATGTGGCTATGGGACTGGGGGTCTTTGTGGCAGAGGAATTTTTTTAGGGGTGGGTGCTTGCTGTGGGATAGGGCTTTTCAGTGGGGTGGGGCCTCACTATGGGGCAGGGGGAACCCTGTGGGGGTTGCTGTGGGGCAGACCCACAGCCTGTCTCCTGGCAGCTGGCACAGACTGAGGCGGAGTTGCACAAGGTGCTGGAGGCGCTGGAGCTGGTGCAGAGGATGCTCTGACCCATGGCTGCCCCATGGCTGCTCCCCTAGACATTAAAGTTATTTTCCTGAGCTATGACTTCAAGCGTGTTTGGGGCTGCAGAGGCCTTGGGCAAGGGGTCCCGGGTGGGGGGGGGTGTCACCAGAGGGTAGTTGGGGCAGTTAGGGGTCATAGGGTGCAATTTGGAGACAGTTGGGGCACTTAGGGGTTACTGGGGGGAGGTTGTGGGCCAGTTGCAGCAGTTGGGGGTTGCTGGGGGCAGTTGGGGCAATTAATGGTTGTTGGGGGGCAGTTGGGGCAGTTAGGGGGTTGCTGAGGGAAAATCGGGGCAGTTGGGGCTTGCTGAGGGGCAGTTGGGGCAATTAGAGGTCGCTGGGAGGCAGTTTTGGGAGGCAATTGTGGCAGCTCTGAGGTTGCTGTGGGGCAGTTGGGGGTCGCGCGTGGGGGCGAGGTGCCTGTGTGGGTGGACCCAGGTGTCTGGGCAGGTGACATGCATGTGTGAGGCCCTGTCCCCTGTGTGACGTGTGTGTGAGGACCTGTTCCATGTGACATGCATGTGTGAGGGCCTGTCCCGTGTGACACGTGTGTGCGAGGGCCTGTCCCATGTGACAGGCGTGTGTGTGTGTGTGAGAGGGCTTTTCCCAGGGCCCTGTCACCTCCTGTCCTTGTTAACTGCCCTGCTTCCTCATTAACCCCCACACCCCGTCATCATTAACTCCCCCACCCTTGCTGCCCTAATTACCCCTTGCCCTGCTATCCTTGTTAACTCCCCCGTGCCCTCATTATCCTGCACCCTCATTAACGCCCACCTCACCACAGTTGGGGCACCACACGTGCCCTGTGCCCTTGTTAACCTCCCCCGTTATCCTGTGCCCTCATTAACGCCCCTCATTAACCTGCAGTCTCATTAACCCCCTCGTTGTCCTGCATCCTTGTTAACCCATGCCCTTGAGGGGTTATGGGGCAGCCGTGTGGACTGTGAGGCACTGGGGCAGCTGGGGGGGGGGGGCTTGGGGCACCTGGGCGTGCTGGCTGCCCCCACCCCCGGCCTGCCTGTCTGTGAGGGGAGGGGCCTGGGAGGCCACGCCCATGGGAGGGCCCGGGGAGGACACACCCACAAGGGAGGGGTCTGGGAGACCCGCCCACGGGGGTGTGGCCTGAGCAAGCTCCTCCCGGGGGCGGGGCTTGGGGGCAGAGCGGGGACAGGAGGCGGAAGGCGGCCGTGCCGCTGGTGGTGTGCCGGTGCCCCGGGGCTTCGCGATGCCGATGGGGCTGCACAGCGCTGGCGTCCGCACGACTTGGCCAGTGCCTGCCCCAGGCTGCTGAGAGCGAGGGGGTGGCACGGCCCTCACCTGAGCCCAGAATGGCCCCGCAGGCCCAAAACAGCCCCGGGACAGCCCCTAAATGGCCCAGAATGCCCTGCAATGGCCCAAGATGCCTCAAATGGCCAAGAACGACCCCCAAAATGTCCCCAGATGTCCACAAGCTGCTCCAAAACAGCCTGGGAAGAGCCCTCTAACATCTCAACATGCACCCAAATGCCACCACAGGCTCCAAACATCCCCAAAATGCCCTGGAATGACCCCTGAACAGCCCCAAAACACTCCCATGGCCCCAAAATGGCTCCAAAACACCCCCGAATGGGCCTAAGACATCCCCAAATGCCCCACAAGGGCCTGGAATGGCCACAGGAATGCCCCACAGCCCCCAAACGCTCCAGAACAGTCCTGAAATGCCCCCAAATGACCCTGGAATGCCCCCAGCTCCTCCAGCTGGCCCAGAGAACACCATCAGCCCCCAAAATGCCCCCCAGCCCGAATTCCTTCTGACAGCCCCAAACCGCTCATCCGGCCCAAAGCCCCTCATCCTGCCCAGCACGGTCCCAGTGCCCCCGTATG
>NW_028186911.1:27145-28387 GCF_003343005.1 Rhea americana
GGGAGAGGTGGGGGGTGGGGGAGAAGGGGAACTGGGAGAGACCGGAGGAGATGGGGCCGGGGGAGGCAGGGCAGTGAGGGGGACTGGGAGGGACTGGGGGAAAATGCGGGTGAACTGGGAAGGACTGGGGGAGATGGTGGCAGGGGTTATGGGGCAGCTGGGAGGACTGCAAGGAACTGGGGGAGCCAAGCAGCTCCAGACCGGGCGCGGGGGGCGGACGCCTGGGCCCTGGCCACCCCCGCCCAGTGCATATTTTCCCCCTGAGCGAATGCAGCCCCGCTCCCGCCTCCACCCGCGGCTCTCGGCCAGCGCCCGCCCAGGGCCCAGGCGTCCAGGGGCCCAGGCGTCCGGGCCCAGCCACCACTGGTTGCCACATTAATCGTGATGATTGGCAGCAACGGGCTGGATTTGGGGCCATTCCCGGCTATTTGTGGGTACTCGCTGACCCCTGCCCCCGGTTCCCTTCCAGCTCTGGCCCCATCTCACGGCCAGAGCTGCTTCAGGGAGAAACAGAGGGGAATTGGGGCGTGGAGCCACTCCCTGTGTCTGAGCCTGGGAAATCACAGAGGGAAGCTAGGAGACCCACACTGAGCCTGGAAAGTCCTGGATCGTGGTCGTGGAGAAGCCCAGGAGATCGCAGACAGAGCTGGAGCGATCACAGGCTGCGAGTGCAGATCGCGCCTGGGAGATTGTGGACTGAACCCGGGACGTCCTGGATCGCAGTCACAGCGCAAGCTCGGATAATCACGCATTGAGCTGGGRCAGCTGTGAACTGCGACCATAGCAAGCCCAGAAATCCCAGCTTGAGCCCAGACGATCCCAACTCAAACCCAAGCAATCCCAGAGGAGCCTGGGCAACTGCGGTGCGATCCCAGACGATTCCAGAGGAGCCTGGGCAACAGCAGCTTGATTCCAAGCGATCCCGGAGAAGCCCAGGCAGCTGCGGCTCGATCCCAGGCGATCCGGCGGGGGCCATGGCAGCGCCGGGCGCGCTGGGTCGCTACAGCCATGCAGTGGTGCGGGCGCTGCCCGAGGTGCCGGGGGCTGCAGGCCCAGGAGGGCCGCTGGACCTGGCCAAGGCGCAGCGGCAGCTCGGCGTCTTCACGGGAATCCTGCGGCAGCCGCTGGGGCTGCAGGTGGTGGCGCTGCCGCCGGCGGCCCCCTGCGCGGTGCTGCTGGAGGACCTGGCCGTGCTGCAGGGCGACACTGCGCTGCTCACCCGGCCCTGGGAGCCCGCCCGGC
>NW_028186912.1:0-54525 GCF_003343005.1 Rhea americana
GTTTGCAACATGCTGGACAAACAAGTTTGTTGCTACCACAGAGCTATGGCTTGCTGTACTGCCAGGAAAAAAATGGAGCAGTGTGGTTTTTTTTTTTTTTTTTTTTTTTTAGTAGTTTCCTTTACTTTCTCTAAGCTTCTGATAAATTTCATAAATAAGCATGTTGATGACAGAAATAAGAATTTCAGTATTATAACCTATAAACTGCTTTATATACAGTGAAGTACTTCAGTTAGGCCTCTATAGTTACTCAGTATTATAGGCAAAACAATTACTGTGCTTTTCTTTTGACATGTTGAGTAATATTTTTGACTCATAAGTTAAATCTAATGTTGTCTAATGGAGTGACATATTTGGTTTGGACATAAATGTGAATTACTCAGAAACAGGATGCCCAGAGTTAAAGCTTTCATCTTAATCTATATGAGCTATTAATATTGTTCACTTTCCTGTACAGATTACTCTTAATGCCTGATACTGGAGCCTAACATTTTATACTGTAGACAGTTACAGAAATGTTACCTTGAGCAGTTCCGTAATGCATGTTGAGAGCTGCAATTTAATTACTGCACACTTAAGAATAATTTCATATTCAGGCCTTACCTTTCATCTCCTGGCTTTTAGCTGTGTTGATAAGTTAGTGCATTATTCCAAAAGATACAGTGAGTGCAAGTACTGACACATCCGCATAATAGTCTTCACATACTTAATGCTTCTCATTAGCTCCCTAAAGAGAAGGGAGTTGAATCAGAAACTTTGGGGTTGGGAGCAGATGAAAAGCAATGGCTTCATGGCAGACTGCTGCACTTCCTGGGTATTTCATGGCACTGAGGCTAATTCAGAGAGGATGATGACTTGGGGGAAGAGGGGTACTTGGCAGTGGGGACCCTAAGAACACTTGCAGGAGCACTTGCTGATTTTGATCAACTCCCCCAGAGTGACTGTAATGCCATAATGCCACTATTACCTTTCTTGATCATTTTACAGCTTTTCTTTCCATTTTGTGTAGTTATCCTTTGCAGAGAGGGAGAGGAAAAGAGGAAAGAGATAGTCTCTTGCTAGTCAAGATTTTGCAGGAACATGGCTTTTCAGGAAGCTTTTGACAGGAAAGGTATTGGGAGGTAGTGTGCGAGCAAGCCTTGGTAACACTAGCCCGGTTACCTACAAGTGTCAATTCTAATTCTCTCTCTGGCTTTTACAGAGTTCTTTTGCACCAAATTAAGAATAAGTAGAAAGATACTGCACATCAAAACAGGAAAATATACATGTAAAGTTTATATAAAATGTGTTATTTCTCTTGGTATTGCTTTAGAAAGTTTCTTCTTTTACCAGTTTAAAGTGCTGGATATGGTACATTGTTTACCCTCTTTGCTACATAATTCTAGAGGAAAAAAATAGATATGCCTTCTTCTGCTTTCAGGATATTCCTACAGATCTAAAGTATCTCTGCATGTAGTGCAATAAAACCTTGCATAAGGGATTTACTGTTTAGCTTTGACATAACCCTACATGTGCAAGTTTCTCTATTCTGAATGTCCTGCATTGTGTTCATGCCAAAAGTTGAAGTGAAACTAAGAATTAATAGAAAATAAATGGAAGAGATAACAGAAATCTGACTTTAATAGAAAGTGTATTTACAACTCAAATATTTTTCAGAGTTGTCTTTGTTTGGAAGGATAGCTTCTGAACAAGAATCTTATCCAAAGCCTACTGAGGTTAGGCTGCTTCTCTAAGCTGTAGCGTTTTAGCAAAGTGTTGGTACTATTTGGTAGATTTTTCTCCCACCAGAAGACTTACTCAGTGACCAAGAAGCAGTAGTTCCACACAGGAGTGTTTTGAGATATGCTATTTTGTTTGATGGCATGTATTCTGTGGATATTTTTTTATTGTGGAGCATGTAGTAGGAAAAAAAAATTACATAGCCCAATTTGCAGCTACTTGATTGCAGGGATTCCTTTTCCCTAAGCTATTCTGCTGCTAAATTTAAACTGTATATTCTTACTATTTCCTTAATACTTTCCGTTCTCTTCCTATTTACCAGTAGGCTTTGGTTTAGCTTCCCAGACTATCAGGTGATGATATATCAAGTCACCATTTACCTGGTAAACGTAAAAACTGTAAAAAAGACCTTGTCCAAAGGACAGTGGTCTGGAGAAACAAATTACAAGAGAAATGCTGCTTTATTATATATAAATTCTGAGTGCCTAGTGCTTTCTCCAAATAAAAACATATCTTCATGAAGGAACTTGAGCTTTCTAGCCCTCTGTAATAGGAGGGATGTGTATAATACACATTTTTTATTTGTATCTGATCTGTTTGGAGACGACCTATGCACATAAGTACCCCATCTGGTATCCATTTAGCTCGGACCTAGCAAATTATCTTTGAGGCTCTTATCTTGTTTATATAAAACTAAAATACTCTCTCTCCACTGCTGTGCCACCTGCTCTATCCCAGACTCCTCACTGAATTATTTTGCTCATGACAAAACAATGGATCTCACCGTGACAAATCACCCATGGTCTATTTTCAGTTACAGGTTTGCTTATGAATTGAACAGCAACACTTTCATTTGGAGTTTACTGAGCCTTGCATGAAGCTATAGCCTGAAAACTGTTGGTTGATGGAGTGGTGTGGGGTTTTTAGTTTTTTACTCTCTCCTTTTTCAAACTAAACTTAATCAGATTCAAGTATATAACTAAACTGTTCACGTTGTAGGTTTGCACCCTTCAGCATGAGTCTTAGACCAGCTGGAGTCTGGATCTCCTTTTTTTTTTTTCCTGTAACATGCTCTAGGTGACCCTGCTTGAGCAGGGGGGTTGGACTAGTTTATTTCCAGAGGTCCCTTCGAACCTCAGCTATTCTGTGATTCTGTGGCTTTATTGCTTATTGGTTTTTTCTTTGTAGAAATACAGAGTTTACTGTAAAAGCTTATGAATGACTGCCTTTCTGGGCTGTTGTGTGAATTTCTGTCCTGGAACAAACATTTCATACCTATTACGGCATCTGCATCCCTAGCTGTCAGCTTTATGCTGTTGCTAGTCAATACTAAACAAGCTTGTTGAAGAACAGTGACTACAGGGAAGAGTAGAGAAGGCTTCCTAAGAAAATGGTGTCACAAGCAGGAACTGGTTTGCTTTGTTGCAGTTTTTGGAACTGAGAATTAATTGTTAAGCACCTACTCCCTATTTGTTTCTGTTCTGTACTTACCCAGCGTTAAAAGATGGCCTAATCTCTGTTATGGATTCTGCTTGTTTTACTTTAGAAGCTTTCTTGTGAGTGCATACGTTCTGTTTGTAAGATTCTGAAATCTGCCTGGGATATCTTTTGATGAATTCCCATATACTATACTTAGTTTATAGACTGTAGACAGTGTCCTTTTTATACTGCTTTGCATCACCAGCATCCAACCTACTGATTAGTAGTGCTAGGGATCCTTCTGACAGTGCAGATCTCTGAACAACTCTTAAATAGCAAAATACTCCTAATTCACACTTTTTTTTTGTTGCTTTAAATAATGCTAATCCACAGCCCATTTCAAAGTCTAGGGCTGATGAGTGATTTGAAGTTCAATATCCTCCAAAAATTTAAGAGAAAATGGTTTAATGCTACAGAAGAGCTGACAATCCATTCTTGTAAAATGTATAAAATATCTATTTGTAGTTCTCATGAATGGGAAATATCAGGCCTTAAAATATGTCATTGGTTTATAAGAAGGTTTGATTTTTTTTTTAACATAAGGACTTTTTAGTGTCTACACAGTTGAATGTTAGAACTAAGTTACTGTGAGATATATATTAAAATACAAGAATATATAAAAATATATATATATATTTTAAGTTTACCATAATTTCTCACCAAACTCTCTAAAACTCGAAGTGGATATGAGACACTAATAACAGTTTGTTACTTGTGAAATCTTCCCAAAAACATTTCTAAAATTATGTTCTTTCTAAATACTATGAAGTATGAATATATTATTTGCAAACTTAGTTTTGCCAGCTTGATTTTGTAGCTTTTTCTGTTATATTTGGTGCTTTATTCATGGCCAGCTTCTCTATAGTTGGCTGCAGATTATAAGTTATTTACCTAGCAAGGATAGTTTTGAGTATGTGAGAACACTGATTAATCTGTATTATTAGAAGAAATACATACTAGAATTTGATGCTTCTGTGCTACGTACAGATCTATCTATCATGAATTTGTAAGTAGCAAACCTTTAGGTATTATATAGACAGTGACATTTGCCTGCATTGATCTATCGTTTGAGTTGCATTTGAATTAGAAATCTATGAAAGTTCCTTACTGAAAAATAAATCTGATTGGAACTTGCAATTTAATTTTTTATATTGAAATCATTTTTATTCATTCATACAGAAAAGTTTTTTTTTTTTTTTTATGAATAAGCTCTTCCTTTATCTAACAGTGGTGTCGGGATTTTAGCTAAAAGATATAAGTAAAACATTCTTTAGGAAATTTGTATGGGTATTTTAGAACATCTAATGTGGTTGGGGAAGAGGAGAAACAGACCAAAATCCATAATTAGTATGGAAAAATGCACGTGCTTGATTAAGTATAAAAGGAGAGTGGAGTTGGCAAGGTAATTTCAATATGGTTTCAGTTCAGTAAAATTCAGTTTTGTAGAAATTGAGGTTTAGTTTTGACTTTGAAATATTAACAATTAAGATAATAGTTTTGAGTATAAAATAACAAGGTTACTTCTGAAAGAAAGTAATAGTTTCCATTTATAAATACTAACATTTATATGGTAGATAATTTGCATTTATATAATAAATCAGTGAAAGGTAATTTTCTGCTTTTTAATCAGTAAGAATTTAATAAGAAGGCACAGAGTGGAGATATTTGTGCATTTGCATTGCATAACTTGATAAATATAAAATATAATAAAACTTTAAATTAGTATTAACATATTACCATATGTTAATTCTAACATAATTCTGTATCACCCACTAATGCAAGTTGTAGAGTAAGAGAAATACTATATGTGGGAATAAAAGATTTTGGTAATTGTTGCACTCTGCTGCAAATGCTGAATGTAATTCCAAGCGCAGTGAAAACTTGGAACTACAATATTTTAGGTTAACTGATGGTAGTCCTTTGTGGAAGGTGACAAGGACAACTGGATCTAGTTTCCTTTAACAGGACTGAATTTTTTCATCTAATTAAACTTTAACGTCAAGGACAACTCTTTCTATAGATGTAGATCAGATTCAGTATTGGCTTTCAAAAAGTGTGATCCGTGTAAACTAGTTGAAGGGTACAAACACAACTGAAGGCTCAGAATTAGAAACTGTTTTTTTTTTTTTTAAGGTCCTGAGCATCTTCATATACTCTCAGTTTTCAATTTCTTTCATGATTACTGTTCTTGAACTACTGTTCAACTTTCTATGCAGAATGTCAAAGAGCTGAGAAGAGTAGCAGCTAGCTTTCCAAAGACTGCTTGTGCTTCCCTTTCAGAATGTTAAATAGCAGCCTTTTCTCTTCTCCATGCAGACAGTAAGAGGCTGCAAGGCCAAAGGAGATGCTTAGCTTTTGGAAATGTTGCAAGTCTAGCAGTTCTCTACTGTGTAGGCATCCCTCCTTGCCATCCGTGGAACTCTGCTCATGAAAGCCTTATATCTTAGAATTAAATGTTAATGCTTGATTACTGAGAGCCTACTAAGATGTTCTAAAATMCAAATTAACTGCTTAGCTTATGTGACTTGTTTACCTCCTGAGATAACAGCAATGATTCTTACTTGGAAAGAAAAGTATTAAACTATATACAGGGTTTGAAAAGCCCATGGTATTTTAACTTAGGATGTGAACTACAGTGTTCTTTGGGTGTTTTTGTTTGTTTCTTTGTTTTTAAGRTGGAAATACTAATTAGTGACCAGAAAACAGCAAATAGTCTGGTGTTGGTGTGATGAGGTGTGATAAAATTGCACTATACCTCCTTGTCAGCCTTTAAGTTTCTCAGGCATCCAGCAGAGGAAGCTGCCTGAGTGTAGCTGGAGTATTCTTCTTCCCAGACAGAAACTGTGAACAGCAAAGGCTAGGTCAAGGCTAACATGTCTATGCAAGCTTTGCAAGGATTCTGCTGAATGAGCTTTCTTTACAAATGGCTCGTACGAGAAACAGTGAGTGTCACCAGCAATGGCCTCCCACTGTTCACTTTGGTTAATAAAAATATTAAAGCTAGATTTTGAAATAAATATCAAGATTGTTTGTTTCTCTGTGTTAGAATATAAAGAAAGAGATCCAGGGTGTGAATAGTAGCCAGTTCTTTACCTGCCTGAAGGCTGAATGTAATATCAGAGAAGACACACAAGATTGTAAAACCAAGCAGCAGAAGACTGGGTACCTGCAAATAAATCATGAGTCAGTTATGTTTTGTGTATGATGATCTGAATTTTATAGTAATATACTAAGTGATCACATGATAAAATATGAATATGAAACATGCTGGAAATCTGTGAGCCTCACATTAATATCGCCTAATTTTTTAATCTTCTAAGAATTAATGTTAGAGCTTATATGCACATTGTCTTTCTGAGTAGGTCAGTGTGTAATTGTAATGTATTGTTTATTTGTTTTACTTAAGGAATCAGCTGGAGGGGATATTCAGTCTCCTTTAACACCAGAAAGTATTAATGGAACAGATGATGAGAGAGCAACGCCAGAAGTGACACAGAACTCAGAACCAAGGGCTGAACCAACCCAGAATGCATTGCCATTTACACATAGGTACAGATTTCATTCACACATCCTAATTAAGTGATACTGGCTTCCTTCCTTGTTAAAGGGACCTTCTTCCATGAGGTAGCTTCCAAGTAGCATAGTTATGAATTAAATTAATTAAAAATATATAAAGGACTGGCTTTCAGATTTTCAATGTAGTCTTTATTTCCATAAAAAAAARGAAAAATAAAGATTTTGGGGGTTTTATTTTATAATTTATAATGAGTACAAGCACTTGAATACTAGTGAGTGCAGGTGTCCCTTTAACAGGAAGCAATATTTAAATATCTGAGCTCTTAGTGAAGTTAACAGCTTCGTAGATGTTCAAATTAAAATTTTTTGGTGGATTTTCTTTAAATGACTGATGGTACTGGATGTCAGCCTTTCAGTGATGAGTTATTGGAAGATAAGGGACTCCTGCAGCCCTTCAGGACTGTACTATTTAAAGTAGCCTTTTAATAAAACTGTTCTCTGATGATTGAAAACATTTTTCAATGTTTTTCTAAAACATGAGAAGTGTAGTTGTGCTTCAGACTGAGTTATAAGTCATTGCACTAGGAATGATGCATTTCATTGTTCTTTAAGAAATCTAGGACTTCTTACTTAATGATACAAATTATGCAAGATACACCTATCTTAATGCATTTTAGATGTTATTGAAAGTGGGATACTCTTAATAAAACAGGTTAAATAAGATCATGGAGACTAACTTCAATATTTAATAAATTAGCGAAGCTAGACACAATAGATCTCTCTTTTTGAGGCATGGTATTGATTCAGTTTAAATAGAGTTTAAGAGCTCTTGATCAGTGCCTCAAAAGTTGGAACTATAGACCTTGAAAATGTCATGCAAAGAATTTAGAAGGAGCAGAGATGGAATTGGAATTGTTCAAGATTTCTAATTTTTTGTAAGAGAATGTATCTGGAAAAAAACTTTACATTTTCAAATGATAAAACATTATTTTGCACTAAATTTTTAGCAGAGTGATTGTGTTTATTTTTATACTACAGCTGTTACTGTTACATCTACTCTGTTGTTGAAGAAATGGTGCTTTGTAAGAGTGCTATCTGCATGTTGAAGGAATATTACAAATGCTGCACATCTATCAGTGTTTTGTAAAGAATTCATTTGAAATTGTTTGTGTGCTGGAATTCTCTATTGATGTTTTTCTGGGTTGTGATAAAGTCTACAAAGTCCACAGACTAAGAGTGTTTAAAGAGAGAGAGAGGAAAAAAAAAAAAAGGTAGCTGCAATATCTTCCCTCTCTTTTTCCATGTGTAAATGTTTTCTGATACGCCAATATGATAACTATATTTTCCATTGAGAATGATTGAAGAATGTTTCTAGGTATCTTTGGAAACTGCCCACTTGTAATTTTTGATGGTCTAGAATAGAGGTTATGAAACTTACATATTTTGCATTCTATCTACTTCATGTATACAATGAGAATGACAGTTTTTTGGTTTATCAGCCTGTTTGATACCACTAGCTAGAACTGATCATCCAGTGTCAACGCTACATTTAGAGGGTAACTTCTCATGGTGAGTCTCAAAAGACCCAAGATTTTGTCTTGCAAATGGTAGGTACGGGTCTATCAGTGTGCTATTACTGAAGAAAAGGCAAGTCTCTTTTAAACACCCTTTGACCTTAATTGAATTTTGGTCTAGCTAGGGTTTTTGTTACTATAATCAAGTAGAGACTTGTATTGACCACAGTTATTTACACTGAAAAGCGCAACTGAGACTATTCATAACTAGTATTTAACCGAAAATTTAACAGAAAATGCTCTCAAGTGCTTTCTGAAAACAGTTTTGTATTAAAAAAAAAAAAAAAAAAGCAAACAAAAAACCCCTTTTCTTTCTGTCAAGGAACACTGTCTTAATTACATGGAAACTGATACTTAAAAAAAAACATATTCCAAAAAATGCCACTTAATTTCTCCCAAACTGCTAAGTTTTTCAAGTTTATGTCCAAACTTAGTTTGGAAGACAGCTGCCTTAATTTGGTTCAATTGTTAGCTATAATGGAGATTTTCTAGAACAGCACTCTAACACATGCATGAAAGAAGAGGTGGAGAGTGAACCTGCAGGACTGAGCTGGCCATGGTTAAAAGGACACACTTTTGAAGTGACTTCTTACAATATTTAATAGGGAATTATGTGGCCATTCCTAGTTGCCTGTGCTGGCTGGTAGGATGTTCCATGTGGTCAGTCTACTTGCCCCAGTTTAGAAAAAAAAAAAATCTCTACACCCTAATCATCCAACTCCCTGTGTTTTTTCCTAGGGTACAGAAAGGACTTGTGTTCCTTTGTGTCCCTGGTCCTTTAGATGCCACTAGCTCTAAGCAGCACTCCATGTTTGATGGAAAARCGATGCCATGCTGAACACTTTTCCTGAGTTCAATTTTAACTCCTGCTGATCACTGAACCTCTTCCTCCTGCACCCAGTGTTTGAGCGGAGGTAGCTTTTAGTCAATGCCCCTGAGCAAGGAGGATAATGCTGGAGGGGCACATGAGTGTTGTCTTGTATGTGGCAATCCTTTGTAGCTATTTGCTGTGTTGTTTTTCTGGAGCCGTTAATTAATTTTTAGGTGCTTCACAAGAGAAGAAATGATATGATATTCCCTTCAAAGAGCTCAGATATGGGGGAGATGAGAGTTACTGAGTCTGGCTATGCTTCATTAAAATACCACTAGCATAACAAGTTCATTTTCTCTAGAAATTAGATAGCTGTGTTCTGCYCCAACCTGGCAGTACATGCTATCCTGTGACGCACCGAAACCAGCAGGCCTGAGGGAGGGTAGGCTGGAGCGCAGGGAGGCGGCGGGGAAGAAGGCACGGCGGCTGTGCGCGAGGCCGGGGAGGCGAGGCGGGCACTGCTCGGCCAGGAGGGCCGGCGCTCCTCGTGGCGGGGACTGCGCCGCCGCTGAGAGGGGGGCCGCTGTGCAGGGCTGGGGGCAAGGCTTGAAGGAGGCTGTTAGCAAAACAGTGCTAGGGAGGGATTTTCTGGTCCTKGTGTGAACTGGAAGGGACTGATAGGAGTTAACAAGGTCAGAAATCTCAAGTGTGGAGGTCGTGCTTTAGTCTGCATTTATTAGTTGTCRTCTTTTATCTACACGTGTGGAAAATGCTTGATTGTTTTGTTCCAACATATCCTCTCTGGCCAGATGTGTCCTCTTCTGCAAGCGTCCTATTCTGCGCTTTGTGTGTGTTAGCATAAGCAGTTGTAGGGCTGCATTATTTGAGCAATGTAAGTGTAGACTGCTTTGGTATTTGTAGTTGTTTCCTGACCGTTTATATTCAAGAATTGACAAGAAGCATTGCTTAAGTCAGCAGAGTTTTGTTATTAGAACTTTGATTTCTTATTATTTACTGAAATAATTGTGTTGAGTATAACCTTCTCTAGTAAATATATATGATCTCATTCATATCCTGTGAGCATAATAGAGCAACAATCTTCAATTTATCCTTGATGGGAAAGTCTTAAAGTTTTTCACAGGCAGTGTGACTCTAGTCAACCATTTGAGAGGGAAGGATATTAAATAGTTATACGAGCATTATGCAGAAAGATAAACTCTTGCAATTAAACTTTTTTTTTTAAGCAATTGTGCTGGTTAATGTTGAATTACTGAGGAATATTACTTGGCAACTCCCACTTCTTATAACATAGTATAGCCTGAGCGCTACTTTCATTACTGAATGTTGCTGGAATAAATGAAAATTAAAGGAGCCTAAGCAAGGCATTAGAAGTTCTAAAACATCTTGTTTGAGACTCTAATCAGTCCTTTTCTGAGCAATGACTAGTGCATGGAGGATTATTTCTAACAAAAGTTAGTTTATCAAATCTATTGTTTAAAATATAGAAAACTTTTTTTAAAAAATAAAAAAAAACCAACAAACCCCCCCCCCACACACACACACAGATCATCTTTCCCAAATAACTCTCAATCTCCTCAGAAATCTTCCTCTTTTTTTTGGCAATATTTTCCACATTCTTAAAATCTGATTTTTTTTTCTAATACAGGAAAAGTATTGATTGTAAAATGGGGTTTAGAGAAAAAGGTTGCTGAAACATGCATAACCACCTCCGATGTGACTGCACCTTGCTTTTAAGCATAACTTTTTATCATGTTGGTGCACAGTGTACAATTCTTATTTGTCTAGATAAGCCCAAAGGAATAATGTTCTAGGCTTAATAAGCTTCAAAATATATTTTTAATATTTAAACTGAAGAGCTAAAGAGTTCTGATGAACCCTGCCACTGCTGCTTGGGCTTTTTGGTAACTTTGATAAAAGTGGCTTTCACCTTTGTAAAATGAATAATTTGTTTGTTACAGGTTTTATACCATTTCTTGACACCTTATAATGCTGTGAGATAAAACATGCATTTTCAGAAACAAGACTTAAATTTAAGAATTCTTTTGTGACAGATCTTGAAAATCTTGATTTGAACATGTTACCTCATTTTTTTCATGTAATACGTAATGGTGTTCCATTTGATGAAACTTGGAATTTCTATTATATATTGTCTGATCAAAACATTATGTATGTGTGCTTGTTGCTTGTTCGTTAAAATTCCTATTTTTGTATTCAAATAGGTTTTTAATATGAAATTGACTCATTGCCTTAGTGAAAATGGACTTATTTCAAATGATGTTTATATCTTAGGTATTTTATTGTCTAGATAGCTTACCATTTAATAATGCTGCATGTAAATCCAATGCTGTAACAAAAAAAATCCAAATCTTGCTGCTAGTTCATGTTCCTTCACTGAGTTTTCATTAAAGGTTGTATGCAGAAATCTGTTTAGTAGATTTTTCACTTTGTATATTAAAATGACTCGCTTCTACAAGCTTTAATATTTTAGCTATGTTATAGTAAAAGTACTTTGTGGATCATGTTGAACTGTTGTTTTTTTTTTTAAAAAGTTTTAAGTTAATATCTTTTTCTGATGTCTTACAATTTGAATTTATATTCAAATCCCAGTATTTGGATATTCTGTATAGTGTTTATATTTATATCTTCCTAATTCTTTTTTTTAATGATGTTTAGCATGATCGTAGGATAGCTTTCCAGTTGGAAGAGACCTCAGGAGGTCTCTGGTTCAAGCTCTTACTTACAGCAGATCATCTGTGAGAGCAGATCAGGTTGCTCTGGGCTTTATTCCGGAAGAATGGAGACTGATAAACCCAGGCTTTTCTTTTTTTTTTTTTCTTTTAAAGCCTTCTCTGTAACATAAAAGGCAATAACTGTTTTCAAATTGCACAGTACTATAATGAAGTATAACGTTTTAGGGAATACTAGAAAAAAACCCTAGTAAATTCAATTACTTTGCAGAGGAAAGATTATCTCTTGAGGCACACTTAGAAGAAACTCAAAGGTGATATGTTCCCACTGTCAGTGTAAGCGAAGAATTGGTTAGTATAGCAGCTTAACAGCAGAACTTGACTTCATCTCAGCCAATACTTGCTTGATGTTGTGAAGGTCTTAGCTATGCTGTTCTTTTGCCTCTTGTGCTCCACTAGGACTATGGTAGTCTCTCAAAGAAGCACCCTGAATGATTGCTGTCTCCTCATTCTCTGACCCAATTTCCACTGCTCCCACATCTGTGCATGTTTGCTTAGGTTGATGGGACTTAGCTGTTGATGGATATTAATAGATGTTGACTTGTTAGCTATTTTTTTCATGTCTGTCTTGATTGTGACAATTTTTGAAAGTTCTGTAACGAATCTCTGGAATACATAGTAAGCCATTACACATTTTCAAACCATAGTGTGTCAAACAGCACAACAAAGCTCATGCTGTAATATAAGATTACTGTAGATATGGCGGTGGGAGGAGAAGTGGAGAAGGATTTGTATCTACTATTGGGAGAATTGTTATAGAGTATGTACTGCAAAGTTCTTTAAAATGGAGCAACTCTGCAATTGATAGAGCTAATATTAAAGGTTTTAAGAATGAATGAGAGCCAAAACTAAAAATAACCRAACATTTAAGAGAATAATTATGCTGTCTCCTTTGTGCATCTAAGCACGTTCTTGTTTGGAGCATCTGAATTACCTACTTCCTGCTGTTTATTTAGTGAGAACTCCAAGGAGTGATTCAGATGTGAGCTGGGTGTTTGAAATTAATGATGTAAATACCATCCTCAGGGACAACTGAGCACTCTTCCAATGTGTCTGTCAAGTACATTCTTAGAGGAATACAATCCTTAGATAACTTATATTAAAAAAAAATCATTTGACTTGGGACATGTAATTTTCTTCTTTCTTTAATCACATAAATAAGAATTAAATTTTTTAAAAAGATTGAATTAACTTGATTAAGGAATGAACTTTCATTTTCTAAAAGAGTATATGCATTTTTTCAACTAGTCTAAAAGCTGGATGACTTTAGAAGATTGTGGGATAGTACTTGAGTAACTAAACACTGGCTCTCTAAATTGGGACTATGATACTTAATTCTTTGTTTGCTCTGTTGATTGCTTGCATAACTCAGTCATGAATTTGCTTTAGGCATTTTCATGAATTCATTTCTCTGAAGTGTGTTACTTCCTCGTTTTAGGAGTTTGCTCTTAACACAYAGACTTTTTTTGTTGTCTTGAAGCATTGCTGGAAGGAGCTCTGCATAGTCAGTTTGAGATTGGTTATACGCGTTTATTCTTGACTGTTACTGTTGTTTTAAATATTCCTAGCAAATTAGTTTAATAATGAACTTTTTCTATTGTAATTTTTGATACCGTGTGTGTGCATGCTTGTTTTAATTTGTGAGCAGTAGCTGTGAGGTTTTTACACGGGATGATTTGTGTATTTATATTATATAGAATATCCATAGCTTTGTGAGTTTTAGGCTCAAACATTGCAATCATCTTTTCACAAATTTAAACTATATTTATAGGATATCATATATAGACAATAGATACCTCCTGTGTTCTTCACTCATTCTTCTAGCTTTCAGTGTCTGGCATTTCTGAGAGCCCTTGTAGAAAAGCCAGTAAGTAGGGTTAAGCTGGAGACTGAACTTTTCCAGGACCGCACGAAGTCCAATGTGTTGTCTTTAGTAAAGCAGAGATCTGTCTGTGCCAGGGTTTAATTGAAGTTATGTCAGCATTTGCAGCTGTCACAGATCTCTTCCAACAGCATATTTTGAAATACCATTTTAAAAACTGAGGTCTCTCTAGAATCAAAGCAAACAGATACCAAAGAAATGCTGCAGGTCCCAATGTACTGCCCTCCAGAAAAAACACAATGAAAAATTTTAAGAGGGAATAACCACCTTATGGAATTGCTATTTTTTAAATCACCTGTGGCGGGAGGGGGAATCATATTTTAAAACTACAAATGTCATGTCTTGTTTGGATTGGAAGGCTCAGTGCATAGTTACAGATATTTTCAGCCATCCGCTTAAATTTTTTTTATGGAAACAAAGCTAATAATGTGAAGTTACTGGAAAGAAATCATAGATATTGATCCTGTAAGTCCAAAGTGAATTTTCTGATGGATGTGACCCTTGAAGAAAGGAGCTTTTTGGGAGGAGGGGGAAGAGAGGGGGGGTGTTTTGCAGGTCAGATACAGATAGACTTCTAACAAAGTCTGATTACTCAAACTGCACTGTCTCATCTGGATTCATTAGGGATGTTGATGAGTGAAAGTACTTAATGACCAGGATACATGAACCATTCACACTCTTACCTTTAGTTTGGGATTCATTCTTCACGAGGTGGTGATGGGCTTTCTTCAGTCTGGAATTTTGACTTTTTGCAATCAGACTTTCCTGTTACAATTTATTCTGCAGGTAAGACTATGACCGGCTTCGCACCCATTTGTACACGTGCATTGCCTCTCTCTGAAGACAGACCTGATCAAAATATGCCCCAACAGTCAGTTATAATAGACTAGAAGATTAAAAGCTTCTAGTAGGTAATATTTTACTGCTTCAGTTCAAGTGCAAGGCTTTGTCCACTTATCTTTATCAACACCAAATATAACATTTATATAACTGTTGGTGGGAAAATTCTAAGAAAAAACTTTTTCAGACTTGTTCKTTTACTGTTTTCTGCCTCTAAATAGACTCTGTAGTCATCGTCTGGTTCTGTGAAACTGGAAAATAGTCTGGCCTTGGGTTTCAGGATACACATTCCCATCCCCATGGAAATTATTGAAATGGGGGCACACACCTTTAAAGAAAGAAAATTGAAGAGAATTGAAGATTCATGACCTTCAGATCACTTAAGTGTCCTGCAGAACAATCTGCCTCACTTTTATTTTACTTCTTGTTTACCCTACTCATCTCAAGGTTCACTTGGTGTCAGCTTTAGATTATTTTGTAAAATCAGTGTATGAAACATGAATGAACTTGCGTAACTTGTAGCAGTGATTGTAGTCATGGTAAAATACCTCCATCATATTCCTTACAAATACAGGAAAATGAACCGGTACTGAACAATTTCAATTTCAAGTTCAAGTCCACAGGCTGAAAAATAATTAAAAAAAAAAATGGAGATAAGTGAAAGCTGTTTCATACTTCAGAAAGCCGAAGTGTATTTGTCTACTGAAGAAATATTTCCAAATATCCAGTTGCTCAAGTAGTTATATAATGTCATGCGTACACCAGGAATCAACTTCCTACTTTACTGAGATGAGAGGAGCTAAAATGAAGTGATCTCAAAAAAGTAAACTGTTTAAAAGGGGGGAGGGGGTGGGGAAAAAAAATCAACCAACCCCCACTCCAGACCTTTCAGTCAGTGGCTATCTTCAAATATAGGCTGTCTGTGTTTCCAAGTTGCTTGGTGCTTCTGCCCCATTCCAGATATATTGTATTTTGTGCATTCACCTGCTCTTCTGAAAAATAACTCTACTGTTGTTGTACCTTTCCTGTCTGCTGTATTCTCTTTGAAGAGGGAGGGTCTGTGTTAAATTCCTTAGGCAACAAGGCCAAAATCCTGATGGATAACTTGGGGAAATACTAAAGAAAAGAGAAAAGCCTGTAACTAAGTACATCTTGTTGAGAGTGAAGTTCAGTTGAATGCATTTGATAGACATAAATTTAGCCCTTCACTTACTCATGCCAACTCATCACACTGCCTTCTGTATGGTCTCAGCTGTAGTTGCAGATCATCTGAGACATAGATTGTATGTAGTTATAAAATAAACTTCTATGGATAGCATTTGCTGTTGGATGCCATTCCTGTTTCCTGTTGTAGATAAAGGAAAATGTGTTTGTGACTATAAGGCATTACAGTAGCTCAACTTGATACTTAATTACAATTGGCAAATGAGGACTTCTTAAATACTAGCTCTTTTAAACACTGTTCTTCTTTTGAGGCATCAAACGTTGCTTTTCATGTGGAGTTAGAAAAATGCATATTAATATTTAGGCAAACCATTCAATCTGAGGACTTTAAAAATGACTTAAGCATGACTTAAGGTAGCTACCTGGAATCTGGGAAGTTAGTTTTCTCAGGGGCTATTTCTCTATAGTTAGTTGCACGTGCGCGTGCACACACACACTAATATGTATAGTTTTGAAATCTTATGTATTGTGTGGCTATAGTTTTGCTGGCTTGTGGAATACTTAATGATAAACATACAAGTATGGTGACAACGTTAATGACTAAACAGTTGTTACTCTTGAAGCAGTATAAAACTGATTTTTCCAGAACTTCCAAGCAGAATGTAAATAAACATACTTTCAGCCTTTAACAACTTTGGAGGTGAAATGAATRATTTACTTTAGGTATTTTTCTATTCCTTCTTCTAGTCTTTTCTGTAGTACTTTCTTGACTGCCCCCTCTCCTTCAGGAAAATGGACTCTCTGGAAACAGAAGTCATTCCTCTGCAATGATTTAAACTTAAGACCTTGTTGTTTTTTTATTCTTGTTGGCATTTATAAGGACACTACTATATATGGGGCAAGGGACTCTCTCCTCAGTTACAGGATACCAAGTACCGTATGTCAGAGTGTTTCCACTTTCAATCATTGTGAATTATTAGTTGTGGATTCACCTAAAACATGCAACATAGTTCCACAGAGGAATATTTTGTCAGTTGTAAAATACTCAAGTTGTGTTAATGAAGCCCATATGGAATTACAAATTGGCTAATTTTTATTCAATTAGATAACTTTCTCCTTGGAGATTGACCATAGAAGTCAGAGCCAATGATAGCTGGCAGCAGGTATTTAATTTAAGTTATGGGTACTTTTTCTGCTGAAGATGTGAGGTAGATGTTCAGCTGTGCCAAGTTCTGCTTGGGTTTAGAGGCAGCAGTCACAGAGTGAGTTTAGAAAGTGGCTATAACCCTTGATCCTTTGCTATCCTATCACACCATAATTAAAGTTATCTAGAGAGTGCAGCTTGAGCAGCTGGTGTGAACTCTTCCAGTGGTCACACAGTAAGGGGAATAGGATAGAGCTGAGTGAACACATCTGTGCCCTGGCGTATTTTTTACTTTCGGGTGTGAATGGAGCCTGGCCTAGGAACTAACTGTGCTGGCTGTTGGCCTTACCAGTTCACAGAGCCAACGAGGTGTTTTGTGTGTCACACAAAGCCACTGAGGTGAACTTTGTCAAGCCACTTGCAGGTTTTTATGTATTTTTATTGACAGAATTCAGTTAAATGGATTGCCTTTGTCCACTTCTTGAAATAATTAATTTAAAAACTAAACACAGTGAGATAATTTGAATTTGGCAAAGCTGAGAAAAGCAGTTTAGAAAACTCTTGATATTAAAAATACATATTGTGAGTACTAACTTAGTGTATTTTTAAAGAACTGTTAATCATATTTTAATGAATCCCATATATAAACAATAGCTTTCATGAAAATGATTTTTTTTCCTAGAATTTATCTGGAAGAGAGTTGACTGAATTTCATATGCTGTATGACTGTGTGTCCTCTGAGGTATCCCTTTGCATCCCTGCAAGAGATACATGGTCTGGGACTATGAGTTCTTAATTTTCTCATAAAGTAGATAGCTCGGTTTTAGTCTGATCCAAGAGATCCATACTGTGTTACTAATATGATCCTCTCTGAAGTATGTTATTTATGTGAGATGAGTTAAGATAGTAGAAGCCTTCTTATTTAAGAATATGCTTTGGAAATAAATCTAAATAAGATAAAAATTCCTTGGAGAATGCTGTGGCCTGTATTCTCTGAGGGCAAACGGGTAAACTGCCATATTCATGTGATGCTGGGCCTAAGCATTTAYGCCTGAGGAGATTATGCCTGATGCATTTTGTCTTAGATAAGGCACCTAAGATGGGTCGAATGAMTGGCCATCTGAGGACACTTGCTTCTCTGAGCTTTCAGACATTGAAACCTGGGAAGGTGGATTTCATCCACTAAGTTACTTTGCTTCAGAGTTGTGCTTCTTGTTTTCTATGGAGGCACCACAGCACTGCATCCTCCAGCATCCTGTCACCCTGCAGTGGCTCCCTGGTCTGCTGTCTCACTCAGCCTACTCTCCTGATGGTTCYTTTCAAGATCTCTTAAGTCTCCTAAAGAATCGAGTGAAAATTCATTAATTAAAAACTCTAAAGCTGCATTATGATGTGCTGAAATTGCTTATAGTAAAGCATGTAGTTGTGTTAATGATGATAATTGTGTCAGGATAGCTGTCCTTTGATTGTTTTCTCTGAGAATGTGGTAGGCAGACCCCTTGCAGTGGAAGTTTAGTAGCATCAACCTACTTCCTGCACATGGGTGGAGGTTTGGGGCAGAAACATATTTAACAACAGAGGTAGAGTATTTTATCTGTCAAAAACAAGTACTTGATGTATCCTACTCTTACTGAGAGAAGAGTTAGCTTGAAGAATAAAATGTAGAATATAGCTAAATGGTGACCAACATCTCCTGTAATTTTCCATCAGTTTTACAATTTAGAGGAGGTTTCAAGTACCTGTATGTCATGTCTTTTGAGTTCAATTAACATTACTGCAGATGCTGCTGGCATTTTTTAGTATGGGCAGAAAGTAACTTGTGTTGACCAGTGTCTTGAACATATAGGGGTCTCTGCTGAGATGGATTCAAGTTGCTGAATAGCATTTTGGTGAGATGTGGACAACTGGTAATTCATAAACTTTGTCAAAGTACTTCACAGTGATATTGAACAGTCATCAAGTTTTGTCAGTTTTGAATTGAATTAACACTGATCAACAGTAAAGTAGAATATAAGAGCTTTTTATCAACTCATAACCTATTTGTCAAATTTAAAAAGTCATTTCATTAAATCAATATGGCTTAGAGGAAAAAAAAGAAAAACGAAGGCTCTGAGAGTGAATTGTGCTTCATGCTTGTAGTAAGTTATTCAACTCTAGTTTGCCAAAGAAAAAAGAAATCATGAGGGTTTTTTTTCCTTTCCTATTGCAGAAATAAGCTGTAGCTTGTCTCAGACCAATTCTTTTTTTATATAGGAAATTCATTTAGATTAAGTTGGTTTGAATTTCAAGAGGATGGCTAAAATAGCTTCCTATATGCACGGATTGTGTGTAGATCACTGTATAAGACTGAGATTTATGCATTCGCTCTATTTAGGAAATAAATCTAAAATTTAGAACTAATGCAATTACATGACAACACTGCTTATGGTCTGCTTTTTATACTTGCTAGAGACTTTAATATTATTATTATTTACTTTAGCACTTTAGGATGCATCTCTGCTGGGCCTTATTCAGCATAGTGGGAGGCTCAGGAAAGCTGGCTTTTAAGTGTCTTGACGTCGTGCTGTTTTTCCTACTCTTTTTCTATTCTGGATGCCATTCATGAAAATGAAATAGGGATAGCAATGCTAGAAAATAAGCATATTCTAAAACCGCTCAATTAGCGGCACATAGATGTAGCTTTGGAAAGGGGTAAGAGCTCGTGATCTGTTCTGCTGTCTATGAAATCATAACTTACATCTCATGTGAAGCTGCTTACTACGTGCATCCCAGTTGGGGGTGTGATGAGTTATGTAAACTGCAAGGGGAGAGGGGTTGTTATGTTCTTCTTTGAAGCAATAGTTTGAACTGGGAAGAAGTGATTCTATGAGTCCTTAAGTCTCGCAGATGAATTATGAGACCAATCATCTGACGCAGGTAGTATTCTGGAAAGGGCCTGAAGGAAGCCTGAGATCATTTAGGACACAGAACTGAAGTCTGGACTGACTGCGTAAGAACTAGCAACTACCAGTGAATGAAGGAAGATGCCATGTTCATTTTTTTCTTAATCAGAAATTGTGTTGGTTTGTTTTGGTTTGGTGCAGATTTTGTTGGGTTTTTTTTAGCTGGTGAGAGAGAAATGTACATAGGGAGAGCTTCCTCAGGCTGTTAACCTGAGGATACAGGGCACAGAAAGAGCTCCAGTGTCAGGGAATTTCCATATAATTTCATCCATTTCACCTTTTTAGTAACTTTGACTCTAAATCAATGTAGTGCAAGAAAGTCAATTTTTTTCCTGGGATTCAGATTTACTTTGAACAACAACAACAACAAAAAATATTTCCGTTCTATTAAAAAGCTGAGATGGAAAACAACACAAGTGGAAGTACTTACTAATAAGTTTTGCAACTCCTTACTAAGTTATTTTTTTAAACATACACTCAATATATGTTATTACAATCATAGAGTCCATTCAGTGTGATGCTTGCTCTTTAAAGTGCCTCTAACAGCTCAGCAGATGATTTAGTTTGGGCTTTATATTTAGCCTATTGACTCTAAGTAATTATATGGTTATCATAGGAGATAAATGAACCTTAATTAAATTTGCCATGATCTCGCATAGCTTCTGCTTCCTTAATGGAATAAAATTATATTGTTGTCAGCATGTAAACTGTCAGTTCACCTCCTGCACTAACTGTGTAATTAATGCATGTTGTTGTATTTACAAATATTGACAATGGTAATGCAACAATGAATTGCACCAGTAGTTGTTATCTGATATTATAACATAACCTAATGTACCAGCTGGGCTGGGGCCTAAGAGTGATCATTCAAAATCTTTATCCAACTGCCTACTCAAATATAAATATTTTTGTAGGCCCTTCTATAGAATGTCTTTCTGTTTTTTGTTCTGCAATTGTAAGGCCCAATAGCTGTACTAATTTATTTTTCTGCTAAATTCAGTGTGTTACTACAGTAAAATTTGGAACCAGGCGTTAAGGAATCTTGGAGATTTTTAGAGATATCACAGGATATCTCAGAAGATTCAAAAACACATCTAAAATAAATACTTGTAAATCTTTCATCTTCAACCAGTCATAATACCTGCTGTCATTCCTAGAAGTACAAAGCAATACTGTCAGGGTTAAGCTGTGACAAATACCTAGAAACGCAGGCAGACTCGGGCAGAGCATCTCTGCCTTTTGCATGTTGTGTATGCCAGATTTACGGGGGGCAAGGGGAGAGAGGCACTGCGCGCCCTTCCCCTTGCCCCCTCCCTGCAGCACACGAGCTCTGCCGTGCCACCAGCTCCTGCACAGCTGCAGCTGCCTCTGTTCTGTCTGCACAAACCTGAGGCGCTTCACTGCTCCCTAGAGAATCGTGCTGTAGTTGTAACAGTCTTGCTGGCCCTGTCCAGATGGCTGAATAAAACAGGCCAAGGGCCATGGTCCAAACCACATCCACATGTTATAGCAATGGCGCTCAATCTCTTCTGGRCCCGTGCAGTGCCCTTGTGGCCCTAAGACAGTATTTTGTGTAGCTGCAATGATTTCAGGGCCGCATTGCCACCCACTGGAGTGGTATTCTCCTAGCTCGGAAGTGAGGGTGTGCACTGCATGCCCAGAGGTTTTACAGATGGACATTACAGGGTGGTGGCTTGTATAAATCCTGATAGGGCATTGTTGGACAACTAAGTGGATGGGAGAACGCTAAACCCTCTATGTGCTTGTTTTATTCTGTAAACTGTGTTCAGATCTGTGTTGGATAACTGGCGAAGACTTGAGCAGTTTGGAGGAGTGTGCTATCTCCTTGCTATGGATGATCAGATTCTCAGCTCTTTGGCCCGGCTTGACTTAACAGTGGAGTTTGTGGTGCCTGGGAACAGAATTGTTCCTTGTYGTTATGTCACAGTATATTTGAGAGAGAGAGAAGAGCGAATTCTTCTGTCAGTAACTGTGGTGAAGGTAGTGAAGTTCCTGAAATTTAGGGAGAGATGGTTGAGGGCACAGTTCAGTAAAACCCCTAAAATCAGACAGTCACACAATAAATGAGGGCCCAGGCAAAAGAACTGTAGGGCAGGTGAATACTCTTGCCTTCTGTTACGTTACTGACAGCATGGTTCTTACCAGTGCCCATATGAATAGTCATTACAGGTAGGACTTACAGAAGAAACACGGGGTTTTGTCTAGCCAGGGACCTCAGGAAAATTAATTTGGACTTAAAATGCTTTAAGTGCATGTGTGTGTGTGTGTACAAATGAATTCCAGAATGAAAGTGACCATATTTCAGGTCATTTTAGTGTCAGGTTTCTCATATCTGTCGTACAGATAACCACATCATTTAATTTCTTTCATAAAGTGACTAAGTGCCATAGTAATCCCTGTTTAAATTTCTTTGCAGCCAAATATCTGGTCATTTTAGGCAGTGGGATGTAAGTTCCTATATAACTTAGGTTGTTTTGAAAGTGTGGTTTTGTTGGAATATTTGAAATACTCAGTACCATAGCAACAGCGAAGAGTTACTGCTAGTGTTCTATTTTAATGCATTCAAAGATTTAGTAGCAGCAGTTGTGAAAAATGAGTTGTATTACAAATGTGAGAGTAAAATATTTCTAGTGATACTTATAAGTGATTTCAGTAAAGGACCAAGGGCAAATCTTTTTTTCTTTTTTTTCTCTCTCTCTTACTTTTTTAGAGGATGTGATAAAATTCTAGATCTGCAAGATATTAATTAGTTCTGCTTGCAAAGGGATAGAAGTTATAAAACAGTTAAATGATTTGGCTTTGTACTGCACAACCTTAATGAAGAGATAATTTAATTTTATGTAGTAAAAATACACTAGGTTAAGACAGGAATGAGATCTGATTAAAACTAGTAATAAAAATAAAACTTGAGCCTCTTCAGAGAAGTCATGGATTTTCTCAGCACTACTCTGAGTCACGTTAAATACAGATCACTTATTTTTTTTTTTTGCATTATGACAGTGTGCATAACGTAAAAATATTGCTAACACCAACAGTTTAACAAAAAAGCAGAGCTTAAATGTCACCTATGTAAATACACCCAGACACACTAGCGGACACTACAAGAAACTTGGAAACTTATTTCCTTGTTTCTTGTGGAAAATAGTGACCCTTCTCTTTCTTCCCCCCACTAGAAATTGGGTCAGACCTGGGGTCTAAATCCCTGATTGATAAGGATCATAGCTGGGTTTTTTTTTTTGTTTGTTTGTTTGTTTGAGCATTAACGCAAACAAAACAATCTTCTGTTTCCCGTGGAGTGCCATTCAAGAGCTTTTCTGTTGCTATTGACTCCTGGTGTTTCCATAGGCAGTGAACACCACACTTAGGAATTTTTGTCTCTGGCTTTAATATCTTCTACTAGAATGCTATGCTGGGTTACTGTGGAGGATATTTCTGTGAAATTGCCCCTCATTAAGAAGAATTAATTGTGCATTCTTCAGTGACAAACTTCCATATTGAGAAGTTGTCTATGTAGTGGTTTCTATGAGCCTTGAATTGAGGCTGTATTTTTAAGTACAGAATGCTGGTTTAGGTGGTGGTGATATAGCCACCTGTTTACCTTGCATAGTGTGTGGCATGTGGTCCGCCACGTAGTGGAAAGAGTATGTACCATTATTCAACTTCTTTGGTCAGCCTCATCTGGCAAATCCTTTCTGCAGTGATTTTGACCCTGCCTCACTGTGCTAAAGTRTAGGAAAAAGACACATCTAATAACACAACTATCTGTAACAGAACTACGGACACCACTCTTTCCCTGTCTACAGGCCACATGTCTACAGGTTACAGACGATTCAAAATCTGAGATCGTGGTCAAACTGAAAGGCTAAATACAAAAAAAACATCACCCATGGGAAGCAACACAAAAGAGAACACCATAATTGGCCCATAAGCAGCCCTCTTCTGAACTTTGCAGAAAAGAGACTTCTGCACATCCTGCCTTGTACACTGACATAGGAATTAGGGGTTCAAACATATTGCTGTTCTGAATTCTGCAGAGGAGTGTGCAAAAAAAAGCATATCCTGAAATGAGATTAACTTTTGACATTTGTAAAGAACAATAGACTCTCAGCTAAAGTCTTGCTCTCACCTGGCAATTTCAGCTATTCAACTGCCTTCCACCTGAAGAGCTTGATTCACAACTATGTTTCCCTGGTTTTGTGCTGATGTTGCTCCATTGAGATCATGTAGATATTCTGTATCCCAAAGGAAAGAAAAGATCTTTCATGCTCAGTTAATGTTCCTGCTTCTCTCCCCAGGGGAGCTATCCTCCTTTGCTAGAAATTCTTTTGAATGCTCTAATTAAGGATAAGGATCTCTTTGAATATTAATTAGTTTTTCATTGGCCTTGCTCAAAATATTTAACTCAAAGCAATTTCCTGGTAATTATCTCTTGATTATAACTTTGAGGGGACTTCCCCTTCTTTTTATTTTTTAATAAATTCCAATTTATCAAAACTTCAGTTAATACCCAATATGACTTCCTTTTGCAGTTGTCCACTTAATCATAACAACAGATAAAAAGCAATAAGCAGTAGCCACCAAGAGATTTTTTTCTTTTTAAAATTTCCTTTTTGCAAAAGCTGTCATTCTTACCCTTGCTCTCCTTCTTTTGCTGGTCCTTTATTTGAATTATTTGAGTATATTGTAGGTGATTGTGCCTCATGTATGTAAGTTTAGAATCTTTTGGCTGGTGAGATCTGTTGGGCCTGTACAAACATATAGCTTTGTACAAAGACAAAAAAGGCAGAACAATTCAAGACTTCTTTCATGACTCTTCCTGAGATAGGACCTGATGGCTACCACTCCACTGCTYCCTTTTCATTCCCACTCTAAGTTTCCTAATTAGGTATAATTAAAAAAATGGCAGAACCCCTTTCTGCTTTATTTCCAGCTTTGCTTTGAATATTCAAGAGAGRGACTAAGACATTTCAGTTTTGTGCCCAAGGGCATGTGATACTTTGGACTGGCTGCTGGAAAAACTCTAAAACCATCATGTTTAAATCATTTCTGTCATGAATTGGTTTTATGATTTTAATAGTCACACTGTATGCCCTTTCTCATCTGAAAAGGGATGAAATTCCCCAAATGCCTGTTTAAAATTTCTTCTAAGTCAGGATATGAAGTGAGGAGCTTAGCTTTCATTCTTAGCATGAGTGAGAGAGGAAGCTTCTTGTGAGATTTTCAAAATAACTTGAGGGATGCTGCAGTCATGCTCTGTACCAAGTAAACAATCATATTTAATGGGACAGTCACGTCACTTGGATGGAGACGATAAGAAATACGGCCCATTGCAGAGTTCTCACCATTCCAGCCTGGGAACTCAGCATTATATGGAGTCACCTTAAAGCACTCTTCAAAGTTCACCCTCTTATTGTCGCAGCAGTGTTTTCAATTTTCATTACTTCACCCAGGAACAGTATTCAGTTTCAAGCCCTAGTGGAAGAACTTTCATGGCTTTTCTTTCATATGGGGAACTCCATGAAGACTTCGTGCAGAATTAATTCCCTGATTCACCTGGGAGTTTTACATGAACCTAAACTATTGCTTTGCACTTCAAAAGTGGAGAAGAAAGTGTGGGTACACTAGTGCTCTCTGATACTGTGATAACAGAACCAAATAATTCACAATTCCCCTCCTGCTTCCTTAAGCTTGGGGAAGAGCTATTCTATAAGGTTCACCAGGAAGACTGTCAGAAAGGATCACCTCTTGCTGCCAGCACAGCTAATGCATTATTACCAGCTGGCTGACATAGCTCTCCTGCAGAGTGGTAATACTCACTCCACAAGATTCCTGGTCTGCTTCCAAAGTATGCCACTATTTATAATCTGCATAGCAGCTACATGGGGAATGCTCCAATCATATTTGTCAAGTCTTATGGATTTAGTTACTATAGCAGATGCCAAATTTTGTAGAGAAGCGCTCCAGTCTATTCAACCGAATTCCTCATTTCTGCTMTTCCAAGATAGTACTGTTCACCAGTTATCTGCAGTGCAGATCATAGCAGTACTTGAAGAATTTACTTACTCTTGAGTAAATGTAGTTCTTTGCAACTGCAGCTACAGTAGAGTACAGTTTCAGATTTATTCCTTTTTTAAGCGGTAATTCTTTTATTCAATCAAGTATTAAAAACAAAATATTAATAAAGCAAAATGCTGTACATAGATTATTTCTATAAATCTGAAATAAAACTTAAAGCATGTTTTATATTTTTTGTACGGTATACAACTCAGCCAGCTAGATAAATTACTGATTAATTTGAAGAGCAGAAAGTCTCTCTTGACTGGGACTGCTTTTGCTGTGTTTCATGAAGGCATCTCTTGAAATAACTTCCATCTAAATGCAACTCACTAATGTGAGTCCTGCACTCCTGCATTTCCAAGTCTTCTCCTCCAACTGGCTAAATGTGGTGACTGGAGCTTTTAGGATTAATTTTCGTTAAGTGGCCTACTTTACTGAGAAAGATAATCATGCATTTATAGCCTCTGGCAGTCTATTCAGGTCACAGATGGACAGATAGCAAAGCTATTCCTTAGTGACTTACTGGAGTTGTAACTAATATCCGATGGGAATGGCAATAGGCTCACTGTTAATTGGTCAGAATGCCTAAAAATATGGAGGATCATTGAATTCTACTTTAATTTTAAGAGAGTGTCACAGTTACGACATAGAACACCAGTAGGCAGTTGCTCTGAGAGTGTTTTGTGTTAGTGATCAAATTGTTCTGTCGTAGGTATCAAAAAAAATTGATATTGAATCCTTTACCTTAAAAATGGAGCACCATACTGTGTTTTCTGACTGTAGAGATGGCCGATATTAAACTCATGCTAAATACCRTGATCTACACCAAAGATCTGAGATTTAGGGAGAGTTTAGAGCACTTACTCGCTAACAAGTTAKAATCCTCTATATAGTTGACATTCTAAAGATAATTTTACAAACAGTCAATATAACCTAAGCCTCTGTTATGGAAACATTTTTTTGTATAACATTATCAGTTCATTCAATAAAACTTGTATTTTGTTGTTGTCCATCACAAGCCCATTTGCCGTCTTGTATTTGTTTTATCCTATCCTATTGTAGCTCTATTTGAAAAGTGGCTTGTTACTTTATTTTCAGACATTCAGAAATTTCACCAGGAAAATGACTGGGCTTTATATTATGTTCTAACGTTTTAAAAAATTTCTGTAGAATTTTTCATGCTTGGAAACAGGCAAGAAGCAGAAGTGCTAAGAATGTTTCTGTTTTGAAAGACATCTTGAAACTTAAAACATACCAGGAAGTCAGTGATATTACTTCTGACAAGTCTGAAGAAATAAGCATTAAAATTGTGATATTGCCAGCAAGGGATGCGTGATTTTCAGAACAAAACAAAATATAGGTTGAACTCCTATGCTGCAGGATTCAAAATGTGTGTGTTCTCTTCTCCCTTATTTATACATACAGCTGGGCTTTTTGCCTTGTAGTATAAACCTGAAAGGTGTTCTGGTAGAAGTTACGTTGCAATTTGGATCACTTTGAGCAAGTAATTTTGTGTGCTTTTAAGACAAATAATCTCACAACACATGAAGGGTATTTTGTTTTTCATTTAGATAGATAATTGCAACTTTTAAGACAATCTGACAGCTCTGTATTTCTTGTGACAAAATCTAATGCTTTGAGGGTAAAATTGATTTCTTCTAATAAAAGCCTTTCAAACAGGAATTAAGCAAAAGTTTTGAAAAGAAAGAGTATTTGTAGTCCTATCATACCTATCCTGAGGGACTGTAGTGCAGCCATGTCGTGATCAAAGTTCTGGCCACGGACTATGGTCGTGAGCCCTTTGAATTTTCCATGCCTGTGCTTTCAGCTTCTGGATCTATGTATTTCTTGTCCCAGATGCTAGCCTCCGTGTTTTCTGAACTGAAGGAGAATTCTCATTGTGCCAAAAGTGTGTGGTTTGGGAGTTGTCTATGACTTTGAACCAACATAGCTCTATAGATAAAGGCATAAATGCAGATGCTCTTAGTGTGGCTTAAGAATAGCCTGCTGTAGGAGTCCTTTTACCTCATCCTAAAATAATTAATTTAAATCAAARTAAGACCAGTTTTAACTAAAATACTTCACAAAGCATAACTTAACTTTAATTATCAATTTTTAGTTTGTCTGGAACAACTGTGGGCAGATTGAAATATAGCATCCCACCACTGCTAACTTCCATGCACAGTCTTGCCTTCTGCAACAATTAGCAGCTGAGTACATATGCCATGAGTTAGATAAACCCCACATTTTGTGTGAAAGTACTTGGAGGATGACACACCACAGCCCCTTTCTTCCTTCAATGCTTAGGGTCTGTAGATATTATAAGGTTATATTGGTGTCTGATTAGACATTCTTACTTTCTCATATCTTAGTTAATGATCCTGACTCCCAGTTTTAACAGTGATCACAATCCTCAGTTTTAAGTGTTTTCTGTGTTTTCAAACATACACTGGAAGAGGGTATTGAGCAATAATTATGTTGTTACAAGAAATTGTTAAAAGTGTTAAGAAATTATTTGAAAAAAAAGTAAATCAGCGCTACTGGGATTGGTTTAAGGTTATTTCAGCCAGATCCTGATCTTAKCAAGCATGGAAATGCAAAACCTTCAAGTCTTTAGTATTTTGTATGATATCTATCCCATAGTTATATTTATTTCAGAGAATGTGGAATGTTGCTTAAAAAAAAAAATAATAAGCCTAAGTAGTTGGGAAGTACTATTGGGAAGTATGTATTATGAGGTATAACGCTAGACTAATTTAAGTAAATATATTTATAGAGCTATAGTACAATCTGTGGAAGGTACAGTAGGAATTATTTATAGAAAAAACAATGTATTATGAACAAAATGACACATACGTTTCAATAGATGTATTTGTGCCTACTATATAGATTACATAGGGACAAAAGTAAGCTTGAGAAATTATACTGGTACAGTCCTATTGAAAATGGCAAGTTTAAAAATTAACAGCTCCAAAGACAACTTCAGAGTTCTAAATCTAGGTAACTGTAGCAGTAATAGAAAATACRTGCTTCATGTTTAATGCTGACATTCTGGTATAGAAGCAATAACTTAAGAGCACAAGTTTGGAGGGGGGGGTTGGCAGGGTAGTAAGCACCCTGGAAAAACATAAAGGTGAAAAACACAAGGAATCCCACTTATATTCTTATTAAGCAACAGCTAGGGAGCTAGCTTCTGAAACTTCATACTTATTCATTTATGTTGTATCACTCTGAGCATATAGATTATTATATTGAAAAAAATCCATTCACTACCCTTTTTACATGTTAGATTACGATATTAAATGATCAAGGAGTTCTCAGCCTGTAACTGTATTGGATACAAAGCTTTTAATCTGCTATGTTACATAAACATAAAATCTTGTACATATCGTTCTTCTGTGAGGAAAGATGGGTAGCAAGGCATGTTTTGTAAATGTATGCATCACACACACATAGTTAGTATTAGTTCTGCTGTAGCAGGGCTACTGAATGGAACTACTCATTTACATGAAATCTCTGGTGTAGATATTTTTTTGCAGGATCAGAACTCCACGGAGGAAACGTGAATGTGATGATGAACTAGATTTTTGTTAGCTTCTTTTTTACAGAATTTGTTATCTGTTGTGCTACCTTAAATGAAAAGTAAATTTAATCAGAGAAACATAAGAGTAGACATTGTTACARAAATTAGTCCTTACCTTCTTTAGTGTATGAGTCAGTGTTCCCTGATGAAGTAGGATTATTATCATTATTCTAATTCAGTCATTTAAGTTTTAAAATTTCCAGTGATGAGCTTCTAATTAGTGGAATAGATCATGAAATGCTATAGGAATTAAAAAAAAAAAAAAGCACTTGTACTCAAAGGGTAAGAAGTATGTATTTAGAAGGAAATGCGGGAGCACTGAAGAGTCAGACCTCATATTTTAGTGGAACAGTAGATGTGATCTGAATTGATAATGATTATTCCTTAGTGGCTAGTTGGTTTTGAATACCTAGGGATCTTTTACAGTAATCATAATCTTTTTGAAAGGTATTGTTGTCAGATGGACTGTGCAGAGGTATGAAGTGAAAAAAGGAAAGTTGGTGGGTAAAAAGGTGACAGAACTATTAGCTGTTCATATGTGCAGAGTTCAAATTGCATGCTATAAATGTATATGCAAAATGGTATTCATATGCAAAGTAATTTTTGCCAGAGTTAGAGATCATCACTTTTCAATACCTTCATTAGCAATCTAATTAGACAAAGTGAATGATTTTCTGTATGTGTTTTCCACATAGGTGTTCACCTCACACTCTATCAGCGTTATACAAGTGAACATTAATGACCTGTTTGTATACAAATACATCCACCTGATGTGTTTGAGATGGATTTGCTTTACATACTGTGTGCAAAGTAGGGACTGTGGATTATGGCAGACTAATGAGCTGTGAAAATTAAAGCCCTTTGTTTGCTCAGAGAATAAATTGTTTCTTCGTAGGCCACTCCAGTAAACCCCARCCTCAGCTCCCTCTTTGCAATAAAGCAATAATAGTGCCGTATTCCTTAATTTTTAGTTTCTTTGCTGATCTTGCTGAAGAAAGGCATATTAACAGTGATAGTTTTATGGTGGTGAAATTCAAGGTCTTTGAATTTGTAACTACAAATTAAATATGGTATTTAATTAAAAAAATATATTTCAGGCATAGAAGGCTTGCATTAAGGCAAATAAGCTGTCAGTTCCAAAGCACTACATTAGTTCTTTTTAATCAGGTTAGATCAGGTTGGTGACAAATCTTTTTCTAGAATATATTTCATGAAGTAATAGATGAAAAAGTACTATATTATCTATTAAAATGGTGCCTAATYATTTAAATATTCTAGAATTAGATGCTGTTGCTTTGGGGAAACTGATGTGAATTTCATTATCTATAGTATCTTATAAAATAAAATGCAATGTTGAACTGGGAGGGTATAATTTATTTTCACATAATTATATCCCTATTTTAGCAATTCTCTTGAGTATTTTCTGAATTTAAAGTTTTGTTGATTTTTGAGCACTTGCATTCTCATTTGAGCTTTCAGTTAAAGGATTTTTGCTCAATTCTCTTCTGAATATTAAAAAAAAAATGTAAGACATTTAAAGGAAAACAAAAGCAAGAGGAGGTTTGCAGGGTTCTGACTGTTCTTATTTTGTCTATGCAGTTCGACAATCAGCAAGCACTGGGAGGCAGAACTGGCCACACTCAAGGGTAATAATGCTAAGCTCACAGCAGCCCTGCTGGAATCCACTGCCAATGTAAAACAATGGAAACAACAGCTTGCTGCRTATCAGGAGGAAGCAGAACGTCTTCATAAGCGGGTAAGGAAAGACAAACAGCCAGGATCCTTAAAGATCTGACAAGGAAGTGATGGTAACTGTATATGCTCATATTGGACCAAAGCAAATAAGCTTAACATTGGGGCTTTAGGTAAATCTTTGAGACAGAAATTAATGATCACTTTGACATACAYAGGATTCTCATACAAAGCACTTGGGCAAATGCAGCCAGAAGTGCTTACGCTCCTTTGATATGTCACTATTCTGTGTGGATACCTGTCAACCCCTAGTGCACCCAGATTCTATTATGAATATCCTTTCTTCCACATGACACAGAGGACTTAGAAACTCATCTCTGTAACAAGGATACAGCCTGGAGCCTAATGACTAGGTAAGCTGGAGTACAAGCTTACAAAGAACAAAAGCAAGGGTGGATGGAAGCTATATCTTTTCCCACAAAATCTCCAGGTGAAGGTCCAGAGCAGCTGTAGCTGGAGTATGCCTTGGAGGTAGAAGGAGCTACTGAAGGAATATTCCTCAGTTAGGAAATACTGTTCCTTTTCAGCAGTTTCTTTTCTGCAGAGGTTTTTGTTGCAGGAGGAGTTACATAAGCCATACTACTTAGGACACATTAGCTAGCTGCTCTCTCTTCATTTTCTGTGAGCTCCATCACATCTGCTTCAGAACCTTCTCTGTAGCATTACACTCGACTCCCTTTTGCATTTTAGCCCACAGAAACTTGACCTCAGATCTGTAACTTAAAAGAACCATGTTCCAGCTTCCACATATATCAAAGACCAACACCTTCCTTTCATCCTTGCACCTAAAGAAAAGTATATCAAAAAAAAGTATATCAAGTTCATCATATGTAATTAAAGATCTGCTCATGCATTCATACAGGAGGGGTATGGTCCCATTCTCTCACTGTAATATTGCARACCAGGAATTAGAGTCCAATGGAGGCAGCAGTGGGTATTTAAGGAACTATTCAAGATTGAAGATTGCATTGGAAAAATAAGTGTATGATATTTTTCTGTTCTTTTTTTTTCTCTTGTAAATGTTTATATATTGGCATAACATATCCACCTTTATTCATTTCAATTTGTCATCAAAGCTTAGCACATATTTTTATGCAAAGTGAAGGCAAAACTAGCGTTTATGGGGAGGAAAGCTGTCTTTGATGGTTCTGTGTTATAGTTATGTTACTGTCAGTTAACTTAGAAAAATATCATGGAGCAGGAAATAAAAACAAACAAGCCCCATATATATCTTTGCATGAAAGTCACTTTCATGGATATACTGACAGAAGGAAAAGGACATGTAGCAAATAGGTCAAATCTTTTAATTTGGTAATGCTCTGCTCCTTTATGTGAAATAAAGTATGGCAAATACAGTTAGACRCATCTGCAAATTGCAAAGCATTTTTTTTTAATGTGTAGTGGACCTATCCATATTATTGTTACAACTGGCAATTGTAAGCAGTCACAGGGACAAGAATTGTAGTGATTTGAGAATAAGAAATTCAGCAGGCTGCATCTGCCTGGAGGTCTGGAAGAGTAGCAAGAGTTCCCTCGAGCCTGGAAAAATGGGGATATGTCAAGTTATTGGGGCAGTCCTACACCTGACTGACTTGAAGACAAGATCTTGAAGTCCTAGTCAGATGAGTTGAAGGGAAGAATGGCAGTTTCTAGTGGGCCCTAATTGCATGTGTGGTAGCTGGCTGAAATGCATGAGGTGCATGAAGTGCAATTAAAACTGATGGTTTTTGAAAGTTCTTTCATTTCAGGAAATTGGCTGTTGCAGACAAAACTGGTTTTATTCAGAAAATTTCCAGCAAGACACGAGCTTGTAATATATGTTTGTATAAAYAGAGATTTTCACTTTGCTGCCTCATTTAAATTTCTCCTTTGGAAGGGCAGAAACTCTAAACATAGTGTTCCAGGTTTGTTAATAGATAACAGTGCTGTCATTTGTAATTAATATTGATTAAATTATAACCTACTAATTAATACAGTGCAGAAGACTGGGTAGGTTTGACCTCCAGCATAAGTTTTCCAGTGAAGAAGGCATCACTGAAGTGCAGACCTAGCAAGATAGCATTCTTCATAATAAAATGTATCCACAGCTTTTGTTGCAAAGACGAAACAGGCRTAGCAGTATGGTAGAAGATCTCTTTTACGTAATTATACTGTCACTCTTAGTCTTTTTTAAAAATTTGGTATTGGAAAATAGAATTAATGAATGTAGGTAACTTTAAAATGAGATTCTGCTTGTACCTCATAGTACAATTAACAACAGTAGTAAGCAAGTCTTTGTGCCTACATGCATTAATAACATTGTTTTTCTTAACCTTTGCCTAGCAAATTTCTTACAATTGTCTATTATGTATTTTGATAAAACACAAAWTCTTATAACATGGAATCATCTGCATTGTGCCGTTATGGTCGCCTTTTACATGCTCATATTAAATCTTTCTCTTATTTATTTCTCACATGCAAAATAGTAATGCTCTGTGTCTATGACTCTTTGTGCATGCCTGTAAATTACTACAGGATAGTTCATCAAGAGTACTGTCTTTTATTGGAACTGGTTTTAGAAAAAGTTAGATGTGGCTAACCTACTAAGTCAAACTCATTGGGCAAGAGTATGCAGATCATGTTAAAAAAATTAATCTCAATCTGTTATCCATATAATGAGATACAACAGCTGGTCTAACCCAAGACTGATCTTTCAAATGTGAAATATTCCCTGGTTTTAACAAGAAACTACAAGTCAGATACTTCTCCGTTACAAAGGCAGAAAACATGCTATTAAAAGGGCAGACCTGAAGACTGCTGGCTATGGTGTATGTGGGAACAAGCAGTGTTAAGTCACTGAATGGTGTTACCATTCTTCTAGGTGTATCTGTTAAGCTTAATATAAGCACATAGCTGAAACTGATCAAAAAACCTGTTCCTTAAATTGAAACCCATCTCACCTGAGTTTACGTAAAAGTTATACATCTAGTCTAAGATTGCCGTCTTATTTTTATAAGTCATAGAGGGACAAAAACATCATGAAGAACAGCTGTCCCATAGCCCTAATTCTAGTCAGGTAGGATGAATCCCGTCTTTAGTTCACAGAATCACAGAATAACTTTCCTTGGAAGGGGACTTTGGTTAGGTCATCTGCTCCAATATACCCACTCAAAGCAGGACCAACTTTGAAATTAGATCCAACTCAGAGTAGGATCAGGTTGGTCAGGGCCACGACAAGTCCTGAAAAATGGAGATCGTTCAACCTCTCCAGGAAATGTGTTCCAGTGCTTGACCACCTTCACTGTGAAGATTTTTTTTCTAATTCTAATTGGAATTTGCCATGGCACAACTTGTCTGTTGCCGATTCAGAAGAAAAATGCAGTTTGATCCAAAAGAAACTTTGTTGAGAAAAGCTGAATAGACCAGGTTTTTAGAAATAGTCTTAGAAACAGTGATTTAAAGAACATGGAGGTTTGGAAATGAATTTGCAGGTTAAATTGAAATCTAGATGCTGTTTTGTAGGCAAAAGTTGGTGCTGTCAGCATCTTGCCCACTGAGGAGAAACAATGTAAGTAGACATGTGCTGGAGTGAGATACTTGTGTGACAAAGCAAATGTTGTAGGAAGTAGACCAGTCTCCAAAATGAAGACTAGATCTTCCACTACTTTTTGCTATGTTTAGTTCAATTTAATAATATATTATGTGGTTTTTATATAATGTACTTGTGGTATTCAGTCCTTATGTACTTTAGGTGTATATAAATAAGTTTTGGTGCCTGAGTCATCTTATCTGCAAGATACAGCAGACTTGTATCCTCTATGTCAAATGTGGTGTGTGGGGAGAAGTAATGCATATTGATATTGAAGCTAAAATGCTTCTCTCTTTGATTGTTTTCTATTTAATTTAATTTATTATCTACTATTTCTGATCAAGTCTAAGATTTCCTCATCCATCATTTCAATTATTCMTATTAACTTACATTATTTGCTTTCTCTGATGCCTTTGTTTTCATTCTCCCATTTGTTCTCTGCATTAGTAGTGCCTAAAGCTGAGAGGAAATATAATACAGATTCAGTGTGGCTGAGTGCAAAGTTCTCAATAAATTAAAGTTTTGTGCTCTCTTCTGGTATACTGTGAGCTCAAGTCAAAAATACTACACTTCAGTATTTTGTCACACACTACATTGTTCAAAAATTTACTACCCTAATGTTTGGTTTTCCCTCTAAAATACAAAAAGATAACAGTTTTGGGAAGATATGATGCCCAGTCAGGAGCTTACCTTAGAGCTCTGAGCCTCCTTCCCACTAATCTGCTCAGAAGCAGCTTAACAACAAGGATTTCTTTAAATGGGCTTGGGGGAGCACTCCTACACACCCTGCATACCTTTTTGAAGTCAAAAGGAATTCATGAGTTTAGAACAGCTCAGTAACAGATAAAAAAACCTAAAGTGAGCTACTTCAGACAAATGAAATAGCTTCAGCACTAACATTAATCCTGATATTGTGCAAAGGATTGAATGGTGATATGAATTATGCAAAGTAACCCAAAGTTTCATCTCTGTCATGTAAAAAAAAAAGAAAATTGTGCATTTTTTTCTTGCATGCTAACTGTTAAAGTAAATCATCCTATGACACTGGGCAATAGCACAGAGTAATAACACCAGTGCATAATAAAAGAGCTGTAGTCCTTGAAGATCATTCATCTGCAGGAAAAGCAGCCTGAATGAGATGAAGGCAAATGATCAAGCTCTTGGGTATTCCTAAAAGAATAGAGAGGTAACTCTTGAATTCTAGCTTGTTATTTTATTATTTCCTAGGAAATAAGACAAAATTAGCCTATTGTGTTCTAGTTCTTCATCTGTCTGTTTCATTCAGTGAATGAAACAAATATCATGCCATCTTATGTGGGTCATTAAAAAAATATCCTTGAAAAATAGTAGGTCCTGATTTCACCACTGTTAAAAGAAATTCTAGAGTGGATATTAAAGAATGCATGTGCGTAAAGAAATAAAACCAGGGTTATTTTCCTGGGCTACTTCTGTGCAACTTAAAGAAAACAAGTATCTTTAAATCCAGTTAGCAGATTCCACAAGAGCTATGGAACCGCATATGAGCCATCTGCTTAGATTATCCCAAAATGCTGTAGAAAATCTTTTAAAGTTTTGCAGACCCTTTAGCACTAACATCCATGTTTCCACTATCTGAACTAGTAATAGAACAACTAAGACCCAATTTTGAACACGCAGATGTGTGATAAAGTTGCTTGCTATATCACAGCCATGTTGTGGACTTCTTTACATACTGAGAAGTCAATGCTATTGAATAACTTCTTAGCACTACTGTGGGACTAATTGTGTGAATAGCTGTTCACAGAAGCCTATTAACATGTCTCAGTCTGGTCTTGTATGACTGAGGAAAGACATTTTCTAAAAGTGGAAATTTAAAATAAGGTGACAGCACGGTAATTAAAAAAATTTTAAGGGAGTTTTGATCCAAAGATTTATTAACAATTACCTTTTATTATGTGATGCCCATCTCTTGTCATCCTCCCCTCAAGTCTATGTCCCTCGTACCCCACTATCTGAATCATCTGAACTTGTTAAATTTAGTTTGATTAGTTAAAAGAAAAATGTTATGAAAGCATAACTTCCTTCTTAAACTATAATAATTAGCAGGTGACTAGATAGTAGCTTGGTACCGTTTGTTTATAATGAAAATAGATAAGCATTTTGCAGGGTAAGCATAGTTAATTTGGCAGTTTAATGCCAAAACAGTGGGATTATCATTTGGCTAGTATTTGTCTATGCATTTTCTATGACTTCTTATTTAACTGAAGTAAATGTATRAGTGCAGATGGACCAAATCATGAGTGCATAAAAAATGGCTGCCGTTATGTACAAGAAATTCGTATTTTCATGTATATAGTTAATCTGGATTTACAAGTAAACCCTTATTACACTAAAAACTCCCTAAAATGCAAAGGCAGCCTTTTGTGATTTTATAAGTGAGATTGTAATCTTAAATGTCAACCAATGTTCCAGAGAAATGTTCTGGGTGAGTATTAGAGTTAGAAACCATGCGGCAAGATCTGGAAGGCTAATTGTTTTAACTGTTACAGTTGTGATTTTAGAAGACATGGGGAAATAGTGACTGTTTTCTAATTTTGGAGGACAGGCTTTTTTTTAAAAAAAAAAAAAGTTTTGTGTTTTAGGGCAGGCTGTAATTATCTGCAGTAGGACTTTTATACTGATCTTTCTCACAGAGGAACTAGTTTCTAATTAAAAGAAATCTGGAGTAATAGTTTAAAAATCCTTGAGAACAGAAAACATTGTGAAGACTGACCACTTCCTTTGCATGGAATTAGRGGATAAGCAAAGGAAAAATAAGAGCATTTTATTTCAAGTGATATGTGTTTTTCTGTCTCATCTATATTTTTATTCCCCTAATATGCATTTCAGTTATAATAAGCTATTGTTTTTTATTGTTTTTTATAATAGGCTATTTGTTTTTAAAATAGGATTTGTTGTCAATCTTGAAGTTAGCGTATCAGAGCGTTTCCTGGGAAAAGATTTCTGAAATCTTAGCATGTAGTCTCAGCTTTCTTTTGTATGCTTTGATCCTTGATAAGAATAATCTGTATCTAGGCTTTGTCAATACTTACTTAGCTAATACTTACTGTTTCCTAAAAAGACTGTATTTATTTGGACAAAACAGGTGAATCGGGTTATGGTAATTTTGTTTCCTGAAATCAAAATGTGAATTTAGGCTTTTTTGYAGAGGGGCGGGGTGGGGTGTGAGCTGAAGGCAAGTCCTTACTATCTTTTCCTGTTTGCCTTGGTTTGTTTTTAGAGCAGGTTTGCAGTTATGACCCAARACATTAATCAGGTTTTTGTGGAAATGCACCTTCACTAAATGTGGTATTATATAGAAGTGTCATGATGAAGATTCTATTTGAAAAAACAAGCAAAGCACTGTCACTTGGGAAAGAAAAAAGCTTTTTTMACTGAAGAGCCCCTCATCCCTATCTTCATAYGGGTCTTCATCCCATCTTTTTCAAAAAGCTAAGAAATCTTTAAGATCCTTCTATCTGCAAATTTTAAAACATATTTTGTGGAGGCATGCCACAACATTTTCTTGTAGTCAAGGCTCAATAGTGTGAAATATCTCTTACAATTTTAAAACTCTGTTGAAGAATGAAGAAATGAGACTTAAGTCTTCAAGATTAAAGGATGACATATCTGTACCATGTTTGCTGTTGCATGTATTTTGTGAGCTGGTCAAATAGCTGGAAAAAATATTTTCTAATTAGGTTGTAGACAAAAGGATGTCCCCTGAAATTAGTATTAGCATTATCAGTTGCATGCAGTCATGCGTGGCTGAAGGTCAAACTATTGCTTTTGGTATACTTTATATATTTTCAAATATTCTTACTGCAATTTCATTGTTTTCTTCACAGAAGTAAGCAGATGATGGATTATTTGTCTTTCATCTCAGTAGTAATGAATAACTGTGGAAAATATTTTGATATTTCCATGGCTTGAGGCATCAATGCCCACAGAGAAAATATGTCCTTTTCAGCAAAATCTTTAATTGTTTTCTCAGTTCAAAAAAGTAATATATTATTGGTAATGCACAAAACTCGCTTCTGCCCCCAGGTTGTCATTTATCTATGGGTAAATCTTGGAAACTACAATATTTAATTTGCTGTCAGAAATGATGTATATGAATAATACTATGGTGCACATTTTGTTCCTTCAGCAGCAACCTTGAAAAGCAATTTTCCTTGTTTCCTGCATACTCACATTTCTTAGCACGAAAAATCTTTCTAGATTTTTATTTTTTGAAAGCCATGCCGGAATTATTTTACTGATCAGTTTGTTTGCATGCTGGCTTGTGTCTTTTCTATCCACCATGAAGAACTGAGAAGGTTCTTCTGCATAAATACACAAAGCTTTATGCAGTTTTTGCTAGATTTGCTGAGCCACACAACATCATTTCTCTTCTCATTGTAGAAAGCAATGGGTTTGTAGGGGGTACAAATTGAATTAATGATGCAATATTTTTATCATAGTCATAGTTAGGATTTATTTAGGGACGTAAGTCAACTAGCTAAAAGCACATAATTAATGCATATATTCAGTCTTACACATGAGCTCTCTGTYTCTTCTGCATGATAGGCTGGGTCAATAGACCTCTGATACTGTGTTCCACAATAAAAACAAAGGATAAAAATATCTGTAGGAAACAGCAAGTTAACAGCGTCAGATGTATCTGTAGAATAGGCCAAAGCTATGCTAAAAATAGCTTAACCTGTCTGTCTTTTGCATTTCTGTGGTAGTTGAAGTAATTTCTGTATGAAGTTTAGAAAGAAATTTATGATCTGTTGTTACTGAATTTAAGGTACCAAGTAAAACGTATTATTGTTTGAGACCAGAAGTGTATGAATTGGTCTCAAGAAAATGGTTTGAGAAAATGAAATAACCTCAGCAAAAATAGCTCTGATTCATTCCAGCAGCAACTATTCTGGGAGGGAGACGGCTCCTGGTATTTCTGTCATTCCCATTTCTTTGCCTCTCTCTGACCAAACTCTTCCATTGTCAAGCAGTCGTCTGTGCAGGGATTTGATAGAATCTCTTCTCTTTGTTTCTTTGTGTTTTGATTTGGTCTGTTTTCTTTGAGGGATTCTTCAGTCTTCTGAAACTCTTGTGCAGTCCCTGTCTTAAGCTCATGTCAAGTCTGTTTTGCTTTCTCRTTCTATTACGTGGCCCAAAGCCTCCCTCCTCTTCCAGGCTTCTCTGCAGCTCAGTGTATGCTAGCYGCATGCTACAATGAAAATTTCTGCCTGGACTTACCCCTCTACTTATAGGCTGCTGGCCCTGGATGAAAAATTCTAGGAAATTCTGCTATGGCCTCTACTGAGAAGGTTTTAGGCTTTACTAGAACAAGTTGGCTTGCTGTCCTGTTTTATCTGAMTTATGTTTCTCACTGAAGTATGCAGTTAAAAATAATAATGGCCATATACTAGAAGAATTAGCTCATTAAATAGTCACTAAAAACCCTTCTCAGACTTTCTTTCCTTTCATGCAATCCTTCCTTGGATTCTAAATATGTACCCCCCACTCCTCCGAAGTAGAGGCAGAGTGCACTGTGCCTGTGTTTTTGTTTTTAAGTCTCAAATACGAAGCCACAGTATTGAGTGTTTTGGATAGGTAAGTCAATTTGATCTTATAATAGCACAGAAGAAGAACCTTGTTTAATCTTTGCACTGTTCAAAGACTTCTTTCGGTGCGAGTTCTGTACTGGAAACAAGGCTTAATCACAGTTACGTTGCTTGCTGTTGGTGTGCAAATGCTTGAATGATTGATTGAGCCTTTCTCTTAAACATGAAAAAATGAACAAGAAGATGCCCCTGAAAATAGCAGGTAGGAGGGTCTGCTAAAGCATTTTAGCTTTCTTTTATGCCCCCTTCTGTGTATAACRCCTAAACAATTATTTTTAATGATTTTTGGACCACTGGTCATGAGAATAATAAGTTCAATTTGAAACAAAGTAAATAGAGCAAGTAAAAGCTATCCAGATTTTTGCCTAGAGCTTTATCTTTCGTTTTTTTTTTTTTTAAATGCACATTCTTTATATTGCATCTTTTTCCAGCCCATTTTAGTCCGCAGATTTTTTAAAAGGGTCACAATACGATCTTATTTTTTATAGTTACATTTAGGAAGATAACATCGTGAAGATATCTGAAATCTTTTCAGGTCTCTGTAGGAATGGGCATTTAAATAAGACTGTGGTTAAAGTAAACCTGGTTTTAATTGATTTTTTTTTCTTTCAAGTTACTGATTTTTCAATGAACAGTGAACAAAACAGTTGAACAGCACATTATTTTCTTTCATAAGCAATGAGAGATGGATGTTTGCCCAGGGAAAACCTGGCCCAGTGTAAGGCATTACAGCCCATTTAGCTKTGAATAATTAATTGCCCTTCTGACAGAGGGTGCTGCCCCCCATGCTGTTGGCATGAGGGTCTGTGAGAGCACTCCCTGCTCTGCTCAAGCAAAACCAGCTGTGTTGGCTTCAGCGATTTCAATAGGTGTCTAGAGTTAGCAGGGCCAGTGCGTACTGGGGAGAGTTTGTGTGACCCAAACAACTGGCAGGGCTGTTGCTGGAGGCATTTCCAGCTAGGAGCGATACAAGCTGCTGAGGCCAGTACGTGTTATCCACACCAGTTCRATCTGCCAGCCTCCGACTCCAGGGCTGCACTAACAGTGCAGATGCATTATTGCCGCGTGTACCAGCCCGGAGAAAACACTATGGGGAGCAGTGGGTCCAAGCTCTTTCTTTGTCATAAGATCAGAGGTGGTTGGGGGACTGGGTTTTCCCTGTCCATCCTGTTGGGGCTATTCCACTTGYGTAAAGAGCATTCATTTGCCAGTGCTTGGCAAGACCGACAGGTATTGCTGAGTGTCGCGCCTTTAACAGAGATTGACCTGCTTGTGGGTTACTGTGTAACACAGTGGTTAGTGTGCCTGCATTTCCAGTCCGTCTTACATAACAAGTAAAAGACAGCTTGAACCTGGTTTCCCAACACTAACTCTGGATTCACAGAGGCTTCTACCTCTAATTCAAGACTCAGTTGAACAGAAGAGCTTGAATTTACCATGTTAAACTCAAGAGAGGATGGAGGTGGGTGAAGGACTCAGTTTGAGAGCCCCAGTAAAGGTTAGAAATTTTCTAGAGCTTTTTGTAAGGCACCATATGCCCAGGGCAGGAATATAGGGGCCTGCATGTGCGTGTTGCAGCTCTGGAAGAAGAGGAAGGATTCTTTACTGGGTAAGACCCTGAGCAACCAAATGTGACTTCAGATTGACCCTGTATTGAGCAGAGGGGTTGGATCAGGTGACCTCCGCGGTTCCTTTCTGGCCTAAATTATTCAGCAGCTCTGTGATTCCAGTTGTGTCTAGATACTGGTTCAGTTCAATGGACATTGTTTAGCCATAGATTTCTGGGTAGTGCAATTCTGCTTGTTTGTGTTTTTGTAATTACAGTAGTGAAATACTTCTATTGGTATCACTCACAAAGAATCTAAATAGAAATATCTTTACTTAATTTTAACAAATTGAGAGAATGATCCAAAACTGTAACAATAATGCTCAGTGTCATATAAAACTGAGCTAACTGCTATTACTTTTTTGCCATGAGCACAGAAACCTCTTTTGGGACAGTCCCAGCAAATAAGATGGTTCTTGGGTTTTTTGTAGCAAGTTGCTCTCCTTACCCCTCCCAAGAATTGTTGTAATCTCTATTTGTAAGCCTAACGTGCAAAAATGTGTCATCGTAATTTTCCAGTAGAAGAAACTAGACTAGTCATGGCTGTTAGAGGGAAAGTTTATACCCTGGATCTCAGAAAGGAGAAGCTGATAGGGATTTTGTTTTAATTTTCGTATTTCACCTTGGCTTTCCCTCACTTGTCCCTGCACTCAATAATCTACCTTTTGAGCCTACAAAGAGCCTGGAGTCTGAAATCACAATGGCTTCACTACCTGGACTACATCAGTACTGGAGGGCACCAACGTTGATTCCTCAAGATCTTTGTCCTCTAAGAAAGAAAATTGTCCTGGAGAATGCAGCCCATACCTCCATCTAGGGGCTACTTCTCTAAAGAAATTAAATGAAGACCTAAAAGTTTTTTGGTTGCAGAATTGGGTAGCACAATAATACACTTTKTTCAAAGAAATTTTGGGCCAGATTTGTTAGCTTCTGTAGACAGACACTACTGAGATTGATAGGCACATATATTCTAGAAAAAAATGGGATATTGGGTTTTAAATAGTAGCATTTTTACTATTTTGACAGTTATTAAACAAAAATGTTTTAGTGCAAACATCTATGCAGACATGCGGTTTGAAAGGACTCTAATATTTTGGTCTGTAGTTTGAGAGATATATGAAYGAAGATTTTTCTACATAAGCTTTTGCTGCATGGATTGTTTTTCACTGGTGCACAAGCTATTTTCTGATGACCATTTGTCTGTGAATAGCAGGCATGTTAACATCTCTTCAATTAAAAGATAAAATAAAAAAGAGCATGCCAGTGCCAGGTATCTTATCTCATCCAAGGGCAGATGGAGATAGTGTGCTGCTTGCTAATAAAGAGGAACTATACAAATCCAAATTGTGCCATTAACTGTTGGCTCTGTGACCAAGAGAAGAGATCTGAAACTAGAGGAAGTAAGAAGTTGGCAGCTGCATGTTGATAGCTGAGTATCTGCTATTACATTGTTGGTGCAGAATCAGAAATTGAGACTGTGAAATGTTAATTGGCTTGCTAGGAAGTGGGCGAGCATTGTGGCTTAGTTGATTAAGATGGTGCAACATTAAAAAGTGTCAGATGGAGAGGTTAGTTAGGCTGACAGATCTGTGTTTAATCATTTAGGCATTACTCATTCTGAAATGGTAATTTAGCTTCTTCCATAAAATTTTCAATAATTAGTAAGTATTACTTTTAACTAATGTTCTTTTAAACTACGACATATAAAATATATTGTTTCTAGGATATTACAGTAAATATTAGAAGTCATAGCAACCATTTTATGCAAAACAATTTGTCAAGGAATTTTATGCTAGCTTCATAGAAACACCCTTACCAATTTAATGTATATCACTCAGAATTAATGGTATATTTTAAATGTAGCTATTTATACAAAGAAGTAATGTTACTTTGAAATTCTTTCCATTAATTCTGTATGTCTTGCTTCTCCGTATTTCAACAGGTGACTGAGCTAGAGTGTGTGAGCAGTCAAGCCAATGCAGTCCACACACACAAAACAGAATTAAACCAGACAATACAGGAATTAGAATCTACACTGAAGAAAAAGGAAGAGGTATTTCCTAACATTTATTCTTACCTTTTCGGGTGTATCATTGCTAAAAGCTTTCAATATTAACCTTATGAGAGTTGATAAATACTCTGCTATTTCCTATAGGTATTACGAAGTAAAAAATCATTTTTCAGCTTCTTTGAAATGGTTAATATTTTTCCTGTATATAATTACGTCAGCCCAATATAGAGTTGGGTATCTGAACAACAAAAAATACGATTTTTTCTTGTTTGCTTTTACCAAACATTGTTCTTTGCAAAAGTAAGTCTGCATAGGGACACATGATTTCGTTAGAGCTCTCATCATACCGATGCAGTCCAAATTCACTCAGAAGTGGAACGGTTGTAAGTACAGCTTTCCCTTTTGTGGAGAACAGAGTTCATAGCAAGAAATAGATCGATCTCTTTTTCAGGCCAGTCTGTTTATCAGACTATTTCTGACTAATTTAAATGACTTCTATGATCCCTAAGATCAGTCCTTTTCTTAAATGTGTGCTGACCCCCACTCTGTATTTGATTATGTTTGTTGTGCCATCAGCCTTGGGCTGGACCAGCAGCAGAAAATATGAGGAATTAGAGTAACACCTGCTTTGRCACACGTCCTAAGGGAAAATGGATTTGTATCCTAAAATGATACAGAATTGCCCCTGTATAGTGGTGGAAAAGGGAGATGGAAGGAGTAAATTTGAGGGAGCATTTGCTCTGTGTAATTACAGGTTCCTTGAGACTTCTGTGATTCACAGTAGGCATTAACATATTTGTTCAGATGAGCAGCGTGTCTGTTTCTATTTCTTGTCCCTAACGATGGCTGTTGTTAGGGTGCTGTTTCAAAGGAGGGTGCAGGAGACACAGCAGTTACAAAGAATTTCATCCCAAAAGGAAAAGCCTTCTCCAAACTCCCTCATGCTTAAGAGATTAGTATCCAGGTCTTAAGCCTGCCTATATTGGTGCTCCTTTGAATTATGCTGAGCTACTGGATGCAAAGATATCTCTCAGAAAGGAAGCTTTTTGAAGTTTGATACTTTTTAGTTTCATTAGCAATTTCTATTCTTTTCTCTAGAGGGTAAGCAAAGCAAAGTTCTCCTTCATTATTCATTATTTCATATATTTTTGTTATTTTTATACCTTATTACTTTCTGCTTCCTAAATTGAAGGTACCAGCAGACAATTCTTTTTATGCTCAGCCCGTTGCTAGTGACATAATAAGCAGCTCACAGATGCAAATTGGATTTTTGGCTTAAAAGAGTGCTGAGGTAGACTAAAATAGAACTTAAAGCATAAAATTATTTCTGTAATTATGAGCACTGTTAATTTTCCACAAAAKAAATGTTTCAGATCTTTTCTGTGGGAATGAGAGTCTTGGACTTTTATAGCAAATTAAATCCTTACCTGTATTGTTTGTTCACACTGGAATTGATCTTTTGGCACTGAGATGCAAGAATGTGGGAGGCAGACCTTGAACTCCCTGTGCCATGATAGGCAGTAGCCAGTTGGCAGTTTTGGTGGCCCTAGAATGGTTTGCTCCAGAGAAGCATCAGCAGCCAGGTTACCTGCACAGAGCCTAAGTCTCATGAGGTGGTGTTAAAGAGAGCGTTTCTTCTCCCCCAGGAAATAGAAAGATTGAAACAAGAAATTGACAATGCCAGAGAGCTCCAGGCACAGCGGGATTCTTTGACCCAGAAGTTACAGGTGAGCTACAGTGCATTATATTAATTTAGAGAGAAGGAAAAAATGATCAACAGGTGAGCAGTTCACGTGAGCAACTTACGTTCTTTTTACTGATGTTACCAGATAAATAAGTTCAACTGTGTCACAAAGCATTGAGTCAGGATGCTTTTCGAGTATTTGTACCAAAATTTCTACCTGCTGTAACATGATATTTTTTTCTTGAGGGAAAAGGTTCAGATCTCATTTAGAATTCCACCGAATATTCTCCTGTTAGCAGTTGTCCTTCATTAGTACGTTATGGGCAATACGGATCTCATTTTCACAATAGTGTCTTTCCACAGGTCTGGTATGCCACTGAACTATCAGGTGTTGTATGATCACGTTAGAACGAGTCTGTAGTTAGCTTTTAAACRTAGGCTGATAAGGTAAAGGTTAAACTGTTCTTGTGTAGTAGAGACTTTAGAAGCAAAATTTGACATTTTCTTGGAATTACTTTTTGTTTTTCTGGCTTGTTATTTTACTGTGTGTAAAGCTAGATACCTTACTCTACTAGAAACAGCATACGCAGCCTTCCACTTCTGTGAATTGGTATATAGTAAGTCCCAGTATAAAGGCTGTTAGTCTGCCAGTTTACTAACCTTGTAATAGAAATGTTTTCACTCAATGTAAACTACTATTGAATCTGTGGGATTTATAGGGCATACTGCCTGGTTCAATAATTCCTGAATGAAGCCATGCATGGGTGGCTAAGACCCTCCCTTGGTACGCTGAGCCCACGTCCTTTTGTTGCTAGGCTAACTAGCCAACATAGACATGCCTCTCTTGTGAAACACCAGCCTTCTGAATGAGACTGGCCCAAAGTTTAGATGAGTTTAAACTCTACATTCAGGCTTAAGAATTTTGACACAGGTGGAAACTCAGGCATTAAATAGTTTGAAATCTAAAGTGCTTAAAGATGACCCGCACTGTTCCAAAGCTTGACCTAAGTCATACTAAAAACAAACTTCATCAAACAATCCACAACTTAAAAATTATTATGCAGATTTCCTTTGAAATTCATTATATGAATTCAAACTTCTTTGAATCTTATCTTAGCCTGCAGAATAAACCACATAAGAACAAAATGAGTCAATCATTGTTCCATGTTCTTAAGTCAAATTATTTGTGAAAAATATGTTATGATGGTGTTTCTTTAAAGATTATTTTGTATATATCTGACCTAGCCTGTTCCAACATTCCTAAAAATTGTTGCTGGCTTTAGACTAAGCATGGAAGTTTTCAGATGCAAAGGAACTTATTTGAGAGATTCCAAAAGGGAATTGTAAAGAAAGTTGGAAATTGATCTAACAGTAGCATATACAATAAATGCAGTATAAGATCACAAGAAAAGTAATAATGAGCTGGGAATTAGTTATCCTTAGCGAGCAGAATTGTGAGAGACTAGTAAAAGATTAAAGATGTTTTAGAATTAGAAAAAGCTAAGCCTTTGTTAAAAATTATGAAGTTCGGTGGCTTTTTTGGGTATGTTTATATCTTTAGTAACTAAATGAATATAGTGTGTATAGATGTCCATATGTTACTTTGCAAGTAATCACTTAATTTCTCAAAATTAATTATACATAAAGGTGTAAAGCTGTCATAGTATCCAAGTTAAAAGTTGTCTTTCTTCATCTTAAAGCCAGTGTAGAAGATCTTACATCTTTGCTAACTACTGTAGTCTTTCTGCTTTCGTAACATTGGCCCTCTCTGAGCCTCTTTGCCCTACACCTGTGACGTCAGTGCAGAGCATTTTCTTCTGTAGCTCTAAACTAACCATCCTACATCTGTTCACTTAGTTGACTCATCATTTGTTTTCAGAGTGATTGCTCCAGGGTCCGTATCTGTTCATCCTGCTCTTTTTTCTTATGCTTTACTTTTTCCTGCTTTTGTTTGCAAATAGATTATGTAACTCTAAAATATTTTGGAATTCAGCCTGTATGAAAACCACTATACAAAGAAATTATTTTATCAAGGTATACTGCATTTCTGACACATTCATATAAGAGAATGAATTAGAAATCCATCACTGGTAAATTCCAGTGAGGAGCAGTTTGTTATTACAGTGAAGGGTAAGTATCAAGGCCCTTGTTACCTAATAATTTCATTAGCAATGTAGAGAAGGCATATCAATGAGTCATGATCAGTATGACTCTCAGTAAATCAGGACATCTTTATGACCATGGCAGATTCCAAAACATAGCTGTTGTGTATAGTTTGAATATTTTATTCTCATCCTTGCACTGAATGCTGCAAGAGATTATTACAGTGCAAACAACAAACTTAACTTGTTACTAGTTTATGTCTTTTCTAAATGAATAAAATATACAAGAAATATATATATATACAAGAAATTATGCCTGCTATAAGAGGAGTTTGAAAAAGACGGCATAAAATAAACCTTCTAAATGTGCTAAATGTGTTAGAAGAGTCATTTGATTATTACCTGAGATTAATTGCAACTAGGAGAACAGAATACGTTGCATGAACAGCTCTCCGTTGCTTCCCATCAAAAAGTAACAATATTGAAGCAGACTGTGTAAACTGCACGTGAACTGGATATGAATTTGTAATGCAATGCCATTGCAAAGATCACTAGTACTAATCTAGGATACATGTGTGTTGGGATCTGCTGTAGAAGTTGGGGAGCAGCATTTTCCAGAAGTTAGGAGCAAAAGCCTCTGGCATATTTCAGTTAGTCCTGCTTCCCATAACACGTTAAGTATGCTAAGCACAAATTAAGGAAACTAAAATAGGAGGAAGTATGAAAGAAAGTGTATCTGAGGAAATATTTGGGAAACTAAATGGATATTAATTAGAAAAGAGATGTTAAGAATGGAATACAAACTACTAAAAGCATACACAAGCTGGAAATTTAAACAAAAGAAAGGAACTCTTCTAGTTTGAAAGATACATGGCAAGGAACAGTAATGGAGAGTTAGAAGAAAAATCATTATGGTAGATATGAATAAGGAAGTTACTATATTTAGAATAAAGCTTTTTTTTTTTTTTTTTTTTTTTTTAACATGAGTGCTGTCACCCTAACATCTCACAGCAGAACAATTCTTAAGTTTAAAAGCATTCGAAAAGGGCCTGAAAGAAGATTTTCAGTGCTAGATACAGGCCAATGTGCTGTTCTTCAGACCAAGATGGTATGTGTGTTCTCAAATAAAATGTTCATATCCATGGATTTGTTGCAAAATGATTTCTTTTATCGCTGGCTTCTTTACGTACAGAAATTAATTATCTCTTGGTTAAGAACAGTGGCAGGGAGAACTCCTAGGCCATATGAGGTTGGGGAGTACAAGAGGAGTACTGACAGGAGAARCATGAGGGAAGGTGAAAAAACAGCAGTCAGTTGTGTGTGGCCAAAGAAAGGAATGACTCGTTACTGCAGAGTTGACAGAACCCTAAATTTCCTTTTTTGTCCTCTACTACAGTCATTATGACACAGTAAATCTCAATTTTGTGCAGTCATTTTAGTGCTTGTCTAATACTCAGTTTGGAGCGCAGGAGTGTAGGCCCAGTGGAGGAGAACCTTCAAAAGATAGGGCCTCAGTTCTAGTTGCTCATTTATATCAACTGTGAGGTAGTTATTCATTATGTAAGTAAATGTATTTTAATTTATATTGTTTCTTTTTCAATTAGTTTCCTTTAATGCATCCACAACTGTATTATTCCATGTTTAACTAATTAAAATAATTCTTTTGTTGATCATGGAATCAAGGGGTAATTCCTGCTTTCAGCTGTGCTATTCCAGACCAGTGATCAAAACTCAGTGATTTTTAACTAGCCCATTTACAAACAAGAAGCAAATGAAGTATTCAAGTTTAATTTGAGTGTAACCCTTGGCTATACTAGCATTCTTACAGAGGTGAAAATCAGGTCTGGCTCCCAGCCTTGCCACAGCTCAGAAGGGTTGTGGTTTTAAGTTCTCAGTTGTGATTCCCTGATGTTCTCTGCCGTTTCCATCTGCATGGGTCCCAGACCTCACCCCTGTGATGGACACTGGGAGCCAGCACAGTCCGATATGGGTTATCGGACTTACCACTCATCTGCCCAGAGGTACAACAGCAGATGGACACTGCCGTCTCACCCCTTACAAGTGAAAATATGTTTTAGACAACTGACTCTGGCAYAAAGCTGCCTTTTAATCTGTCACTCTTGAATGCCCAAATACATATTCTGTGTGGGTCATGGTGTCTCATGTGATGCAACTGAGATCACCAGTGTAAATGCTAATATGTGCATTTGTTTTGAAGAGAAGAGAAAAATAAAATAATAAAAACAGTAGAAGGGTGGGAAGACAGAAAGGAGAGTTAGTCAGAATGGGAGGAAATGATTGCAGCAGGATGCCAAATAGCTCTCTCTAGCGACTGGACAAAACAAGGTGGTGTAAAAACTCATAGCAGCTCCATTAAGTGCTCCAAATACAATTTTGTAACAGTCCTTTGTGACACAAAAGGCTGCTGTAAAGGTAAGTGGTGATTAAAAAATGTTAATGTACATAAATACTAATTTGTTTTGCACTTTTCCAGAGATTGACTGCTCAGGATGTGTGGTGCACTAAGCACACAGTCCCTGTGCTGTCTTTGAAAGTGCTTTTCATAACTGAAACTATGAAATTCATTATGAAATTAAGAAATGTACAGTGAGTGAGACAAATAGCAATATGCTATTCCAGACCAGACATACTGGTAATTTGACGTGAGAAGGGACTCAACCTGCATAAATTAGAGCAGCTCGCTTCTCTTTCATACTCAGCCCAGAGTTGTTAGTGGCCCCAGCACAGAGCTCTCCCCCTCACTCTAGCTGGCATGAGGCAAAGTGGCGCTGTGCCGTTGCTCATGGCAATCTTGGGCTTCTCTTCCCCATGAAAGAGAGCAGAACTTGCTCAGTGTCAAATATGCTCAGCTACCTTCCAAGTGCTGCTACTTCATCTTTCCACCTGCTAGGTTAAAACAACTTGTAGGATGGAAGCTCACTAGTAATTCCCATGTGCTTTGTGCTCCAGAAGCTGTTGCATTACAGATTTTGCAGGCTAGTGCTCTAGAGCAGAGGACAAAATTTGAAAGACTTTTTCCAGCAAGCAAGATATTCAGCTAGCATTTGCTATTTTAAATTTGTTACAGTTGATTTCACCTTGCGATCAGTATAGCTAGTTTGTATTTCAGTCTCAATTTTTGGTGTGAAAGAGCATATAGTAGGGGCAGTAGTAAGGCAGTACTAATTCACACATAAAGCAGTCATCTTTGTTGAGTTATGAGACTGTGTAATATGGACTCTTGTGCAAGTCACTGATCAAATAGTTTTATCCATATCCAAAAGTTTCTATTCTTTAGATGAATTAATGAAAAGATGGAAGAAAGGAGTTGCTTCTGATAGTGCGTATTCAATCCTTACAAAAATTTGGATTCTGATTTTGTTTTAGTGGAAACTTGGAAGGATCGCAAATCTTTTTAAAAAACAGAGTTGACAAAACTAGCACATGAATGCCAGCAGAAGGTTGGACTGCTATCTGTTTATAGACAACACATTAACATATTATGTATTTTCTCTGAAGGAAGTAGAAATTCGAAACAAAGACCTGGAAGGACAGCTGTCTGATCTAGAGCAACGTCTGGAGAAAAGTCAGAATGAGCAAGAAGCTTTTCGCAATAACTTGAAGACACTTTTAGAAATTCTTGATGGAAAAATATTTGAACTAACAGAATTACGAGATAACTTGGCCAAGCTAATAGAATGCAGCTAAAGAAAATGGGATTTCAGTGCCAATCAGCTTAAAGATGCACTGTCTCTCTTCATAGGACTGTGTTGGGCTCTGCATCAAAGTTGCACAAAATTAGAAAATGCCCCTCTAAGAGGGCTTATTTTAAATTTGAGTCATATTTGAGTGTAAAATTTAGAACTCAGCTTGTAGCTAGTTGAAGAAAAACAACAACAAACAAAAAGACTTGAATTACAAATTACCTCTGTGTACATTATTGGCCATAGTTAACTTGAAAGATATTGACAGTAATTGAATGCAATCCTTTTCTAATTATTAGTGATGGAAGAATTAGCAGTGTCCCAGGTCACATCCCCTTTTTGTTTTGGATACACTATAGGTTATCTGCTGTTTTATTTATTTAAGATATTTAATTGCTGTGTTTTGTGCAAAAACTTAGTGATGACAGCCCTGTATTTTGTTGTAATCTTAATAATTTCTCAGGATACTTTGCACTGTTGAGAAGCAGTGCCGTTACAAATTTATTCTTGCCAAGAGTGAGAGAGAGTTGCATCTTTAATTGAAACAAAGTTACTATACCTGCTTGTATGAAGTTCTTCCTTCGGGGTTTTTTGGTTGGTTGGTTGTTTTTGTGTGTGTGTGTGTGTGTGTGTGTGTGTGCGTGTGTGTGTGTGTATTTATATGTATACAAACATACATACACACACACACAAACACACACACATATATATAAATTATTTTATATATATATATATATATACACACACACATACTGGAAGATACCATATTTCTTTATGAAGTTTACTCTGGTGTTCTACAATATTGTCCAGTGTAAGGTTTACTTTTTCATGTAATTACAGTGAGATACTATCTTCCACCTGACTATATATTTTGAAGCCACCCAATGATGGCAGGTGAGTTCCCCAAGAAAAAAAAAWTTAAATGTAAAATTTTACTTGCTCAGATAGAAAGAAATAGCCAGTGATTTATTTTCTGGCATTATTAAATATCAAATATATATGTTCAATTAAATGTTAACCTGTTTTGCAGGAGACTTTTTCATTATGTCATATGAATTTCAGGCTTTGTGGATAATGGCTTATGGGGAGCACTGTTTGTAGCAGACATCRTTAAGGCATAGAGCTTTTGCAAGGGATTACTCATACATTGAACTTGTCCAGCCAAGAAGGCTGTTTCTAGAATATTTGTTGTCATAGCAAATTGAAATGGAGACATTTACTCTTTTAAGGGTCTTCATATCACATCTTTATTGAAGCTACACCAGGCAATATTTAGAACTGTTAACTAAATGTTTTAAAACAGGAAATTGAATTCAATTATCCTCAGTGAGCAGGTTTTAAAGTTGTTTTGATGTAATTTTAACAGACTTTTGGCAAACACGCATTTCTTTATATAATAGATTTATTTAAAAAAAATCTCTTTTAAAGGTAAGCCAAGTGTCACGTGTCTTGCGTCAAAGTACATTCTTGCCATAAATTTCTTGTAATGTTGAAGAGGGCTTTTTAAAAATAGATGAATGAGTGTCAGACTTCAGAGTYGAAAGATGCACTGACCTTTGTTTGCTCCCCAAATTAATTTGAATATTAAACATGAAATTTAGCTGCTTGTTAAATTTGTATAGTACAATTTTCTCCACTTAGAGACTGCTGTTCAAAACTAGAAATGATAGGTTTGCTTTTATGTGTGTACTGTATGTATATACCATATAATACACACAAGTTCTCATTTATATTAGAAATACATGCTTTGTTTATAAAATACATTTTTTTTCTTTACCAGTGATTTATCAGGTGTCTCCTGACTAGTCAGGAAAATGGTTTAGGTCAAATGCTAAACCGTCATGTATTATACTGTATGAAATGTACACAATGTTTGAGTTTTCTCCATATTTTTAGGGTATTTTCTCACCTATTTTATTTATTGAAGGGGCGGGGGGAGCTTGGTTCAGCGTGCTACTGGTTGAAAACTTCGTGGTGAGCTGCCTGTTTTTCATTTGGTGGAATGTAGATGGTGATGTGTATAGCTTCATCAGATCCAGGTGAAAAGATGCCACCAGGTTCTAATTTACCTGAGGATATTTGGCCTGATTCTTCTGTCACTTGCACTGCTGTAAACCAGATGCATCCCTAGTGACGTCAATAASATCCAGTTGGTATCACATTTGTGAAAGTGTACGGAGGAATCTGGCTGACTAGTGCTCAGTGGACATAATTAGGAGGAAGAAAGAATAAAAACAATAGAAAGTTGATACTGGAATAAATGTAATATTATTTTTAATGATATTATTATTGACATTTTTAGAAATATGATGTCATTTACATGTGGGAGAATAGTGGACAAAAATATTTCCACTTAAATTTTGTGTATATGTGTGGTACATGAGTATTTCTATGTATACGTACACACACATATGTATATACAGAACATGGAAAAATTTAGATGTGCACATTTTTAATATTTTCCTATTGAAATTAAATTTAAAATTGGAAATTGATATTTGAGAATTTCTTTTCTCATACAGTAGATAGGCTTCATTTCACTTTTTTAAATAATACAATTACTGAGGGCTGCACCTTTGAATTCCCAAATAGTCATCAAATGTATATATGGGATAAGGTGGACATACGTGCACATATAAATAACATCCTGTTATTAAGAGTACTTAAAATGTTTATTTATGGTAGGTAAGTGTTTAGAAATTTTAATCTAAAGTTCATATTTAGGTGGCTATACCTACTGTAGCCTCTCCACTTTTGTTTTAAGATAATAATTTGCCTATTTGAAACATGACTTTTCCCAGAGACACGTGTTTAGACATTGTATTTATCTTAAGATGAATATATATATATATATATCAGAAAAGTTTTGAGTACTATAGCCTGAAAATGCCTACGTGAATTTGCCCAGGAGAGAAGAGCAGTCACATTGCACATAACTTGTTATATGGCAAGTATGGAGTCAAGAATT